>NC_089786.1:19671314-19711314 GCF_040412425.1 Macrobrachium rosenbergii
TATAAAGGACAAGAAATCCGAACTCCTCTCACTATTGTCAGTATTCAAATCAGGACCAGTTATGTAATTTGTTTTTACCAATTGTCTTGAAGAAACACAGCGGGTTATAAAATCAGCTGGATTAGATGAACCACTTACAAAAGAGAACTTTACAGGTGAATTTCACAGAGCTTGGCAATATGGGCAACTCTGTTAAGTACAAATGGAGTGCGTTTTTGCATTTTGTCAAACTTTTTACATTATACGCACTAACCCATGACAATGCAACTAAACTATCTGAGAAACTTCCAACTCTTCAATATTAATGGGCTTCAAACAAGATGGTCAGTAAGATCCAAATAAATTTCTGTGACCACTTGAGTAGCCAAATCAATTGCATGAACTTCTAAGGAGGGTATAGGCTTCGATTCAAGTTGAACATTAACAATCCTGTTCTTTGCACACACAAAGACAAGTAATTCGTCACTAAATCTTGAATATAAACAACAACTCCAAAAAGGATTTACTGGCAACGCAACAAGCAATTAGTTTAAACCGACTATTACGGCTTCCAACCATTCTTGGTATACTAATTGGCAAAGAAGCATTTGCCTGTTTCACTATATTCTTCCATTCTCGCTGAAGTTTCTCGGGCAACAAATCATCCCAACCCATGTCTTTACGACATTGAAGACCATGCATGAACATACGACTTCTATTAAGAATTGGTCCATTAAGTTATATAAATCATACCGAGAGGCTATTGATCTCAGGATTGTCCTCTTTGTACTCGCAGATTCATCAAGACAAATAGGTTTAGCGGACAAGGTATCATCTAACCGATCCCATACAGAACCCAAAAGTTTAACCTTTCCTTGAGTTTTAGAACCCTAGTTGGCATCTATTTCCCTCTGCAACACTTCATCATTAGATGCCAATTGCTGAAGATGAAACTGGTAGGGGATTAAAAATGGAATCAACAATAAATATGCTTTAACCAATTCATCATGGGTATCCATAGATACAGCACCATTATCCATATACAAATTTTGATAAAGCAAAGCTTTTAAATTTTGAAGGTATGCCTCATCTTCCTGAGCATCTACTACTAATATCTTGTAAAGTGCTAATAGTAACAAAGTTGGAGCACATCGCAAACCAAATGGAAGTCGAACATTCTTGAAACCAACAAAAGAATAATCATTTCTTTCCACACATTACGAAACCAAAGGCATAGCAGCCTATTTGAATCAACCTCATTAAGAGCAATTTGATTGAACGCTTTACTTAAATCATAAACAAGCAAAAACTTATCAAATCTAAGATGAATTAAAGCTGAAGATAACTTTTGAGTCAGATTAGGACCACTATGGATAGCCATATTGTGAGAGATTTTCTTAGCATTCTTATCTTCCTGGTAAAGATTAGAAAGATAGACAACTCGACATTTTGTAGTCTCTCTACTCAGGTTAAAAACTCCCATATGTGGCAAGAATGAATGGTCAGGATGCCTAGTTAGAAATTCATCTAGATTGTCTATACGTTCAATTATTCCAAGTTTCTCCTGCTCCTTGAAAGAAGTATCCATCAATTTAAGATATTGCTCATTCTTGGACAACCTTTTGAAATTAGATTTCAATACTGCAATAGCAAGTTCTTTATTTCTACTTAATAAATGACAAATTTTTGGGTTCCAAAGCAGTGGCATAATTAATCGTCCAGTTTTATCCCTTCTGGTGTTACCAAGTGCATCTTCAACCAATGAATGGTAAAGTTCAACAGATACGTCTTCATACTGATGACAATCATAATTCGTGAAAAATCTACTCTCAGATTCCAAGGCCTCCACCGTTGCTTTGTCCAACTCACTTTCATTCAACATATTCTCAACAATAACCCCATGGTAAGTATTAACCCCCTTGAAAGGTCTTCCAAGGAATCAGAAGCCATAGTTAGAAAGTTGAATGTACTTTCCACACCACTCATGGCTCTCAAAAAGCTAGTGTCAACCTTGCAATCCAAGGGTACACTAACATTACCACAATTCTCAACATTACTCACAAGATCAGGTAAAAAAGTGCCAAATCTTCAAGCATAATACTAACATCACCTAATAACATAATTCCAATTTCAGTGTCAGCATAAGTAGACTTAGCCTTAGGGCCAAAAGGTACTTCTGAATGCCTAATACAATAGGCAGACTTTGTACCTAATACAAAATCTAAATTAGATATAGACTGAATACCATCCAATAAAAACTGTCAGCCAATTTGTAACCTTTTTCAGTAAAAGTTGATGATATGAATGGTAAGTCAGGCAAGGAAATATTTATTCTAATCTCTGGCACAAAAATAGCAGATATCAAATAAGTGTTTGTACCAATTGTAATGTCAAATTCTACTATCTTTGTGTTATAATCTGCATCAGAATTAAAGCCTTTCACTCTAAGCAACGTTATCGTTAATGACCCTAAATTCTGTGAAATAGCAATACTTTCTATTATGAAATTACTTTGGCACCCAAGATCTTTAAGTGCTCTAATTTGGTAATTACCATTAATAAAACAAGAGAAGGTGGGCAATATAGCATTACCGTCAGAAATATTGGGTAATGCATCAATACAAGATTAGAACTGCTAGTGGTCTCATTGCTCTTCACATTCTTTTTAAGCAAATCTTTAGATGATGGCTGAATAGATGCTTTAGAACTAGGCTTATTCATGCTACTAAGAGGCTTTTCCTTAATATCAGGCAGAGATTCTAAACATAAATAAGTAAAATGCCACTTCTTACAAGAACATCTGTGCTTGAACCTAAACTTACAACGATTTGTAACATGATCAACAGAAGCACATTTGAGGCATGCATTCAAAGACCTTAACTTGTCAACTTTTGCTTTTGAATCAGTGTATACAGGACATCTATAAATAGGGTGATTTGTATCAGCACCATCATCCTCAAAACAAAGACAACAATCTTTAAATTTCCGTGGCTTTATATTCAAATTAACAGCCATAGTTGAAGTTTCCTTAAAACCCAATGGAACATCACCAACTTCACTCTGTCGTTTACTCTTGGAACTAATCTTAACTACGGTCAAATAACGGTCTGTAGCATCAAAAACTTGCTGTTCATTTCTTTCAGAGAGGGCTTGATTTCATTTGTTATGTTAATGAGCTGTGTTTGAAAAAGATTCATTCATACCCACCCAGAAAAAATACTGAAGTACCATATCAATATCAATTTTCAAAGTTTTGAAAGATTCAGTTAGTGTTTTCATCTTGCTTATGTACTCATATGGGTCACTACCATAAGGCATTTTCATTTCACTAAGCTGTTTCAAAGTGTTAAACTTCATAGTAATTGGTGAAGCCAAAGCCGAAATTAACAATGCTTTTGCATGAGCGTAAGACTGCTTATCTGTTTCTAAGGATTCAATTAGCTTCAATGCCCTACCTGTAACCTGTTGTTTCAAAAGAAGAAATTTGCCATATTCAGAATATTTGAACAACTTTGTTGTGTTCTCAAATATACGTAAAAATTTACTGAGATCTTCCCCTTCTCGGCTGTAAAACTTAGGCAAAGGGGCAACAGGGCTTTTCAACAAACTCCTAGCTGTATCAACACTACTTGGATCATCATTTTCCTCCAACAAAGCAATACATTCATGAATATTGTCAAAATATTTATCAGCAGTCTCTATCTCATTTAACAAGTCTGCATCATTCTTAGTTTCAACGTCTTGAAGTTGAATTGATTTATTCAAACTTTGTAATTCGGTAAAAAGGGACTGCAGTTTATTCTTCATTACAGACTTTTCAACCGACGTTAGGCAAAAGAAATTATCCTTGTCATTATAAATCTTAGTCACCTGACCACGCCTTGCGGCTCGTAGGCTAACCAACTGCGCATTTGACATCATGAAATTTCAAATTTTTAGCTTAGAAATTTTCCAAAGGCAGATTTAATAATCTCAAAAGTCTATGCAAACCAGTAACATTCAAATGTACCCCATCTGCCTTATACCAACTTTTATCACTTAAACGATTAGGTCCTAATATACAAATTAGCCTATCAATCAATTTGCACTTCAAAAACTTATTAAAATAACCAGAAACTTTCTTAAATGTCTCAATATCCAGACTATCAAACATACTTAAGGATCTATAAAACCGCAGTTCAATCTGGGTTGCAAAAATTCTTGCCAATGGCAATTTCTCCCTTAGTAATTTGTAAAAAAAAGTTTGCAATTATCACAAATATCTGAAAGAGGCACACTAGAAGAGAAATCATTTCCCCTAAAATAATAACTATGTAGTTTGGCCTATAGGCGATTAAATTTAACAACAGATAAGGGTTATCTAAAAATGTGGAAAATCAGGCCCCAGAAAAACCAAAGTGGGAAACCTCTAATTGTAACCGGAATCAAATTCCAAATTCGAAACGTTTAGGGTTGAAAGATCCTTAACATACGAATGGCCAAAAACGCCAATTTCATTATAACTCAAGAAGAAAATAGAAAATAATTCTAAACATACAAAAATGTGCCTTCCGGAACCACGCACACAAATACCACCCAGAGCAGCAGCCAGCATAACAAATTCCTTGAATCCCGCTGAGGATGCCATGTGTTGAAATTTATAGGGAAGACTTAAAATTTTAAATAACCATTAGAGATTAAATGAAAATCAGAGTTTATCTAAAAATTTATTTACAATAAAATTTGCCCCACCATTAAAATTTAAGAGTAAAGAGAATAGCACTTTACGAATTACACAAATGGCAATTTATGATGGCTGCTGTCGATAGATTCTGACGACTTGCAAAACGAGCAACTTCAGAGACCTATTGGCCTATCAGGAAGTAGGATGTAATCCCATTTGCTAATCTTCCCAATTTAACACCTCCAATGCGCCTATAATCAAAAGGTAAACAGTTGTTAACGACTTAACTATGAGGTTAGAAAAATAGAAGTAGGCTCTTACTCTTACTCAAAGAGAAAAACAAAAAAAGAGAGAACCATTGAACAACATAGTTTTGTCATTAAGAATAATAAAATGAAATTATTTCTAGACAATGCAAAGGATTTATTATTTTAACGGGTAGCGAGAAGACCTATTTTCGTGAAGGAAAATAATGGGAAGCTACATGGGCGTGAGACGTTACACCAACAAAACCGACCCACCTGGTAACTTTTCCCATCTGGCATAGACGAAATGCTGTCTTGGTGAAAGATGACAAATTCACGATCCTGCTACTCCAAGATGGTAAGAGAGGCATGATTCCATCCGGCAAACTTTTTAAAGGTTCATTTCTTGAGGAGTCTTCATCTATCCAACAATAAAAGTAAGCTTGGCAAGAATTGCCAAGTTCCGCTGAAATACACTTTGTTCACGTTGAAAATTTTGAGAATACTGCTCCTCTGTCGAGAGCTCAGTGAAGAAGACTGGCTCTCTGTTGAGAGCTTGAAGACTTTCACGGTTGAGTGTTGGAAAAGACTGGAAGAATACTCGAAGAACACTACTTTTCCCAAGAACGTTGATGAACAGTTCAACTTCTGAAACGAGTGTTCAAGGAGTATTCACTTGTTCTGGGAGGAAGTCGAAACTTGGGAATATGAAACAATTTTTAGGTCATTTTGCTTTTGTAACGTATAAGGAAAACAAATAAAGGTTTAAAATCTGAAATGTTCTAATTTACACGCCACATTTTATTAATCTTAATAACAAAAACCATAAAACAAATTTTACCACAAAAAAGGTCCATATAAGCAAATTCGATTTAAAATGTACACATGTGTTATGTACTTATTACATAAAATGGAAAGATTTTCCAAAGGGAAATTTTTCCATGTATAGTATATATATATATATATATATATATATAAAGAGATATATATATATATATATATGTACGTATATATATATATATATATAGTTATAGAAAGAGAGGAGTATATATATATATATATATATATATATATATATATATATATATATATATATATATATATTTATATATATATATATATATATATGTATATATATATATATATATATATATATATATATATATATATATATATATATAATATACTTAGTGCTCGTTTCCTTGTCTGCTTTAAACGATTCAATGGATAAAGTAACGAAAAAGTCAGGTAAAAGAGTGGAGACGTAGAAGCAAGATTGTGGAATAAAAAGATTTGAGGTTGGAGTGCGAAGACTTTGATGCTTGTAAATGATAGAGTTTAGTGGTGCTCAGGATGGGAAACTACAGAGACTGAGAAAGTGGTTTGAAAGTGTTAGTAAGAGAAACGAAATTGGTAATGAATGTCAGCAAGAGCGAAATTATGAAGGTAAATGAAAACTAGAAAAGTGGCAAAATGGTGTAAAATTGGAAGTGGGTGAATCATTGAGAAAGTAGAGAAGAGATTAATTAGAATAAACACAGTAAGAAAAGCAGTAAGGCCTCTGCAAAAGTTTCGAATACATGAAGGAATGATTTACTTGACTCTCCTGTTATGGAAATGAATTTGGCTGCTAAATGCAAACAAGAGATAAAAGAGGGGCTGTTAAGATGGAATGCTTTCGCAGTACATATAAGAAAGTTTGAAACAGTGAGAAATATAGAGTAACAAAAGCTGAGGAAAAAGGAAAACATAGACAAAAAATGTGATTTGGGAGTTGAAGGCAACATGGTCGCTTGGAAGGAACAGGGTAGGACAGATTGATGAAAAGAATGTATGATTCAAATGTGTTAAAAGAAAAGAGTAGCAGAAGACTGTGGAAGTGCATTTTCTGAAGGCGTGAGAGAGTTAAGTAACAGAGAGGTGTTTGGCAAAATGTGTGTGGTCTCAGGCAAAGATAGTTTTATGACGTAATATTAAGATTATAGATCTACGCGGAGCACAGATCACAGCTGAAGAACTGATCGCTGTTAACCATTTTTCGCCCACTTTCTGGTTTTACGATTATTGCTTTATATAAAGACACAAACCATAATTTCTGCTCCTGATTTTGCCTTAGCAGCTTTAAAAGTGGTTATTGGACTTTTCTGATATCATGCTCTTGTAAAGTCCTTACCTATATTGGTTACCCTTCGTACAAAGGCAATGTGAAAACACAAGTAAGTTACCGTGATCGAGTTCACTTCACACATATCTTCCTTGCGCAAAATCCTACATTTATGGTGCGATTGGTTAATCAGTTTATCCTCTGACATAATCATCCTTATTTTCGGAATATGTGGGCTATCCTTATGGTCTCAGTCTTTCTGGATTACAGCATTTTACCATGAAGAAAAACTCAAATTACCGTTGCTTCAAGTAGTGAAAACATCTCGTCTTTCAATACCTATTTTTTAGACTGAGTTATCACTTCGAAAACTTTCTAAAAATATTTTGTTGCCCTTAGGGTTTCTAAAGAGAACAACAGAAGTTCTATCAACAAAGTTCTGCAACCAAAACAAAAAGTACTTTTTTTATTTTAATATGTTATTTTCAATATTATAATTTCTTTTAATCCTAAAGTATTAGTTCTGACTAATGGTGGATTGATAGTCAAAAGTACGACTTGGCAATTTCTTTTGGAAGTGATTTGGACGTCCAACGCAAGTTGGAAATAAGACTTGGTAAGTTCATATAGCAATACCTTTTAAATAAAAATTAGTTCTTTTAATAAAGACCAGAGTAGGCGACCTATAGCTGAGCTTTTCATTGCCCTTTGGTGTGAACAGTATCAAAAGGTCACTCAAGGTCACCTTTGACGTTTCCTGAGAAGCAAACATTCTGATGATGGGATTCCGGGTTTTTCTGAGTCTATTGCTACCTGAAAATTTGCTATAATTATCCATTAACCACCTATATGTATCACTAAACGAGCTGTGTTGATGAATGCTGAGACAAACTGGAGAGTGAAAAAGATCTATAGGGTACTCAGCATATTTTATGGGAATACCGAGGGCAAAACTAAATCGAAAATTATTAACTTAACTTCAGATCATGGAAGCAGGAAACCTAGACAGTTTTTGCGCTCTGGCTTCTATTAAGGCCCAATAGACGTTACGATCGCCGGATCCGGTCGTCTGAACCTGAAGTAAACCTGACTGTCTACTCTATGGTGTTCTCCTCCGGCCAAAAGTGGGCGGAGTCCATCGGTCTTTCCGACCAGCTCGTAACCTGCCGTTGCCAGGTTCGTGGCTTCCGTTTAAGAGCCCCATAGACGTTACGATCGCCTCATCCGGCCGTCTGAACTAGAAGTAAACCTCACTGTCTATGGCAGTGGTTCCCAACCTTTTTCCCTGTCATTTCCCCTGCACCCAGTGCAACCCTCCAGATTTCCCCTTCATGTGTGAGGGAAAGAGTAGTTAAAACACACTGTGACGACTTACTAATTTATTTTTCCATTATAAACAAATATACTGATAAACAAATAGATAGAGAGCGGTTAGTTACCCACATAGCCATAGAGAGCGTCTAGTAGCAAAATAAAAGGACTTTTGTTTATTCTTCTACTTCAAAATTGAATTAGTGAGAAGGTTGAGGCTGCTTCTTGTGCACCAGTGTATCAAAATACATCTGATATTTTTTTTAGTTAGTAGGTAGTGTAATTATTTCCCCCCTGGTAGCTTCAAATTTCCCCCCAGGGGGAAATTTCCCCCAGGTTGGGAACCACTGGTCTATGGTGTCCTCCTCCGATCAAAAGTGGGCGGAGTCCGTCCGCCTCTCCGACCAGCTCGCAACCTACCGTTGCCAGGTTCGTCGCTTCCGTTTTAGTTCAGGTGGCCGGAAGCCTCACGTCTATGGCGTGATCTCAAGATTTACTTCAGTTTCAACTAGACGCTGAAAGGGAAATATGGTAGCTACGTCGGCAGATGAGTTCTTGGAGGAGTTTATTGAACGTCGTAGGAAAGGAACGAGGTTTATGATAAATTAGTTTGAAAATTGTAGAGAGAAGAATTAATATATATATATATATATATATATATATATATATATATATATATATATATATATATACTATATATATATATATATATATATATATATGGAGTGAAAAGAAATGAATGACCTCGCATATTTATTTGATGAATTGATGCTTTACCCTGGTGACTGGTTTTAATTATCCGAGGAATGGGCAGAGCAGACCGACATGGAATTATTATGTGCCAGCCTCCTCTTCTGGAAATAAAAAGCACGCTTGTACGAGACAGCCAGTATCTATGCAGAGCGTTTCTGTCCGCACTTCACGCTTCGGCACCTTCGTCGTTCTTGGGGCATATAATCCAGAGACATATAAAGCAATTATTCAGAAGTTATGCAACACGAGTTTACAAGGTAAAAAAGTATTTATGTTGCCCAACACAACTTCCTGCATAGTCTAGTGGTATATAGTCCTGCATGCAGTAGGTCTTGAACCTACGTTTCTGTAGCAAGTAAAAAATAAAACGTTCAACTTTTGTATAAAATTTTTTAATTTATACAAGGAAAATTGAAACATTATTGAAAATATTATCATAAACTTTTATTTTATGTACGGAAAATAACAATGTATCTTAAATAACAGCACTAATACACACACACATATATATGTATATATATGTGTTTGTGTGTGTGTATGTATGTATGTATGTATGTATGTATGTATGTATGTATGTATGTATGTATGTATTAGAACTATTGTTTAAATAACATTGTTTTTTCCGTATATAAAATAAAAATTTATGACAATAATATTTTCAATAATATTTCAATTTTCCATGTATAAATTAGAAATTTTTTGTACAAAACAGTTGAACATTTTACACTTATTTGGCTACAGAAACGAAGTTTAACGGATCATAGACCTACTGTATACTAGACTATATACCACTAGACTATACAGGAAGTTGTATATGCAACATAGTTACTTTTTAACTTTGTAAACTCGTGTTGCATAACTTGAATAATTGCTTTATATGTCTCTGGGATTATATGCCCCAAGGAACGACTAGTGGCGCCGAAGCGAAGTGCGGCCAGAAACGTCTCGTACAGTGATATTGGCTGTCTCGTACAAGTGTGCTTTTTATTTCCAGAAGAGGGGAGACCATATATAATAATTCCATGTCGGTCTGCTCGTCCATTCTCAGATAATTAAACCAGTCATCAGGGTAAAGTTTCAATTCATTAAATGAATATGCGTGAGATCATTCATTTCTCTTCTCCAACTATATATATATATATATATATATATATATATATATATATATATATATATATATATATATATATATATATATATATATATATATATATATTGTATCCTTCTGTAATGTTCAAACTAATTTATCATAAGCCTCGTTTCGCTTTCCTATGACTTTCATAAACTCCTCCAAGAATTTATCTGCTGGCGTAGATTACGCCATAGACGTGGAGGCTTCTGGTCACCTGAACTAAAACGGAAGCCACGAACCTGGCAACGACAGGTTACTAGCTGGTCGGAGGGGCCTGGCAGACTCCGCCCACTTTTGGTCGGAGGAGAACACCATAGACAGTGAGATTTACTTCCGGGTCAGACGACCGGATCCGGCGATCGTAACGTCTGTGTGGCCCTTAAGAGGGCCTGACAGCTGCTGATTTCCTTAAGGAGACAGGCCACCATCCAAAAGGTGGGCAGAAATACAGTTTCGATGGCAGAGGCAATGTTGCCTATGCCTCAAACTGGTATACTCAACCTTAAGTGGGCCTGAATAATACTGATTTCCTTAAGGAAACAGGCCACCATCCAAAAGTTGGGCAGAAATCCAGTTATGATGACAAAGACAAAGTTGCCTATGTCTCGAACTGGTATACCCAACCTTAAGTGGACCTGACAGCTGTTGATTTCCTTAAAGGGATAGGCCACCATCCAAAAGGTGGGTAGAAATCCAGTTTCGATAACAGAGGCAAAGTTGCCTATTTCTCGAACTGGTATACCCAACCTTAAGTGGGCTTGACAGCTACTGATTTCCTTATGGAGACAGGCCACCATTCAAAAGGTGGCCAGAAATCCAGCTTCGTTGACAGAGCAACGTTGCCTATGTCTCGAACTGGTTTACCCAACCTTCATTGGGCCTGACAGGTACTGGTTTCCTTAAGTAGACAGGCCACCTTCCAAAAGGTGGGCAGAAATCCAGTTTCGATGACCAAGGCAATCTTGCCTATGTCTTGAACTGGTATACCCAACCTCAAGTGTCCCTGACAGCTGCTGATTTCCTTAAAGGGATAGGCTGCCATCCTAAAGGTGGATAGAAATCCAGTTTCGATGACAGATGCAAAGTTGCCTATGTCCCAACATTAACCTTAAGTGGGCCTGACAACTGCTGATTTCCTTACGGAGACAGGTCAACATCCAAAAGGTGGGCAGAAATCCAGCTTCGATGACAGAGCAACGTTGCCTGTGTCTTGAACTGGTTTACCCAATTTAAGTGGGCCTGACAGCTGCTGATTTCCTTAAGAAATAGGCCACCAACCAAAAGGTGGCCAGAAATCCAGTTTCGATGACAGATGCAAAGTTGCCTATGTCTTGAGCTGGTATACCCAAACTTAAGTGGCCCTGACAGCTGCTGATTTCTTAAGGAAACAGGCCACCATTCAAATATGTGGACAGAAATCCAGTTTCAATGACAGAGGCAAAGTTGCCTATGTCTCAAAATGGTATACCCAACATTAAGTGTCCCTGACAGCTACTGATTTCTTATAGAGATAGGCCACCTTCCAAAGTTGGGCAAAAATCCAGTTTTGATGACAGAGGTAAAGTTGCCCCGTGACTCGAACTGGTAGGCCCAACCTTAAGTGGGCCTGACAACTTCTGATATCCTTATGGAGACAGGCCATCATTCAAAAGGTGGGCAGAAATCCAGTTACGATGACAGAGCAACGTTGCCTAGGTCTCGAACTGGTATACCCAACATTAAGTGTGCCTGACAGCTACTGATATCCTTAAAGGGATAGGTCACCATCCAAAAGGTGGGTAGAAATCCAGTTTCGATGACAGAGTCAGCATTGCTTATTTCTCGAACTGGTATACCCAACATTAAGTGGGCCTGACAGCTTCTGATTTCCTTAAGGAGTCAGGCCACTCTTCAAAAGGTGGGCAGAAATCCAGTTTCGATGACAGAGGCAACATTGCCTATTTCCCGAACTGGTATACCCAACCTTAAGTTGGCCTGTCAGCTGCTGATTTCCTTAAGGAGATAGGCCATCATCCAAAAGGTGGCCAGAAATCCTGTTTCGATGACAGAGGCAAAGTTGCCTATGTCTCAAACAGGTATGCCCAACCATAAAGGGACCTGACAGCTGCTGGTTTCCTTAAGAGAAAGGCCACCATCCAAAAGGTGGGCAGAAATCAGTTTCGATGACAGAGGCAAAGTTGTGTATGTCTCGAACTGGTATACCCAACCTTAAGTGGGCCTGACAGCTGCTGATTTCCTTAAAGAGATAGGGGCCATGAACATCGGCAGTTATTAGCAAATATCAGCCCTGATGAGAAGAAAATAATAAGAATTGAGAAGACCACATATAAAATCCATTCCACTGATGCTTTCATTCTCTTTAACAAGACATGCTTGAGAGAAGTCAGTTACCTTCATATATTATTAAATTATTATTATTAATGAGAAGACCTTCTGTATGGGTAGAATTTTTAATATAATAGCTTTTCCTGCATACATTTAATTGTATATAGTCTTCTCAGTGCAACAGAGCAACTTTCTTTGTCATCAGCATGTGACTGCTGAAAAGGTTCAATAAAGTTAAATAAATGGTAAAGATTAAACAGAGGTTAAATGATGTTCTGTTTTATGGGTCTTGTTTGTTCAGTTACAAAAGTGATGAAATAAGATTCAAAGTACACAGGAAATTGCAACAGATGGGTTACAGTTAGTGGGTGGATGGCACCCAGAATTCTGACTGGTCGTTTGTTGGTGCTGTTCCGTCACATTCCAGTTTCGATGTGTTTGCCTTGGCCCAGTGGTGGGGCTTCCCATTGGCTGAAAGCTTGGGGCTGATTTCCTTGGAGGAGATACAGCAGCCAACACCCATCCCAAAGCCAACCCATCCTATGGACCAAGAAGATCAAAACGCCTCCGCATGTCTCGAGCAACATCAACCGCAACCAGTCAAAATCCTTCAGTGTTGGTTGTTTCTCCTGTTTGCTTCTTCTTGGCTTCCTGTAATTTTCCTCCTCTTCGTTTTCTTCATGTCATTCATCCTCTTTGCCTCGAATTTTCTTCATCCTATTCTTCCCTCTTCATCATCTTCATTTTCTTCATCACATTTCTTCCTCTTCCATTCATCTTCCTCTTCCTCCTCTTCTTCGTCTGATTCATCGGAAAACTTGAGATCTTCGAACAGTTTATCTGCAAAGTCCTTAAGAGATCCCTGAGAGTGTCATACTCTTAAAGAGATCAGCATCACGTAGGATGTCGTTGGAGTAGTTGATCTCCTGCACGATTTCTTTCATTTGTTCTTGCTCTGCATGAGACCTGGCACTTACCAGGTGGCTCTTGAGTGCCAGCTTCCCGTTAGCCCTTTCTATTTCCTTCAGAGCAGCATCCTCTGCAATGGTGGGATGTCGTTTCGATGACAGAGGCAAAGTTCCATTCTTTCCAGGGTTTTGGCGGCTGTGATCAAAGCTTCCAGATCTTCTTAGATCTTCATCTAGTTCCTGCAGATGGACCATAGCTTCACCGTGTCTTCCAAGCAGCAAGAGACAATGCCAGTCTTAACCTACAGTCCACTTGATCTTCATCCTTGTCCAGTACACTGAGGAAACATTCAAATGCTTCTTGCAGCCGTCAAAGCTTACAGAAGATGTTCCCTTTCATCCTGGCCAAGTCAACATGGACCTGTGTGAAAAAGGATTCCAGAGACTGGGCGTGCGTAATCCTTTCCAAGATAGCATCAAATTGACGTTTGTCTATCATCAATGGAATAGAATCCCATATCACCCGCTGCTCCAAAAATTCCTTTCCCTTGAGTGCCCTTTCATGGTTAGTACTTCGGTCTAGAACCCAAGTCAAAAGCATTTCAGCTTTATCTAACTCAGAATTAAAAGCACAAAGTAGGGCAGACTCCACCAGAATATCACAGTCATCCTGATACTCAGTGGGTAAATTACCCAGTATTTCTGTGGCCTCTTCCATCATTCCTATAGTTATGTGACACCTCAGCTCCTTTACACGACAATCCAACAAATTATCATAGTCCTTTATTACAATTCCCAGGAAAACAAGTGCAATCCAAAAATCTTCTATCTCAATACAGTGATCAGCTTCTACCTCCAGTACAAGAACTTCTATCTGCGTCCTCTCCTGTGTACTTTTTTCTTCTGCTTTTTTCAGTCGTGCTTGTGCCTGACTCAAGCTATCTTCCGCAAGTTTCAACCTTCCTGTTACTTTCCTGAACTCAATTTCTTCTAGTTCTCTTTCAGCCACTTCGCTCTGGATTATTCAGTATTGATCTGCTAGTTCAGCGATCTTGTCTCTGAGAACCTTGTTCTCTTCAACCAGAGCATTATTCTTATTCTTTTCACTTACTATAGAATTATTCACTGAGGCCATTTCCCGTTCTCTTCCAGATAGTTTCTCCTTCAGGTTTTTACTTTCCCGTTGCAGCAACTGAACTCTATCTTCCAGGATATGGACATTCTTCTGGATAGCTAAATTCCTCTGTGCCTCATTTCCATGAATATTTTTCTAGATCACAATTTCTTGCAAGAGGAACAGGTACTTCTCGCTATGCGGCTCGCAATTTATCTTCGAGTTTTGCGGTCACCTCTTTCAGTTTTTCCCTTTCCACTTCATGAGTCTTAACTTTCTCTTCTAGGTAACCACAATAAAAATCATTGTCCGATGATTGACTCTGCAGTTCTTCCAGTTTTCCTTGGTTCCTCTCACATTCTTGATCTTTATCTGTGAGTTGCTCCTTTAGATTGTCTACTTCCATTCCTTTCCTGATTAATGCATCTTCATACTCTTCAATTTTCTTTTTCATCTCGTTGTTTAAATCATCATTCCTCTGGATAAGAGCTGCTTGCAAAGGTCTTCCTCTCATCCAGTTTCATGAAGGAGACTCAAGTTTTTCTCCTCAGCCTCCTTCCACACCTCTTTCAGTAGGGAGATCATTTCCTGCGTTTCCTAAAAGCCCTGTTCACACATTCAAAAGGTGGGCAAGCCCACACATGTTCATGACAAGGAAACGTGGCTAATGAGGGGAACTGGTCGGCGTGATCAAGTGGATATGTGCCACAGCTGCTGACGTCCGTAAAACTTGCCACCAACATAACGTGGCATTAAGCCTATGACTGAGGCAAGATTGACGGGATGCTTACATGAATTGCCACGACAATAGGCTACATCCCCTCAATAATGGAGATAGGCACAGCACGGTAACACCCACGTTCGGATACAGAGGTAACGCCGTGTTACGACCTCATGACAGCCTCACAATTTCGGCGGGTATATGTAAGGTACAAAAGGGCCGTGCTCCACCCATGTGATTGCAGTTCCATTCACCGCCTGCCTGCAGCAAGAAGTATTCCCCTACTGCTGAATCAACATGGAGAACATTGATGACATCCTTTTGCCCTTTATAACCACCAGCAAACAGACAAAAAAAAGACAGGTAATGGAGGCCGTCATGGCATATGTGCACTGCATGGTATTGGGGGAAGCTGTGAAGGCCTACATTGCAACTGAAAATCAAAATAAAAGAGGAGGCAGAGGAGGGTTTGGGCTTGGCTGTCCTGCAAAGAAGGGTGGAGCTAGGCCACCATGACAACCTGATAGAGGAGCTGGCAACCGAAAATTCAGAACTATACAGGAATTTTGCCTGAACTGACAGGGACATATTCAGTGAAATAGTTGAATGTGTCACACCCTACATTCAGAAGAAATGCACATTTTGGAGGGAACCCCTTTCGCCAGGACTGCATGTGGCTATCACCCTGCGTTTCCTCGCCACGAGTGACTCATACATGAGTCTGCAATACACATTCCGAGTAGCCCACAACACCATCAGTTACATTGCACCTGAGACCTGCAGGGTCATTGTTTCTGTCTACAGAGATGAGGAACTTCAGGTGCCACCAACACCAGAGGCTTGGAAGCAGCTTGCCCGCGGGTTTGAGGAGCAGTGGAACTTCCCCACATAATTGGAGCAATAGACGGCAAACACATCAGGCTCCGTAAAACTCCCCTTGGTGGTATGCATTACTACAACTACAAGAAGTACTTCTCCATGATTCTACTTGCCATTGTCGATGCTTCATACAAGTTCCTCTACGTGTGGACGTGGGTGCCATTTGGTCAGAGTCGGACGGTGGTGTATTTGCCCAGACCCGTCTGTGTGAAATGCTGGCAAAACAGGAAACAAACCTTCCCCAACCTGAGGTCCTACCAGATGCAACAAATGGAGTTCTTGTAGCCTACTTCCTGCTTGGTGATGATGCCTTCCCTCTGTGGAACTATCTTATGAAGCCTTACCCCAAAAGAGGCCTGTCCAAGGAAGAGCGGATATAAAACTAAAACTACAGGTTAAGTAGGGCACGCCAGACGGTGGAGAATGCCTTCGGGATTCTGGCCAGCAAATTCAGAGTCCACAAGTCAGTGTGTATCAAGCCTGATCGTGCAGAGTCAGTAGTCATGGCCGAGTGTATTCTGCACAACTTTATAATAACCAGAAATCCACGCAGACAGGAAGGAGATCAGGAGAACCCTGTCACCCATGACTTCGTACCTGGTGCCTGGATGAGTGACCCGCCCCTAGGAGACGCTCTTCCAACCGTGGGTTTACTGCAACTAGGGATGCCAAGGAACAACGCAACATCCTGAAAGACTACTTTTCATCTCCTGCCGGTTCCGTTAGTTAGCAGGAGAACTATTGTTAACTTTCATTTATACTTTTGGGAATTTATGTTTGTTATATTTATTTCTCTTCCTTATTTGTTACTTTGTATGTCGACTTCCTTGCTTTTTCATGTCTATACTGTTTATTTTTCATTTGTATTTACACATTTCTTTTTTTTGCAAATGTCTCATTTGTGTTATTCCCAGTTCAGTTTGTTACTGTCAAATGTTTCAGTTCATTGAATAATCGTTGTGTTATTATTCTTAGTATATTTTGGCACTTATATTTATTTTAGTTAAGAGTTTAGTTTCAGTTATATATTATTTTGTATATGGCTTATTTGTTATTATTCTCAGTTCATTTTGGTACTGACATTTTTTTAGGTCATTGAACAACAGATATTGTTCAATTATATGTTATTTTGCATATGACTTCGTGATACTTATGTTTTATTCATTTTCCTTAAATATAAGTTAATTTTCAACTATGTAGTTGTTTGCAAATGTCTTATTTGTTTTATTATTCTTACTTCATTTTGTTACTTTGACAATTTTTAGTTCATTGAATAAAAGTTATTTTTCAATTATATGTTTATTGTTTATACTAACTTTTATATCTACATTGAAACATACAACAATACAAAAAATATACATTTCTTTATATAATACTGATAGTTACACACACACACAAAATATGTGTTTACATAAATACTAATGCTATGGCACATACGAACACACAAAAAATGTTGTCTATGTATAAATATATACATAGACACCTAAAGGTTCTCTAGGAAGCTGCTGGTTGGCAGATAAAGGTTGAGGTCCCTGGGTGTGGACATCACTCCCGGTGCAGACAGCTGGGCGTGTAGCATCGCCACCTGTTGCGCTGTGAGGTTGAGAGGTTGCTGGTCATGCCACCAATAGGTATCACAAAGTGGCACATATGTTGGCATTGTAGTAGCAGGAAGGGGAACTGGGGCCGTGGGCACAGCATCCCAAACGGCTTCTCCTCAGTGGGGTATCAGTTTTGTCCATACTTGCCTCGTGATGCCCTCTTTGGGTGCCCTGACAAAGCGCTGTATGGTGGAGAGGAACTCCACCTTCAGCGCCACCCTGAGCTCGGGCCCCACATCCACATAGTCTTGGCAAGCTCTTTCCAGGGCATTCCGCCAGTAGGTCAACTTGGGGTCAGCCACAGGTTTTATGACCCCCTCTAGCCTTTCCTGAGCTGACTCTGCTTGTTGCAGCAACACTTCCAGGATCCCACTTGGAGGCCTGTCCTGCTTCCGTGACTTCCTTGGTGGAGGCTCATCGACGGCAGAGGATGGGTCACCGGACGAACAGGGGACTGGAGTGCCACTGTCAGCAGGATCAGAAAGGGCAGGATCAGCAACAGCAGGACCATGGGCAGGAGGTTAGTGCAAGCAGCTGCAGCAGACTGTAAAGAGATGGAACATGTATGAGAGAACGTAAATAAATGTACTGTGAATGACAAGGTTGTAGTTTCACTAATTAAATAAACTATGCAATAAAGTTTCAGTCACTAATTTACAAACGAAGCAATAAAATAAGACATACCATCAGAAGTCCCAAAACCTTGGGCTTCTTTTGTTGGACAATATGGGGCTTAAGGACGTGGAAGATGTTGAGTATCCACTTCTCACGGTCCGTCAGACGTCTTCTGGCCCTGAAAGCACTTTTCTCCGCTGAGGGGGCAGGCATCCAAAGCGGATCCTGAGGAGGTAAAGCAGGTGCAGAGTTCAGTTCTTGACACAGGAGGATCAAAATAAATCCCTTCTCCTCGAATGCCCTGTCACACCCTCGCCTTGTCCTTGTATGCAGTCATGCTCTTGTTGTAAAAAAATTCCGCCTCCTGCTCCAACCACTCCCCCACCAGCCTCTCATTTTCGTCTGAGAGGATGACAGAGGGATTTTTCTTGTGGCACACCTTTACTGCAGCCCTAGGGGTGGTGCCGTCAGCAGCTTCCTCATTGACGTTGTCATCGGCGTCATCATCGTCGTCCAGGGCGACATCCTCATCGTTGAGAATGCTGCTGTCGCTGGCCATGTCCACCTCGTTGGCCTCATCGAGGTGTATCACCACATCCTCCTCCTCCACGGTCCTGCAGGGTGCCTGTAGCAGCTGGTCTCCTTGTAGAGGAAGTCTCGGCTCCTGACTGGGATGATGGAGGTTTGTATTCCCTTCCACTGTCTTTTGCTGTTTTCTTTTGGCATTGTAGTATAAACAAGGCTACTGGCGAAGGCGCTGGAGGGGCGAGAGACAGTGTTGCCGCTGCCTGTCCAGGAGAGGAACCGGCATCCACGCTGCAAGTCATTTTATACACCCAACGCAGCACTGCCTCTCATCGTCAATGGTCCCAGAGGAGAGGCGCTGTTTCATCGTCTGCTCCTAACCAGTCGTGAGGACCCACATGGTACTTGGCGGGAATGGAAGAACAGCATGGGACCTCACATCACTGTCCCGCAGGCATGCCAACCACACTACAATTGCACCACGCTGTGCATGTGAAGCCACGTACAATGACGGTTGGGGTGAGCAGACACGAACCTTTTGAACATATCGAAATTTATGCGGCCCCCACGCATGCTGGGCTGGTGCGTAGCATCCTCCCGACTCCGCCCCAGAACGTTTTCATAGTACTTATGTAAGCAGTTGCCAACTACAGTTTCTGTTCATGCGTGGACATGCATGAGTTGATAGGTGAACGTGTGAACGGGGCTTAAACGTCATCTTCCAGTCGTGTGATAGCATTTCTATGTTGGCCAAATCTTCCTTTCCTCCATGTACTTGTCAAACATACAAAGTTTCTAAGAAGCCTTTCCAGAATAAGAGCCGTTGCATTGTTACCAATAAAATATCCGAGGTTCTGGATAACATTTCCATTGACAAAAGATATCACTGATCCAGGACAGATCATGGACCTACTGTATACAAGACTATATACCACTCGACTATGAAGGATGCTGTGTATATAACATAGTTACTTTTTACCTTCGTAAACTCGTGTTGCATAACTTGAATAATTGCTTTACATGTCTCTGGGATTATATGCCCCAAGGAATGACTAGTGGTGCCGAAGATCGAAATGTGATATTACTTTTATTCTATTACCTCCCGCCAACAACCTCTCGTACAGTGATATTGGCTGTCTCGTACAAGCGTGCTTTTTATTGTTGATAGAGGAGACCATATATAATTTCCATGTTGGTCGCCTCATCCATTCTCAGATAATTAAATCAGTCACCAGGGTAAAGTTTCAATTCATTAATAAACAATCGTGAGATAATTCATTTCTCTTCTCCAACCATAGTTTAATCCAGGTTCTCCTTTTTCACTTGGGTTTTCCAATTTCTGCTGCAAGAGCGCAGTCTATATTTAGCTTCATCACTGAGCGCAGCTGACACGTCTTCACTCTACCAGGTTTCCGGCCGGCAAACTGAAGTGAATCCGAACGTCTATGGGCAACGCAGATACCGGAGTTAGAATGGAACCTGATCTGCCGGTCGTATCGTCCAGGGGGCCCTCAGCTAGATCAGAAATGTACTAGAATATGATATTACTTTTATTCTATTACCTCCCGTCCTTCTACAAGCAGAATTGTCTCTTTCCAAGGAGATAGCCATCGTTATTTTGCTTGTCCATTCTTATTTCTTTCGTCCAAATAATGGAAGTTGGTTGTCTCGACTGGACGTTTTGAGCTAGTTCAACAATCATATCTTTATCGTAGAAGTTACGAAGCCCCAGATGTCTCCTGATAAGTATCATTTCTTCAGTAGAAAATGAAATGCTATTTAGAAGCAGCGAGGTGTTAAGTGTTATACAAAACTGGCATTATGCCAGAACAAACTCTCCTTTTTTAGGGCAGTTTTTAATTAAGGATGTAAGAAAAAGGAACATTGAAAATCGTTAAATATTTATTCTACAAAATAAGAATACACTTTCAGCTCCTATTGTTCATGACAACTGTAATTATGGCCATAACTTTAATGAGAGACTGCATGGCCACCGTTGTGTCCGTTAATGCTACAGCCACCAACTTAGTGGCCGTATCCTCCATGGCCAGCGTTTCCGTAGCCACCACTGCCATGACCTCCGTGGACACCGGCGTTTCCTAGGCCACCGAAGCTGTATCCTCCCTTAGTCCTCAGGACGAAGTTGGCTGTGGAGTAACCTCCGTCGACTAAGGTTCCTTTGCCATAGCCATCATTGCCGTAGCCATCTTTGCCGTAGCCATCGTTCTTGTAGTAGACGTGGTGGATCTTGATGGTGTTGTCTTGGGGGTAGGAGTTGGCTGGCCCGTAGGAGTCCGACGAAAAGGCAGAGCAGACGGCAGCCAAGAGGACGACAAGAGCCAGAGCGAACTTCTGGAATTTGGAAAGGGTCAAAATTAATTTTTGAATTTCGTTAATTTGGCAGATAATTTGTGAAACTTTAAAAGATTCAATGAACAACTGAAATATAGAAAATAATCAAATATATTCTGGAATTATGAAAATATTTAATACATTCAACGAATTGAAAAACAATGTTCCTAAATTTGAAAGAATGTCAAATAAATTGATGGAATACATAAACTTGTCAAATAGACTTTATAAACTTGTTAATTGGACATTAATTTCTGAAGTTCTGGGGGAAGTCCAGTTTAAAAATTTCATTCAGGAAAACAGTTACATGGATTCTAGCATTTGGAAAACAGGCACATGAATTCTGGATTTGGTAAAGGGGTCTGACAATTCCTGAAATCATGAAGTATGTCAAATAAATTTCGGGATTCGAAAAAATCATTCAAGGCAAAACTCGCAGTTAAAAGGCTCGTTATTTTTAGAGATGAATAAATAATGACTCTTAAATGTTTAGACATTCTTAAGATATGGAATCATTAGAGTAAAGTTCTGCATTACTGAATTTGTTTTGTTTATCATAACTGTGAAATTGATCGAATACTTATATCAGACCGCAGTGCATAAATTGTTTTATTGCAAAAATGCATACGTTGTAAAGAAAACCCTTAAGGTGTTAACGTTTCCAGTCACAGAAAACCCCTGAATGCTAACGATAGTTCAAGGGCTCGTTCAAATATTTCATTTCTAAAAAGACTATCTCTCTACTAGCGACCACAGACAGTGGGAGGTGTTCTTGTTTACCATTTCCCCACCGCCTGTCTGTTACTAATCCTCTCTTTTCTCGAGAGAAATCAAGCCATAACTTAAGTGCCTTTCCTCGAACCTCTTCTTTCCCTCTATCCGCAAATTTTAGAACAGCCTCCTGCTTCCGTTTCTCTCTCCTTATTCGTATAACCTAAGTAAGAAAAGGTAGTGGTTGCCTGTCCCATCGCCCTTTTCATTCAGAGCAAAACTTACCATCGTGTATGATTTGCTGTGATGTCTTCTTTGACAGTGAGCAAGCAAGTAAGATGCTTTATTTTCCAGCAGAATCTGTATATATAGCGAACCGTAGGCCAACTCGTCGGCCACGCCTACACTGCGGGCGACCTCAAGGACTTTCGGAGATATTTTTAATATGCCAGAGTTTGTTCGGGTCACCCATATTTCTAGATTCTGCTGAGTGTTTGTTTTAGATTTCTGTCTTCTGCATTTTACTTCTGTTTTCTTAGTAATCCGTTTCCTTTCTTTTCTCGCATTTCAATTGCTTTCTAATTTCTTACGCAGCAGTGCTCCCACGTTACGAACAATGATATTATGAAGAAAATTATTTACACATACAGCCTCTGTACTTTCATTCATCTTCATTTCATATTAATTGTTCTCTTATCTTCTCAGTTTTCAACATCCGGTACAAATGCAATAGTCAAATTCATAATCGAATGTGCAAAAGTGTTTTTAATTATAACATTTAAAAGGCCTAGTAGTGCATACGTAAAGTTGCAGAAATCCAGTGAAATGAAAAATAAATTTTCAAATAAAATTATTCCATTAACAAAGAATTCTTTAGTTGGAATACAGGTGGAACAGAGATTACTCTGCTCAACAGACTTTCTTCCAAAATACATCCGATGGAAATAAATGTAATTAAGTGACTGTCATAGACAAACGAAAACTTCACCAGATGTAGTAAAATTTTATTTGAATAGTGTCATGATATATTATGCTCATAGTAAAGGTCCTTTTAGTCATATTGTTAACTCTGTTTTCTCTAAATAGCATCACATCTCTAACACAAATTTATCAGTGATAACAACTGGAATTAACCTAACAACAATACAGTAAACGACAGAACGATACGGGTTAATTTTAAAAATATACGAGAATAACAGATAACCCCTTAAAGAAGCCCTTAAAGGAACGAATGAATCAGTTAACTACAAAGAAACATTTCATCGTTTGTAATCGTTTACCAACAAACAAAGCACAAACAAACAGGGTGTACAACTCGACGCAATAAAATGAGCAAAACAGGATAAGAAACTTCAGTGATATTATGTAACGTTTCGTTTAGTTAAATTTAATCCGTAATACTAGATACTTACCTTTCATAGGTAAATGGTGCTGTCTTTTAACAAAATTTCAAAATGCATTTGATAAAAAATGCATGAGCTTCGTAAGCTTCATGTAAGACTACTGAGGAAATTAAGCCTATTGCAGTTGTTATAATAATAATAATAATAATAATAATAATAATAATAATAATAATAATAATAATAATAATAATAATAATAATAATTTCTTGACGTTTGACTGTTGGATGTACAAAAGGTTCCACTTGCCGAAGAATTATGATATTCGTTTTTTTTTTTTTTTATTTCTCCGAAGTCTCTCGATGTCCATTAAACACAGACACGAAAATATTTATAAACTAATCAAAAGAATTTTCCAATACAATTCTCTTCAACTCAATATATATATATATATATATATATATATATATATATATATATATATATATATATATATATATATATATATAGATATATATATAGGCTATATATATATAAATATATATATATATATATATATATATATATATATATATATATATATATATATATATATATATAAATATATATATATATATATATATATATATATATATATATATATATACATACATACATGAAGCTACAAATGTCGTTTAATATCCAATTCACGCTACTTCGGGAATATCCCCGATGGGGAATTATCACCGAAGTGGAATTTTTTAAGTGGCAAATGGATCAGTACCAATAGGTCTCGATCCCTCGACACAGTACCTTCCCTTCCAACGACTTCATTCGACGGTCAAACCACTTAAAAAATTCTCCTTCGGTGATTAAACGACATTTGTAGCTTCATGATTGTATATAAATCACAGTGTGATAAAAGTTCATATATATATAATATATATATATATATATATATATATATATATATATATATATATATATATATATATATATGTATGTATATATATATATATATATATATATATATATATATATATATATATATATATATATATATATATATATACTATATATATATATATATATATATATATATATATATATATATATATATATATATATATATATATATACTATATATATATATATATATATATATATATATATATATACGTATGTACTATATATATATATATATGTGTGTGTGTGTGTGTGTGTGTGTGTAACGTGTGTTTACATATAATAAGCCACAAATACCCTATAATTTCTCATATATATTATAGCCGACTGGTCAGAGAGGCAGACACTTTGCTATCCGTGTAGACATCCCGGGATTATATATGTAATCAACGGATAGGTTTGCTTAAAAAGCAAATGGATGTTACAGACTAAATACACACACAAAACAAAGCCACTACAACACCTTCTAAAAACATAACAAACATCTCACACGTCTCGAACTATATAACTTCTCGCTGCTGGGAAGAAAGGGCGTTGGGTGAAACATACGTTCTAAGCGATGTCAGGCAGGGCAGCCGATCGGAGACCACAGGTCTACCCCAAAAGCCAAATCAAAAGTCCTTCAAAGAAGGCATCGTGCTTACCCCATACAAAAATGGGAATAAAAGCACATAAAGAAGAAGATACAAATTTATATATTTATATTTATATATATATATATATATATATATATATATATATATATATATATATATATATATATATATATATATATACGTATGTACTATATATTTATATGTGTGTATATATAATGTGTGTTTATGTAAAATTGGCCAAAAATACCCAATGATATCGCATTTATACTGTATATATATATGTACAGTATATATATATATATATATATATATATATATATATATATATATATATATATATATATATATATACGTGTGTGTGTGTGTGTGTATGTGTATATATATATGTGTGTATATATATATATATATATATATATATATATATATATATATGTGTGTGTGTGTGTGTTGTGTGTGTGTGTGTGTGTGTGTGTTTATACATAGTAAGCCACAAATACCCCATAACATCGTAACCACTTTATCTTGGTAAAACCGTGCAAGCAAATGCATCTGCCCTGGCAAGGATTCGAATCTATGAGCCAAGGGTTCAACTGTTGGTCTGTCAAGAGAGATATAAGTTGATGTCGACTCTTCTGTACATACTCCTGTCGAATTTAGGTTCTGTGGTTCGAATCAAAAACTGCTTATCTCCTCCATGACATCTGATTGCTAAATTTTTAATGCTTGGCTATTTATGACTATTTTATCACTTATCCACACGTGACTCGCCAGGGCAGGTTCACTAATATATAATTCTCTATGGGTCTCAATTATTCCTGAGAAAAGAGAATTCGATGGTATAAAAAAGTCATGTGTGTAATAAGGTTACAATCTTGGCAATCAGTTTTCATGGCGGATATTGGATTATTTCGATCCTCATTACAGCTGAAGTTAACTTTTATCTCTTATGATAACCTAATGGCAAACCCTCTGACTCACCTGTATCAAACCCAAAGGGTATAGGATCGAATCCTGACCTATTGTTGATATACTTATCATTTATGGTTTCCTTTGGGTATAAGTTATGTATAAGGTATAGTAAATTTCATGTTAATGGTTTTTTTGTGACTTAATATTTATGGGTATATGAAAGTTACGTGTATATTAATGACACACAAACACATAAATATTATATATATATATATATATATATATATATATATATATATATATATATATATATATATACATGTATATACATATATATGTATGTATATATATATATATATATATATATATATATATATATATATATATAATGTTATTGGTGCTCTGTGTCCCCTTGTCTGTTTAATGATTTAATGGACAGAGTAACGAAAAAGTCAGGGAAAAGAGTCGAGACGTAGAAGTAAGATTGTGGAATAAAAAATATTTGAGGTTGGAGTGCGAAGAATTTGATGTTTGTAAATGATAGAGTTTAGTGGTGCTCAGGATGGGAAACTACAGACTGAGAAAATGGTTTGAAAGTGTTACTACGAGAAACAAAATTGGTAAAGAATGTCAGCAAGAGTGAAATTATGAAGGTAAATGAAAACTAGAAAAGTGGCACAATGAATGCCGACGTGATTGGTGTAAAAACGGAAGTCTGGTGTCTGTAAATAAATTCAGTGTGAAAGTAGAGAAGAGATTAATTAGAATAAACACAGTAAGAAAAGCAGTAGGGCCTCTGCAAAAGGTTTGAATATATGAAGGAATTATGTAGCCTTGATTCTCGTATTATGGAAGTTAAGTATACCTTAGTTTAACCAGACCACTGAGCTGATTAATAGCTCTCCTGGGGCTGGCCCTAGGGATTAGACTTATTTTACGTGGCTAAGAACCACTTGGTTACCTAGCAACGGGACCTACAGCTTATTGTGGAATCCGAACCACATTGTACCGAGAAATGAATTTCTATCACCAGAAATAAATTCCTCTAATTCTTCGTTGGCCGGCCGGAGATTCGAACGCGGGCCCAGCAGTATGCTATCCGAGAACTATACCGACCTGTCCAACGAGAAACTGAAATGGAAATGAAGTTTGGCTGCTAAATACAAACAACAGATGAAGGAAGGGACCTGTTGAGACGGAATGCTTTCGCAGTACATACAATGAAAAAATGATTTGAGTGTTTAAGGTAACTTGGTCTCTTGGAAGGAGTAGAACATGACAGACTGGTGAAAAGAATGATGATTCGGGTGTGTTAAAAGAAAAGATTAGCAGAAGACTGTGGAAGTGCATTTCTGAAGGCGTGAAAGAGTTACCTGAAAGGAAGATCTAAAGCATCAAAGAAACGAAATGGTGCGTGCAACATAGAGGTGTTTGGCACAATGTGTTTGATCTCAGTCAAAGATAGTTTTAGGATGTAATATCGAAATTATAGACCTACACAGGACACAAATCACAGCAGAAGAACTGATCACTGTTAACCATTTTTCGCCCACTTTCTGGTTTTACGATTATTGCTTTATATAAAGACACAAACCATAATTTCTGCTCATGAATTTGCCTTAGCAGCTCTAAAAGTGGTTATTGGACTTTTCTGACGTAATTTTCTTGTAAAGTCCTTACCTATACTGGTTACCCTCCGTACAAGGCAATGTGAAAACATGTCATTTACTGTGATCACGTTCACTTCACACATATCTTCATTGCGCAAAATCCCACGTTTGTGGTACGATTGGAAACCAGTGATTGGTTAATCAGTTTCTCCTCTGACATAATCACCCTTATTTCCAGGAATATGTAGGCTGTTCTTATGGTCTCTGGATTACGGCATTTTACTGTGAAGAAAAAACTAAAATTACCGTTGCTTCGAGTAGTGAAAACATTTCGTCTTTCAATACCTATGTTTCTAGACTGAGTTATCACTTCGAAAACTTTCTAAAAAATATTCTGTTGCTCTTAGGTTTCTAAAGAGAACAACGGAAGTTCTATCAACAAAGTTCTGCAACCAAAAAAAAACTACTTTTTTTCTTATTTTAATATGATATTTTCAATATCATAACCTTTTTTTATTTTAAAGTATCAGTTGTGACTGATGGTGGATTGGTAGTCAAAAGTACGACTTGGCAAGTTCTTTTGGTAGTAATTTGTAAGTCCAAACTAAGTCGGATTTAAGATTTGGTAAGTTAATATAGCAGTAACTTTAAATAAAAATTAGTTCTTTTAATAATGACCAAAATAGGCGACCTACAGCTGAGCTTTTCATTGCCCTTTTCTGTGAATAGTAACAAAAGGTCACTCAAGGTCACCTTTGACGTTTCCTAAGAAGCAAATATTCTGATGATGAGTTTCCGGGTTTTTCTGAGTCTATTGCTACCAGAAAATAACCACCTATATGTATCACTAAATGAGTAGTGTTGATGAATGCTGAGACAAACTGGAGAGTAAAAACGATCTAAAGGGTGCTCAGCATATCTTATGGAATTACCGAGAGCAAAACTAAATCAAACATCATTAACTTAACTTCGGATCATGGAAGCAGGAAACCTAGACAGTTTTTGCGCTCTGGCTTCTGTTAGGCTAGATCAGGAATGTACTAAAATATGGATATTCCTTTGTTCTATTACCTTCCGTCCTTTTAGAAGCAGAATTGTCTCTTTCCATGGACATAGGCATCGTTATTTTGCGTGTTCCATTCTTATTTCTCTCGTCCAAATAATGGGAGTTGGTTGTCTTGACTGGACGTTTTGAGCTAGTTCAATAATCATATCTTTATCGTAGAAGTTACGAAGCTCCAGATATCTCCTGATAAGTATCATTTCTTCAGTAGAAAAATGAGATGCTATTTAGAAGCATCGAGGTGTTAAGTGTTATATAAAACTGGCATTATGCCAGAACAAACTTTTTTTTTAGGGCAGTTTTTAAACTAATGATGTAAGCAAAAGGAACATAGAAAATAATTAAATATTTATTCTAACCAAAATAAGAATACACTTTCAGTTCCTCTTGTTCGTGACAGTTGTTACTATGGCCATAACTTTAATGAGAGACTGCATGGCCACCGTTGTGTCCGTTAATACCACAGCTACCAACTTAGTGGCCGTATCCTCCTTGGCCAGCGTTTCCGTAGCCACCACTGCCATGACCTCCGTGGACACCGGCGTTTCCTAGGCCACCGAAGCTGTATCCTCCCTTGGTCCCCAGGACGAAGTTGGCTGTGGAGTAACCTCCGTCGACTAAGGTTCCTTTGCCGTAGCCATCATTGCCGTAGCCATCTTTGCCGTAGCCATCGTTCTTATAGTAGACGTGGTGGATCTTGATAGTGTTGTCTTGGGGGTAGGAGTTGGCTGGCCCGTAGGAGTCCGACGGGAAGGCAGAGCAGACGGCAGCCAAGAGAGCGACAAGAGCCAGAGCGAACTTCTGGAATTTGGAAAATGATAATCAGTATCATTTCTGAGACCACCCTCTGCACTCTTTCCCTGTACTGCAAACGTTCCATGTTATGTTCTTAAGTAATTAGCGTCATCTGCTCGTGAATGCAATGGACTAAATACTTGTTTGCAGGTTTTTTTGTCAATATAATGTCCTAAATTACCAAATGATATAAAAACTTTTAGTTACAAGTGTAGAGAAGCTGTTATTCGTTACTAGAATTGATTCCTTGGCAATTCTACACTGTATTATTGACAGGAATATGGTTTAATATCCGATATGCATTTTAGAGTCAAATCACTTACTCGTACTGATATAAATGTCAGCATAGATTGATTTAATCTTTTTAAAGCACCTTACTATTCTAAAGTATCTAGCGCAATCTGCTAAAACGCTGATTATATCCATATATCTCTACAGGTCACAAATTCTTCTATTGAATTTGGTGTGCGGAGTTTATATAAAACTTTGTTTTGATTAAATAGCTGTTTCACTTTTTCAACTTCATAGTTTCATTTATTGATTTCATTCATAAATTTCTGTATTTGTTTTTCTTGGTTTTGACTGTAAGTACTTTTCTGTATGAAAGATATGTTTTCCTTTTATCGAGCTGAAAGTTAATAATCGCCATAAACACTTCACTTACACAGGAAACTAATTCTAAACTGAAAATGCATGCACTGATGTTAATTCATGACTCCTAATATTGATAGTTTACATTAGATACGGAAAGACCCTAACCCTACGCAAATCATTAAAGAGTCATTAATACTACGGCTGAAAATCATGGGATACATACTTCCTAAAAGCGTAAGAAATAAAAAAAATAACGGAATATTACGAAAGGAAAATATATTACCGCCATACTTAACTCGACAGTTCGCTGTTTTTAGACTGAAAAACTCACAGAAAATTACTTTCCTGGCAGTGCTTTGGAGCCACTGCTTCACCAAAAACTGCTTTACTTATAAAGTACTATAGACGGAATATCAAAATACAAACTGACAATTATTGGCAACTGGATAGTTGAAAAACTTTAACTTGAAAATTGTTTTAAAATCAAACAAAAAGAAGAATCGTCGCGGTTCTTCACTAAACACTTCAAAAACTGATATGAAGAAATCAGAAAGCCATATCTCGCTATTATAATGAAAAAATTAATAGGAAAGAAAATCTTTCCATCCTCTTTACTTTAAGATTTAAAAAGAAATAGAAATTAAGTTTAATAGAAATGTAAAATCTTTAAAACCAGAAACATTTACATAAATTAAAACGCGTGTCTCACCATGGTGTAGGTTGTGATGTTCTCAGTGAAGCAGACGAATCGAAATAGACACTTGATGTATTCTTCACGTCTGTATATATACAGGCGAGCACCTTAGGCCGTCAACTATATGGCCACACCTACACTCCGGGCGATTTCAAGGTCACCGGCGTTCATTTCGATAGAAAAAGGTCTTTCTATGAGGGAGTCAGATGCTAATGATGACTGGCAGAAACCAGGAACTTTCATTACATGGTAATGAAAGGTATCGTTGGGGAAATGAGGGGTGAGGGCTATAGTGCCAATTGGTCGTGCGCTCTTGCGCGATTCGTTACCCTATTGTTCAGCTGATCATCTTTCTTTACCTCACAATCTACCGTTTCCTCTGTCTGTCTGTCTAACGATCTGTCTATCTACCTCCCCTGTCTGCCTTTGGGAGACGCACTCATTCAGAGTGGTGCCGTGGCCGAATGGGACTGCACGGCTCACTTTTTGTTAGGTCCGTGGATCGCGCCCAGCCTACTTACTGCCCGCCAGTTCACTCAGCTCTAAATGGGTACCAGCATCTGCTAGTGGTCAAAAAAAAAAAAGGGCGTGAGGTTGCAACCTCATCCCCTGCTGAGAAACCGGAAACCTGTGCCCTTCTGACGCTCTCCAAATGGTATCAAGGGTATATAACCAATATATATATATATATATATATATATATATATATATATATATATATATAATTATATATGTGTGTGTATTTATATATATATGTATATATACATATATATACAGTATATATTTATATGTGTATACATATACATATATATATATATATATATATATATATATATATATATATATATATATATATATATATATATATATATATATATATATATATATATTTATATATATATATATATATATATATATATATATATATATTTAATACCTATACCATCGAGATGAAACTGTTTTTCAGATATCTTTACATCGACCTATCCTGATTATCTCTCCACCTATAACGTCGACGAGGTAATCCTCATCTTATCTCCATTTTTGTAACTACCTGAACTGAACCCAGCGAAGTAATCCTGGCATCAACGAAATGAAACTGCCTCTCTCTCTCTCTCTCTCTCTCTCTCTCTCTCTCTCTCTCTCTCTCTGTCATTACGGAGACAATGGGTGACAAGAATTACGTTCAAAACTGAATCAAGACATAAAGTCAAAACTCTAAAAGAAGCGATTAAGTGACTTGGCAGGGAGCAAAAACGAAAACAGCTAATTCATAATAAAAAAGGGAAAATTAATTGGAGCTAATTTCAGGGAAAATGAAAATGAAATGAAAGACTGCAAGGATTTTTTAAAATATAGCTAAACTTGATCAAATGGGGATAATTTTTCGCTCTGGGTACTTGCAGTAATGACCCTTAGGTATTCTGGTGAAATAACTAAACAAAAAAAAATTTATATGAAATTGTTAAATGACAAAAAAATCCGACATTTTCATATAATTGTAAAGTTAAACGCGATTATATGGATTGTGCTTTTAATTGTTAATAAACAGAGTATCTTATGCTAAATTGTTTTATTATTAAAATTATATAATTGACGATAATTCAAATTGTTTTAGTTCACAAACTCAGTTACAGACACCATAACCCAGATTCATTTCTCTGTCTGTTGATGAACAGGGAATGTTAAAGTAAAACCTCAATCGTAAATACCCTAAAAGACTTTTTTCTTTATCCAGAAAACAGGTTATTTCATGTCAATAATGACAATAATGAACACCGTGATGCTGACGTTTTCTCAATGACTTATAAATCAGACGTTTTCGGTCACCGAAAAATCAGTTACAGAAATCATTTCCAAATTACTTGATCTGGAATCGTCATTCCAAAATGGAATGATCTTTTTTCGAAATGATTCACATTTATGAATCTTTAAGTGAACACCATTTATCAAAAAATCAGGAATATAGAATTATTTTTAACGAATTAAGCTTAGAAAACTGCAGATAATTTCTGTAATTCTAGAACACGGACCCGATTACAACAGGTATTTTCGAATCATAATTTCAAGTGGAAAATGGCAATACAAAAGAAAAAAGGCCATTAGGTTAAATTATTTTTTTACTTTCCTACACTAATGCGGAGTATACAACAGACTTTCTCCTTTTCTCTTTTTCTTTTCCTATATATATATATATATATATATATATATATATATATATGTATATATATATATATGCATGTATATTTATACATAAATATATATTCATCTATAATACACACAAATATACATATATATATGTATATATGTGTGTGTGTATTATAGATGAATATATATTTATGTATATATATATGTATATATATATATATATATATATGCATACATACATATATATATATATATATATATATATATATATATATATATATATATATATGAAAAGTGAAAGGGAGAGTCTGTAATACACTCCGCATTAGTCAGAAAATAAAAAAAAAAAATTAATTTAACCTAATGGCCTTTTTTTCTTTTTATGTTGCCATTTTCCACTTGAAATTATGATTCGAAAATACCTATCATAATTGGTTCCGTGTTCTAGAATTACAGAAATTATCTGCAGTTCTCCAAGCTTAATTCGTTAAAAATAATTCTATATTCCTGATTTTTTAATAAATGGTTTTCACTTAAAGATTCATAAATGTGAATCATTTCGAAAAAAAGATAATTTCATTACATATATATATATATATATATATATATATATATATATATATATATATATATATATATATATATATATATATATATGTATATACATATACATACATATATATATGTATGTATAGACACAGACAGACAGATATACTATTACATGTATTAGATATATATATATATATATATATATATATATATATATATATATATATATATATATACATAAATATATAAATATATATATATATATATATATATATATATTTACATATTTATATATTTTATGTATTTTTTATATATATATATATATATATATATATATATATATATATATATATATCTCTAATATACGTGTGACTTTTTTACATTCACAGACATTAAGCTGCAAATATCGTTGAATATCCACTCCACTACCTTGGGAATAACTGGCACCTAAGGGGAATTACAACTGCCGGCACAGAAGCGCTTATCTATTATAATTCCCCTGGTGTAAGTTATTCCCAAGGTGTAGTGAATTCGGTGCTTAAATATATGTATGCATGTATATATATATATATATATATATATATATATATATATATATATATATATATATATATATATATATATATATATATATATATATATATATATATATACATACATATATATATATAGTATATATATATATATATATATATATATATATATATATATATATATATATATATATATATATATATATATACTACTATATATGTGCGTTAGTACAGATAGCTGGAGAACAACCTGGTACGAAAAGGAAAATCTCGGGCGAACTTGACAAACTGCGGTTCAAGGTCTCTTGGCTGTTATGTACACCGAGCAGCGTAAATGAAGGCAAACGTCGGATGTGGTCTGTGACTAAAATAGCACCGGCAATGGACACGAACACGCACGCGCACATATACAAACAGAAGTACGCATTAGCCACCAAGATTTCCGATGCATTACAGACAGGTGCATTGACATTAAGATGAAGTTTCTATATTATTATTATTATTATTATTATTATTATTATTATTATTATTATTATTATTATTATTAAAAGTAATGGCTATTTCTACGGCATTCAATTTATATACAGTAGAGTCTTCTCTATTCTTCTTAATATCTTCTTTTCATCGGCGTGTAGCGGGTGTATCAGATTTCCCAAGGACATAAAAAGTTTTCTTGTTATTTCAGTTTTATTACCTCTGACGTTTCAAAAACGCGCTCTGGCGATTAATTTCAAAGAGTGAATGGAAACGTCCAAAGTAATAAAACTGAAATAACCGGAAAACTTTTCATGTCCTTGGGAAATCTGATACACCAGCTACACGCTGATGAAAAGGAGGTATTAAGAATAGAGAAGACTACATGAATTGAATGCCGTAGAAACAGCCATTATTTTTAATGCTACTGCCCTCAGAGAAGGTCTCCTCCTTTATTATTATTATTATTATTATTATTATCTTTGAATTTAGCCACTTCCTTTGCACAGATTCGCTCATACACCAAAGACCTTCTAACTATTCGTATTATCATTTGAAGCGTCTTCGTACTTGACCTTACCAAATTCCAAAGTTCAGAAGACTGTTGCTGTAGCGAAGGTTTTTTTTTATTTGAATGATTTCAGAAATTTGTCATAACCGAATAGTCTGAGTTCTGTTGTACTTATCTACACTCCGGAAACTTTCAAAGATTGGTATTTCATGTGAATCTGAACACCCCATTTTACGAGAAGTGCATGAATTTTACATAATTCTGGATGCCTGTGATTTTCCGACGATGTTTGTAAAGTAGCATGCTAACTTGATTTGTGTAGTGCGCTTTTCAGTGCATCACAAAACACAAATACATTTGCTCTACTAAAAGCTCTCTTTTCTGTTCTTAATATTTATCGCTCAAGCCGCAAAAATATCAGCAGATTATTTGACCAGAGAACTACGTATACTTTCTTCCATTTTTTATTATTTTTTGCTTTAACTGCAAGACCTATAAAAAATGGTTTTATCGAGGTTATGTTTCTCCACATATTTTCTTGTTTTATTTTGCTTCATTCGTTGCATAACCCCAAAATTTGTCATTTATTTGTTATAAGACTGAAAAAACAGGGTAATTATGGCCCAATTGGTCCACATACTTTCTGTTTTTTCACGCTTAATTTGGTTAACCCAAAGTTAATTATCCCCTGTTTAAAACATTTTCTCTTCATTCACCACATAGTAAAAAATAGCAGTTTTTACCAGGAGCTAATTTCTCTCTCCCGCTCTCATTACCACCAAAGGCCGGCGTTTTCCACCAAAGCACATCTTGGGTTGAATCACTTGATCATCGTCTGTGTCATTCAATAGGAATGCCTTTACTTCTCCCTATTATTTGTGAGGTTTCTCCGTAAGAGCTCATTCAGCCTTCAAAAACCAACCATAAAAGGAAAATGATAGAAGTATTCTGATTGATTTCTCTCTCTCTCTCTCTCTCTCTCTCTCTCTCTCTCTCTCTCTCTCTCTCTCTGAGATTATTTGTTTATTTTTTCTTGCTTTTAGGCTATTAGTCATCCTTTCAGATTTTACTCATTTTTCATATACTGGTACTGTTTGTACCATTAATATTTATGCATAATAATAATAATAATAATAATAATAATAATAATAATAATAATAATAATAATAATAATAATAATAATAATAATAATAATAATAATAATAATAATAGTTTATTATATATTCTATATCCAGCAACTTGTTTCTCAATTACTCTTTATTTTTGTAGTTATTCACTTGGTTTTCTGTCATCAGCTGTATTTTGCTTCACCTCCCTTTTCTTTTACAACATTTAAATAGTATTCATTAATAACGAAAATAATTTCAAGTTTCTAGTCTTTTAAACCCTCAAAGCAAAAACAATGCAAATGAACAGAGATGCAATAATTTAAAGGCGAATGATAATAAAAATAATAATAATAATAATAATATCCTAGACTGATCATTTAGCGCTTGTAAATAAGTATAAATAGAGGTAAATAAAGAGACACCGAGATCAAAGGAAAGACACATGGATTAGAACTGAGATGAAACTGAAATATAGAGCAAGATAAATGAGAATGAGATTAGTGAAAGAATTCATGGTTAACTCTTACGCAAGGGAAATATGATTAAGAAAAAAGACAAAATTCACAGGAAAAGTGAATGAACCTGAAAAAGAGGTAAATAAAGGAAGGGAGAGACAGACAGACAGGCCGACTCCGCCCACTGTTACTCGAGAAAAGAAATGAAGAGAGAAGGAAAACACAGAAAGACAGACAGAGAACAGTCAAGATTGAGAGAAGCGAGAGAGAGACAGAGAGAACACTACCTATGAAGACAGAGAGACAGAGAGAGAGTGAAATATAGAGAGAGAAAGAAAAATGAATTTAGCCAACGCCCACTCATTACTAAAGAGGGAGCAAGCAAAGCGGAGAGAGAGAGAGAGAGAGAGAGAGAGAGAGAGAGAGAGTATTATAAATGCCACCAGTTTCCATTGTTTATTTATAACTCGACTTCCCTTTTACTGTTCCCTATCAATATGTGCCGATTTTCTTACAACGCCCTGAGAAGGATTTCTGACATCTTGGCTTTTATGATAAATGATGATCTTGATAAAAAAATGTTTGAACTAAAGACCAAAAAAGCTCTTTCGTCGTTGAAGGTGAGCTTCAGTGACAATGTACTCATATTTTATATATATATATATATATATATATATATATATATATATATATATATATATATATATATATATATTTATATATATATATATATATATATATATATATATATTTATTTATTTAAAAAATATATATATATATATATATATATATATATATGTATATATGTATATATATTATATATATTTATGTATGTATATATTATATATTTATATGTATGTATGTATGTATGTATGTATGTAAGTATGAATGTATATATAAACAAAGGCAATACCACGAAGGAAAGTGAAACGACAGAGTGGTGCTAAGCCTTTCGACTTACTGTCCTTTACTTTGCAGAATGATAGAAATATAAAAATAAGTTTACAAAGAAAGCTCGTATAAATGAAAGATGGGGATTATAAAAGAAAATATGTGCCTGGAATCCAACACAGTTGCAGAATTAGTAGACCTACCAAAAAGGGGTAAATATTTAAGAGGTTTTACAAAAGATTAGGCCCAACAGCTCGGAAGCAGGGACAAGTCAATTAAAAGATTATACAGGGAAAGATACTGACCACCAAAAAATGACCAGGGAAAGAATAAGCTAATTGCATGTTATGAAAGTACAACTCAGTAATTCTCCTTATAGTAAACAATAACAATTTTTGCAAAGTGAACATTTTTACAAAAAATATATTAATCATATGAATACATAGAAAATATATACAAGGTAACTAATTAGTAATTAAGTCAGCAATTTTATCTTTAAGGTCATTCTTGAACATTTTACTAATACAGGGGTCCAAATAATGCATGCCAGGGCTAAGGTTAAAATTACAACTGGAAGTAAGCTGTATAATAGCAGATTCTAAAAGATTTCATGAAGAGAATCTTTCGATCTGGCAGTCACTGAACTTTCAGTCCAATTTATCCTGTGAGAGTTTTCACTTAAATGAATGAATATAGCATTGGATGTTTGCCAGTTTTGACAGAATACTTATGCTGTTTAATTCGTATTTCTAAATCCTTACTGGATTGGCCAATATAAAAAGAAGGCAGTCCAAACACGGAATTTTATATATTATGTTGTTGCTTTCCTTCAGGCTATTTTTTATTAACATTCTTTTTAGTGTGTTATTAAAGGAATTTATTACAGGAAAAAAACCAGGTTGGCATTAAAAGATTTTAACAATGAATTTATGGTTTCAAAACCACTAAAATAAGGCAAGTTAAAAATGTTCTTAAGGGTTTCTTTGTCAATGTTACTTTCACTATAAAGCTTTTTGTGGGGTTTATTATAACAAATATCTAGTATATGTGAAGGATAACATAAATCTGTCCCTATTTTTCTTATGTATTCGATTTCTTGATCCAAATACTGGGGACTGACAATGCACAATGCTAGTAAAAACATCGAGGAAAAATTAATATTTTGATATTAAGATGGTGGCCAGAATAAAAATGGACATAAGTTAAGTTGTTGGTTGGTTTCCTATAAGTACTGAATTTGCATTGAATTGGTTCTCCATGTATTAAAACATTTAAGAAAGTGAGGCAATTATCTTTTTCTAATTCTAAAGTAAACTTAATGGATGGTACCTGGTTATTCAAATTAGAGAGTAAATCATTTACATCAATACCAGCAGGCAAAACAGCTAAAATATCGTCAACATATCTATACCATTTTAAAGGAGTATAAATGATATTAAGTAAATATCGTTTTTCAAAGAATTCCATATACAAGTTTGAGAGGAGTGGGGATAAAGGGTTGCCCATTGCCATACCAAATATTTGTTAGTAAAATTCACCATTGAATAAACTTACAATCACAAATGCACAACCTAGTGAGTAAAATAATATGACTTACAGGTAGAGATAATTCATGATGGATTAGTTCATTACTAAGATACTCTAGAATAGAATCCATAGGGACTTTAGTAAAAAGAGAACGAACACCAAAACTAACGAATCTATCAGTGGGGCAAAAAGTGATTTTGTTTAATTTATCAACTAAATCTAGAGAATTATATATGTGAGAATCGGAGATAGTTCCAAGTAACGGGGACAAGAGCTTGGTAATATATTTTGAAAGTTTATATGACCTTGAGCCAACAGTACTGATAATAGGCCGCATAGGATTATGCGATGGAAATTTTACTGACAACTGACCTATCAGTTCTTTTTTATCTTTGAAGATTTTTTCACTGTGCTACTGAAATTTTTTATGACTTGATCAAGGTGAGTTTTTGTTAGTTTTTGTAAGTCTTATCATCATCCAATAGTGCTTGCATACATAATATTTAGTCGGCTTTATCTAAAATTGCAATACTATTCGACATATCAGCTTTTGTGATGTGGATTGTATTGTCTTTTTTAAGATCTGTCAAACTTTTCTTATAGCGAGCAGCGAAATTACTTTCATGCCTAACATTGGCAGCTCCATAAATACCTTTAATCACGTCAACATGATTTTGACGAAGATCGCAATATTTTTCTAATTTACATAGGGACAACGTAATCATTAAAACAGAGGGTCTATTCGATATAAAGAAGGATAAACCATATCCGATGTTGATCATCTTGGCTCTTGGTTTGTGCAGTTCATTAAATCCATGTTTGCAAATGCAATAAGGCACCTGCAACAAGCAGGCAAATGCAGCTAAGAAATGTCTTTTTGCAGTGGCTGAAGGAAATTACAAAGGGGTGCTTACAGAGGAAGTATATCTGGAGGGTGTGGTACTTCTTGAAGCGGTCACTCTTTCATGCTAAGTGCCATCTGGCACTCACCACACTGACATTAGTCTCACTTTTTGCTACTCTTGTAGCACTTACGGCCCCTGTTGGTGTGACGGAGTAACGAACACTCATCTCTCTCTCTCTCTCTCTCTCTCTCTCTCTCTCTCTCTCTCTCTCTCTCTCTCTCTCTCTCTCCTACCCAGCGGCGACCAACTACACGACCAGGCAATCCTCACCCCACCGGATTGAAGTTCTTCACAAGGTACTCCTTCTGTCTCTCCTTTCAAGCAATGACCAACTAATGCAGACCCCACTTGCGCATATCCTAAAATAAAGGACCAATAAATTCTAGATTCATTATTTATATATGAGAAAGCCGG
>NC_089786.1:19718814-19986314 GCF_040412425.1 Macrobrachium rosenbergii
TTATGATCACAGTGAGGGAAAAAACCAATAATATTTCCCAACAGTCTCCTAAGTTATTTTTCTCTTTGTTGTATGACATCGGTTGAAAATCTTGAAGACACTGTGATCACAAACAATAAGTCGCTATAATTCATATATATAATATATATATATATATATATATATATATATATATATATATATATATATATATATATATATATATGTATATATATATATATATATATATATATAATATATATATATATATATATATATATATATATGTATGTGTGTACTATATATATAAATAAATATATATATATATACATATATATGTGTGTGTTTATATATGTAACTGATTTTATTTGCATTTGTAGTGCATACATGTACATTTGTGTTAATACATTCAGATACACAATGTGATAAAGCTTAAATATACGTTTGCCTCTGTGTGCAAACTAGTTACCATTGTGGTGAATTAGAAGTGTCGAGGTCGAGGTCCGCCTGAGGACTGGATGCTGTCCCAGCCTCCATCTCAACTTATATACTATAAGTCCTTTAGCATTTTCCCCGCCACAGCATTTCACTCACACTCCTTTGGTAAGTCGCTCGATGAAGAAAGCGAGCTGGGAAATTCCTCCACGTCTCTGCCGCAGAGTTTCATTCGAAATTATTCAGCCATTCAGATGGACGAAGCACATTATGAAACCTCAATCTCTGCACTTTCAGTCGGCACGTTGGGTGACTGTTCGTCTCTCTGCTGCCCCGATTCACTTCCCGCTCGCTCCGTGGCGTTTCTTCTAGATATAGAGGCCAAAGGAAGCGGCAACCCAGTGCTCTTCTCTTGCCCGGTCCTGAAGTAAACGAAAATTAGAAAGGGATGAAAAAAAGAAGATGTGTTTAACCCTGAGGGAAACTTCAGACAGGCGATTACCCCAAAGTATTTAGCGAGTTTCGACATACTTTGATGAGCCTTCCGTGTAGGTATAGAGGCCCTACTGATCGCTGTAACACCAATATTAAGATGAAAAATTATCCTTCTAATGAAAATCAAGACCATGATAACACTCTGGGATAGATTATATAATTTACCTCTGCCAGAGTCGATGGCCAATGCTTTTGTAACGACATTGAATAGCATTAAATCAATATCATTAACGCTGGCATCAAAACTTCGTAGGTAAAATAGTTTGTGAGTTAATTCTTTGTTGATCTAGCTATTTGTCTCTTTATGCTAATTTACTTGTCATTTTCTCCTCTTTATCTTCTCTTTTTTTCGTATATAGCTATGCTGTCCTGTGATCACTATGGATGCCTATATGATAAATGATGTCGGCTACTCGTTGTTGTTTCATGTGAACATTAGCTCAAAACAGAAAACGGGAGCATATGAACATTCGCTCAAAACAAAAACGGGAGCAACAGAACTGAACCGGTAAAGAAAACGAGAAGGTTCATTAGGTCAATCAATTGCGCTGTCTTGTGGCGAACAAATCCCACAATTGGCCATAACTTCAACCGTCTCAGCTGATGGGCTAAAATTCATTTAGCATTCGAGAGCAGATTTGTAGGTTGGTGGCCGACTAAAATCAAGATGGAAAACGCCTTGGTTGATTTGCCCATCTAAGTTTGCTGCTTCCATTATCATTTTGCAGTAGCTGTCACCTTTTCCACGCTCGGGAATTCTGTCCTGTGGTAAAATTACTCGGCAAATCAGCGGTTACTTGTTTGTTCTACTACAGAGTGACTTATAGAGGAACACCAGGAATATCTAGCCACTTAGTTCTTTGAGGAATTTCTTTTATGTTTCTATTTATTAATGACCATAGCTCCTATGACGCCATCAGATCATTACACCCACTCACTGACGACTCATCCCCAACACGTCTTGAACTATTGCCTCTCACACCAGACCTCGACGGTCCACTGAAATTTCGGGTACACCTTTTCTTTGTTACCATCAGGGACATAAGGCACGCCTTCATCCCTCGCACTTTATCCCTTTAGCCTGGCTAATACGAAAATGGAATCCATCAAAGCAGTTTTTGAAAAACAAACCAGATTTTCAGTCTCAAGGTCACTTCCACAGCCAGTCACCAAAACAATTTTTAACACCCAGTTATAGAATATTTTAGTGCAAAGGACGCTGGAACTGGTGACCCAGTATCCTTGCTATGCCCATACCCAGTGACAAAAAATCAAGATGAAAAAACATGGCGGTCTGCCCTAAATGTGGCAGCAGAGTTCAGTCCCGACAATCTTTGCATTAAAAGAAATTATAGTAAATGAATGATAAATACAAATTTCGATAAGTGAAACGGTCAGTAAATAAATGAATAACGGACAAGCCCTGATAGGAAAGATGGGATGAGCGTAATTTTAACGCAAAGTGTGACAGGCACTAACCACAGTCCCTAGAGGTCTGGTAAAAGCAGCAAGAGGAAGAATGAGTTGCAGCAGATCAGGGGATCATATCGTTCGACAGGTAATTCTTTTTAATAAAACCAGCGTCACGCTCTCTCTCCCTCTCCTCTCTCTCTCTCTCTCTCTCTCTCTCTCTCTCTCTCTCTCTCTCTCTCTCTCTCCCCGTCACGCAGCTGACAAACCGCTTCGACTTTCGGCACCGAAGGAACGTGAGCGAAACGGGAATAGTAAAATGCTTCACTAGCGACGACGACAAATCTTTGGCGACAGGATTGCAAAAATTTATCGAATACCTCTTGTGCTACGTGAATTTTTTTCATGACTAAACGTGGAATCGACTGAATTAACTTTCGTAAGTGATGCCTCTCACGCGAGTTACACAGTATATATATATATATATATATATATATATATATATATATATATATATATATATATATATATATATATATATATATGTGTGTGTGTGTGTGTGTGTGTGTATGTATATATATGTACACATATATATACACACACACACACACACACATATATATATATATATATATATATATATATATATATATATATATATATATATTAATATATATATAACATTGGCATGCTACAATGTGATATCATTACACCTTTGTTGTTTGCCTTTCTCATGGGGTTTATAATGGAAAAAGTGGTCGGAAATGGAAGAGATGGTTGTCATTGAAATAACGGGAGGAATCTGACAGACCTTAATCGTGCAAATAATACTGTTTAAATTACTGAAACACCCCAGTATTTATAAAAACAGCTTAACAGCATACATATTTCTTGAGCTTACGTAAAGAAATGAAATAACGTGCGATGGAGAGAGGGTTAATGAGGCTGTCATTCAAATATTTATAAGCAATAATATCCATCGAAGATTCTCTTGAGTTGGAACTTAGTGAAAAACTGACGACTGCCAGCCAAGGAAAGAAGCTGAATAAGATTTCAGAATCAAATAGAATTAAATTGCATACGAAAGCACGAATATGCATTAGGCCTTGTACGATCTGTATTGCTATAAGGACATGGATACTGGTGACTATCAAACTATATCTAAAAGATTTCCGTCGATTTGAGAATAAAGTATTATAAAGGTCATCAGGATTCAGATGGCTGGATGGAATTAGAAATAATAACCTGAGGGTAATTACTGAGGTTCCTTAGTAGATAAAATAATGATGAAAGAAAGATGGGGATGGATTGAACATGTCCTTCGCGCAACCTCTGGGGAAATTGTTTTGCGATACTGTATAGTGGGCTCCTGTGGCATGGGCGCCCGCACGTAGGGGCAAGTGAGGCAATTGCCCCCTTCCTAAAATCCTGGAAAAATTTATATATATGTATACAGGTATATAATTTTTGCACTATACTATATATATACTATATATATATATATATATATATATATATATATATATATATATATATATATATATATATATATATGCATACACACACACACACACACACACATATATATATATATATATATATATATATATATATATATATATATATATAGATAGATAGATATATAGTATAATGCAAAAAAATCTTCTGGAAAAATACTATGCGGAGCCGCTGAGAAGAGAGAGAGAGATGGGGGCGGGCGAACGATAACAAGGAAGTCTTGGTCAGCAGACTCTATCAGCGCCTCGCAAGAGAGAGAGAGAGAAAGAGAAAGAGAGAGAGAGAGAGAGCGATTACCTGCGTGGCCCATACGCGTATGGCATGATGCAATCTACAGTATAGTATGTCATAATGATTTCAAGTACCATTTTTATGGTAAGTGAACATCATACTTCTTTCGAAAATTAATCCAATTAGAGGTAAATAATTATCGATTTCAAGGACTGGTATTTCAAATGAATAATTTATGTCATCGATGGCAGAGATTTACTATGTCAGATGAACGACTCCTCGGGTTATGTATGTTCAGCGTACATCGTAATAAAATCAATATGAACAAACCTGATTTCGTGGAAAAGGCAGTTGAAAAGTTTGGTAGCGACCACAGGAGGTTACGTTAGCCCCTTTTCAAATGAACAGTGACAAACTTAAAAAGAAAAAATTATTACATTAACTACGTCACTTTGTTTTCCAGTGTATTCTTTCAGTTTAAGTAAATTAAAGGTATCTTTATTATACTGCATAATATTTGTATGCAGTACATTACTGCGTTATTCTTTCAACAAATGTTTGATTTCAGTTGAACAGTATATGGAACTATTGAAAAAAATGTAACTAGTCAAGTTTTACGGTAATCCTTCTTCTTTATTATAAGAATCGCGAACAGTTTTTTTTTCTGTTGTTATTGGTGTCGTATTTCTTGTTAGGCCGTGATATGTCAATCCCGGTAGATGCCTGCTCTGTTAAAATTTCATTGGATGCTTCGCCTTCTCCACCTTCAGCCTGAGAAACGCAGGGGCAACCTTCCAGAGACTGATGGACAGCATCCTGGGCGACCTGAACTTCTGCGTCTGTCATGTAGATAACATTCTGATTTTTTCCAGATCCCACAAAGAACACCTGAGACACATCCGGAAGGTCCTGCAGCACCTGCAAGAGAACGGCCTCGTTGTCAGGTTCGATAAGTGCACCTTCGGCGTTGAAAAAGTCGACTTCCTGGGCCACAAGGTATCCCCGGGGGGGCATCCGCCCACTCGCATCGAAGGTAGCAGCCGTTGCCAGATTCCCCACCCCTACCTCCGTCAAGGCCGTACAGGAATTCCTCGGGATGGTCAACTACTACACGAGGTTCATTCCCGGGGTTGTGCACACCATGGCCCCCTTGACCGAGATCCTGAAGGGCCACCCGAAGACCTTAGTGTGGGGCCCCGACCAGCAGTGGGCCTTCTCCCTGATGAAGGCCGCCCTCACCGAGGCAACCACCTTGGCCCACCAGGAACCCAACACCCCCCTCCAGCTGACGACGGACGCCAGCAACGTCGCCTGTGGGGCCGTCCTGGAGCAGGTCATCGCCGGAGCAACCCAGCCTATCACCTTCTTCAGCAGGAAGTTCAGCCCCACAGAGTCCCGCTACAGCACCTTCAGCAGGGAACTCTGAGCAGTGTATAGGGTGGTACGTCACTTCAAGTTCCTCCTGGAGGGCACGCCCTTCACAATCTGAACGGAACACCAGTTGCTGGTCCACGCCTTCACAAAGCAGGGGGACGCATGGTCTTCCAGGCAGCAGTGGCATCTTGTGGCCATCACGGAGTTCACCTGCACAATCAAGTACCTCCCTGGCAGGAAGAACCCTGTAGCTGACACCCTCTCAAGGATCGAGCTCAACACAGTGCAGCTCGGGATTGACTACAAGGACTTCGCCCAGAGGTTCCAGCCTACCGCACCGCCATCACGTTGCTCAGGTGGAAGGACGTGTCCCTCGCTCCTGGAGGGCCATCACTGCTCTGTGACATAAGCACCGGCCACCCCTGCCCTCTGGTACCCGCCTCCCACTGCCGTCTGGTGTTCGACGTCATCCACGGGCTGTCCCACCCCTCCGGCAGGACGACGGCCAAGCTGCTGGCAGAGATGTTTGTCTGGCATGGTACGCAGAAGCACACGATGGCCTGGGCAAGATAGTGCATTCGGTGCCAGACCAGCAAAGTAGGGCGCCACACCAAGTTGGGGGTGGGCGAGTTTCCCCAGCCGGGGAGGCAATTCAGACACATCCATGTCGACGTGGTAGGCCCCCTTCCCCCAGCAGGCAGGGCCAGGTATCTCCTGACGATCGTCGACCGCTTCACCAGGTGGCCCGAAGCGGCACCCATGTAAGAAGCCACCGTTAGCGAGTGCGCCGAGGCCCTTCTCTCCAGCTGGATCAGCCGGTTCGGTGTCCTGGACCACATAACAACCAACAGACAGAGGTCCACCCTTCCTGTCCGAACTGTGGACCGCCCTAGCACGCCTGCTGGTGACCTCTCACCACAGCACCACCGCCTACAACCCCACGGCCAACGGACTGGCCTGCTGCACCGCTGAGGATTGTAAGTACCAGCTGCCTTGGGTCCTCCTCAGGCTGAGGACTGCCCCCAGAGCCAATGGTGACCCGTCTGCAGCAGAGAAAATCTACGGGGAGCCTCTTGTAGTCCCAGGCGAGCTCATCACAGGGGATCACCACAACCTGACAGTCCAGAGGCTCCGTGACACGGTCGGAAAGTTCGCCCCCTGCCAGCGGACGTATACCGACAGGACGTTGCCTTTCACGCCTCCCGGCCTGTCCTCCACCACCCACGTCTTCGTCAGGAATGATGCTGTCTGCCCACCCTTAACCAGGCCCTGCAGGGGGTCCTTCCGCGTGCTGGAGAGGAACAGTAAAGCATTCCAGTTGGCCATACACGCGAAAGACGACTGGGTGTCTGTCGACCAACTCAAGCCCGCCCTGTTGGAGGAGGATGTCGACGATACCACACAGCACCCCCAGCAGGACCTGTCGCCCCCACAGCCAGCCCAGCCCAAAAGGAAGTCATGCAGCCACCTCCGGAAGGCCCCGAACCTGGGTAGCACCACAGCCAACCGCTCCTGCTCACACCGCAACCCCCAGCTGACATCGCGGAGCCGCGGCACTCTCCAGCGCCCCAGCAGATACCTACTTTAATCAGACGTTGCCTACTTCTTGAGGCGGGGAGTATCGTAAAGTCCCCGCTCAACGGGTTTTCTATAGTGAACCTCCCGTTTTCTATGGTGCCTTTCCCATGAACTTAGGTCACGCTAAATAGCCATATTTTATCTATGTAAAATTGTATCTGTTACTTATTCATTTGTGCCTGTTTACATTGTACATGTGTCAGAACATTATTGTGTCCATTCCTGTAATTTTATTTTTGCATGTTATTTGTATTTACCTGTCCTGTTTCACATTAAAAAAATTGACCTCGGGTCACCTGTATGTCCTTGTATGTCTTTGTATGACGTCTGCACGCCGCTTTATAAGCGGCCTGCTCTCTCAATAAAATAGCAGTACATGTCCTCCTGCTCTCTTCTTTTGCACCTCTCACAAACTTTCTTGCAGCCTGCTTATTGACCACTGATCCTGTTAGATGGGTTGTTCATAGTCGGGTAAACCTTTTACACAGTATGCATATGATTTATGCACCAAAATTTGTGCGGTAGATGTATCGACTTGTGCATGCCTTGCTCTAACCGCATGGGCAGTCTTCAGGAAAGTACATGCAGTACTCGATGATGCCACTACTTTTCCCTTAGGTGGTAGGCTTGTCAAATCGCTTCCATCTGGATATGTTCCTAAAATTCCAACATGCTCATGTTCATGTAAAGACCCCCAATTTGTCACACAGACCTCACATGAATGACATACATTCAAAACATCAAACAGATTGCAAAATATGATTCGTTTTTGGGAGTTAGTTAAAACCTGGTGTCACATCTAATCAAAGCAAATGTTTTTCCTATTTACTTTGGGGAAATGAATAGTTGTAGTTTGTGTGCTCTCGGTGCATTGATTAAGGTGTACATCAATACACTTACACAAACAGTTAGAAATTTCTGTTTGTGTACACACACTGATGGAAAAATAATTTTATAATGCATACGTGTTTATTTAAAAAATTATATATATATATATATATATATATATATATATATATATATATATATATATATATATATATATATATATATATATATATATATATATATATATATATATATATATATATATATATATATATATATTTTATTCTATCTCTCTCTCTCTTTTGCCATGAGCCCCTTATTTTTATTCCTTTCCGAACCTTCACCTTTGCCATTTCGAAGAGAAGCCCAAAATTTCCAGCACAATAGGGCCATGATAAGCAAACGAAAGTTCCAAGGCTCCACCTTTAAAGGCAGGTGCAGCTCCCCACCATGGAAAGAGTAGCTTACGACTCTCATCCATATCCTCTGCAGCTTTCCCACCCCATCTACTTCCTGTACCCATACTGTACACATTTCACCAAAAGTATCGCACTCCATACTTTCCACGTGACCAAACCGCCTCAAGTCATTCCAGTCAACTGGTATATTATCCTCTGACTTGTATTTCCATTATATAATTCCTATATTTTTGGAATTTGACTGCCATTAATCTTCTGGGTTCCACAAACCTCAATGTACCACTTACAGTATGCCTTGAGTGCCACACAGTAGATGGTAGTCGAGGTTCTTGGGAGGGTCCATTCTTGGGCCCCAGCTGCAGTGTTTTCTACCTTTTAATTTATATCTGATTCCTTTGGTTTCTCCCACTTAGCTGTTCAGCTTCTTTAACTTAACCTTGCTCCAATTTTCACCAATTGTTTAGGAACAAGTCTTTCGAGCAAGCCTTCTAAATATCTAGAGAAGTGAATCAGTATCATTATTATTACTACAGTATATAATAATAATAATAATAATAATAATAATAATAATAATAATAATAATAATAATAATAATAAAAAATCTGAGTGGATCTTTCTTGTTTGCCCACCCTGGGTGGGGGCGGGGTAGGTATGAGATCAGGAGGTTAGAGGAGACATGACACATCCACCCTCCTCCTGCAAACCTGTTTGTCCATCCCAGGTGGGGGTAGGGTAGGTAGAGGATCCGGAGGGTAGGGGAGACATGACATGCAGCGCTGCGTTCCAGCACAGCGTAGCACACACATAAAGCCTGTAATAATAATAATTAGCCAAGCAGCAAAACAACCTTTCAAAAGGCCATCACAAACTTTAAAGAAAAAACTGCACCAGAATCTTTTACCAACTCCGATGGATTTTCCTTGGAGGAAAATGTCCTTTTCCTCAATGATGTCTGATGTGGCCTCAAGAAGGTATCGCAAACTTTCGAAGACAAAGCTGATGTCTGATGTGGCCTCAAGAAGGTATCGCAAACTTTCAAAGACAAAGCTGATGTCTGATGTGGCCTCAACAAGGTATGCAAACTTTGAAAGACAAAACTGGTGTCTGATGTGGCCTCAAGAGGGTATCGCAAACTTTCAAAGACAAAGTTGATGTCTGATGTGACCTTGAGAAGGTATCGCAAACTTTGAAAGACAAAACTGATGTCTGATGTGGCCTCAAGAAGGTATGCAAACTTTGAAAGACAAAACTGATGTCTGATGCGGTCTCAAGAAGGTATCGCAAACTTTCAAAGACTAAGTTCATGTCTGATGTGGCCTCGAGAAGGTATCGCAAACTTTAAAAGACAAAATAAGTGAAAAAGTTCACTTATCAATTTGCATGACATTCACAACTGAGAAGAACCCACTTGCAAATTTTCATTGAATTTTCTTACGCTGTAGATTTAAAATACGAGGAAAGCATGCAATTATGAATATTTTTTGTAACTGAAAACAGCAAGATTACAGTATGTACACATACAAATGCACTAAGCATAATATATATATATATATATATATATATATATATATATATATATATATATATATATATATATATATATATATATATATATATATATATATGTATATATATATATATAATCAATCAAAGCTACAAACGTCCTTTAATATCCAATTCGCTCTACCTCGGAAATAATATATTTTCATATATGTTACCGAAGGGAATTTTTAGTTGATAAGAAGTTCGCCGTCCTGTGGGGTCGAACCAGCGAAGGACGAGAACTCAGGACTACAGTGGACGCATTAACCCAGTCGGCCACAAGAGAGGTATAAGTGGATATCGGCTCCCATATACAAATCACCCGTCGAACTCAGGTGCTGGTATTTGGAGACGATATCCACCCACCTCTGCCATGTTGACCGTGTAATGCGTTTGTCGCACGCAGCCATATTATGACTTTTTATCACATCACCGTGATTCATATACAATCAGAAAGCTACAAACGTGCTTTAATATCCAATTCGCTCTACCTCGGAAATAATATATTTTCATATATGTTACCAAAGGGGAATTTTTTAGTTGATAAGAAGTTCGCATTACATAGGCAACCTCTAGTGTGTTAAGTTAATGCCTCCGTTATCGAAGCTGGATTTCTGCCCACCTTTTTGGTGTTGGCCTAAGCCTCCTTAAGGAAATCAGTGGTAATTGGGCCAATTTTAGTGTGGGTATACCACTTCAAGACATAGGCAACCTCTAGTATGTTAAGTTAATGCCTCTGTTATCGAAGCTGGGTTTCTGCCCACCTTTTTGGTGTTGGCCTAAGCCTCCTTAAGGAAATCAGTGGCAGTTGGGCCAATTTTAGTGTGGGTATACCACTTCAAGACACAGGCAACCATTAGCATGTTAAGTTAATGCCTCTGTTATCGAAGCTGGATTTCTGCCCACCTTTTTGGTGTTGGCCTAAGCCTCCTTAAGGAAATCAGTGGCAGTTGGGCCAATTTTAGTGTGGGTATACCACTTCGAGACATAGGCAACTTCTAGCATGTTAAGTTAATGCCTCCGTTATCAAAGCTGGATTTCTGCCCACCTTTTTGGTGTTGGCCTATGCCTCCTTAAGGAAATCAGTGGTAATTGGGCCAATTTTAGTGTGGGTATACCACTTCGAGACATAGGCAACCTCTAGCATGTTAAGTTAATGCCTCCGTTATCGAAGCTGGATTTCTGCCCACCTTTTTGGTGTTGGCCTAAGCCTCCTTAAGGAAATCAGTGGCAGTTGGGCCAATTTTAGTGTGGGTATACCACTTCAAGACATAGGCAACCATTAGCATGTTAAGTTAATGCCTCTGTTATCGAAGCTGGATTTCTGCCCACCTTTTTGGTGTTGGCCTAAGCCTCCTTAAGGAAATCAGTGGCAGTTGGGCCAATTTTAGTGTGGGTATACCACTTCGAGACATAGGCAACCTCTAGCAAGTTAAGTTAATGCCTTCGTTATCAAAGCTGGATTTCTGCCCACCTTTTTGGTGTTGGCCTAAGCCTCCTTAAGGAAATCAGTGGTAGTTGGGCCAATTTTAGTGTGGGTATACCACTTCGAGACATAGGCAACCTCTAGCATGTTAAGTTAATGCTTCCGTTATCGAAGCTGGATTTCTGCCCACCTTTTTGGTGTTGGCCTAAGCCTCCTTAAGGAAATCAGTGGCAGTTGGGCCAATTTTATTGTGGGTATACCACTTCGAGACATAGGCAACCTCTAGCATGTTAAGTTAATGCCTCTGTTATCGAAGCTGGATTTCTGCCCACCTTTTTGGTGTTGGCCTAAGCCTCCTTAAGGAAATCAGTGGCAGTTGGGCCAATTTTAGTGTGGGTATACCACTTCAAGACATAGGCAACCTTTAGCATGTTAAGTTAATGCCTCTGTTATCGAAGCTGGATTTCTGCCCACCTTTTTGGTGTTGGCCTAAGCCTCCTTAAGGAAATCAGTGGCAGTTGGGCCAATTTTAGTATGGGTATACCACTTCGAGACATAGGCAACCTCTAGCATGTTAAGTTAATGCCTTCGTTATCAAAGCTGGATTTCTGCCCACCTTTTTGGTGTTGGCCTAAGCCTCCTTAAGGAAATCAGTGGTAATTGGGCCAATTTTAGTGTGGGTATACCACTTCGAGACATAGGCAACCTCTAGCATGTTAAGTTAATGCCTCCGTTATCGAAGCTGGATTTCTGCCCACCTTTTTGGTGTTGGCCTAAGCCTCCTTAAGGAAATCAGTGGCAGTTGGGCCAATTTTATTGTGGGTATACCACTTCGAGACATAGGCAACCTCTAGCATGTTAAGTTAATGCCTCCGTTATCGAAGCTGGATTTCTGCCCACCTTTTTGGTGTTGGCCTAAGCCTCCTTAAGGAAATCAGTGGCAGTTGGGCCAATTTTATTGTGGGTATACCACTTCGAGACATAGGCAACCTCTAGCATGTTAAGTTAATGCCTCTGTTATCGAAGCTGGATTTCTGCCCACCTTTTGGTGTTGGCCTAAGCCTCCTTAAGGAAATCAGTGGCAGTTGGGCCAATTTTTAGTGTGGGTATACCACTTCGAGACATAGGCAACCTCTAGCATGTTAAATTAATGCCTCCGTTATCAAAGCTGGATTTCTGCCCACCTTTTGGTGTTGGCCTAAGCCTCCTTAAGGAAATCAGTGGCAGTTGGGCCAATTTTACGTGGGTATACCACTTCGAGACATAGGCAACCTCTAGCATGTTAAGTTAATGCCTCCGTTATCGAGACAGGAAACCTTTTCTGCCCACCTTTTGGTGTTGGCCTAAGCCTCCTTAAGGAAATCAGTGGCAGTTGGGCCAATTTTAGTGTGGGTATACCACTTCGAGACATAGGCAACCTCTAGCATGTTAAGTTAATGCCTCTGTTATCGAAGCTGGATTTCTGCCCACCTTTTTGGTGTTGGCCTAAGCCTCCTTAAGGAAATCAGTGGCAGTTGGGCCAATTTTAGAGTGGGTATACCACTTCGAGACATAGGCAACCTCTAGCATGTTAAATTAATGCCTCCGTTATCAAAGCTGGATTTCTGCCCACCTTTTTGGTGTTGGCCTAAGCCTCCTTAAGGAAATCAGTGGCAGTTGGGCCAATTTTAGTGTGGGTATACCACTTCGAGACATAGGCAACTTCTAGCATGTTAAGTTAATGCCTCCGTTATCGAAGCTGGATTTCTGCCCACCTTTTTGGTGTTGGCCTAAGCCTCCTTAAGGAAATCAGTGGCAGTTGGGCCAATTTTAGTGTGGGTATACCACTTCGAGACATAGGCAACCTCTAGCATGTTAAGTTAATGCCTCCGTTATCAAAGCTGGATTTCTGCCCACCTTTTTGGTGTTGGCCTAAGCCTCCTTAAGGAAACCAGTAGTAGTTGGGCCGATTTTAGCATGAGTATACCACTTCAAGACATAGGCAACCTCTAATATGGTAACTTTATACCTCTGTCATCGAAACCGGGTAGCTATGCATAAAGAGTGCTGGCATAATTCCAGGTTAATCCTTCACTGTTAGGTTTCACGGTTGCTGTATCCCCCTGCAAGATATGACTATTTCCAACACCACTCGATCTATGGGCTGATTTAGTCGTGGTCTTTGACGGGAGGGAGGGAGGGGGTCGTGGGTGCCATGTCTTTCCCTATTTTCAAAATACGGGAAGGCTAAACCCACCTGACGAGCCCTTTGGCAAGGGTGAAACCTCGTAATAATAATAATAATAATAATAATAATAATAATAATAATAATAATAATGACTGAGAACAAATCCGCATTTATGTATGAGCACATATATTCAAAATCAATGCAGAGAGAGCTTTCTGGAATCTGTTCGATTACCATTCTCAAAAGGGGAATCGATCAGATTTATTTTTGAAAAAATGTACTCATACACAACTGCCGATTTGTTCTCCATTTCAAGACTCATGCTTCAATGAACATTTTTAATAATAATAATAATAATAATAATAATAATAATAATAATAATAATAATAATAATAATAATAATAATAATAATAATAATAATATATAATAATAATAATAGTTAATGAAAATCTCATAATCTCATCATGCACTAAAGTGGTGATGAAATCTGCATTAATGTCAATGTATGTATGCAGTAACGCATATATACATATATATATTATATATATATATATATATATATATATATATATATATATATAAATATATATATACATATATATATATATATATATAAATATGTATATATATATATATATATATATATATATATATATATATATTAATATATATTTACATTGTCATCATTGTGGATTAATACACCAACACCGCAAACAGAATGCAGACTGCAATCCCCAAGGATTTCGTTGTCAAAATATAATGAGAAGGATTTACAGGAGCCCCCAAGAGCCTACTCGGCCCTCATTACCATTGAAGCCTTTGGTAATGAGAGCTACACAGGATCTCATGAGCTCTCTCATCATATTTATGCAACTCTCTCACTCACAATTATAATAACAATTCCATTGGCTTCTTAGCCTCTCTATTTCCTCCTGCCATTTTGGATGAGCTTGCTTTCATAAGCATTGAATCTGGAATGGGAATACACTAGGAAGCTGTCAGGATTCCAACTCAGGCTGGTTATAATAACATGCATGGGTTAGTGGGAATTATAACGTGCATGGGTTGGTGGGAATTGTAATGTGCATGGGTTGGTGGGAATTGTAACAGGCATGGGTTGGTGGGAGTTGTAAAATTCATGGGTTGGTGGGAGTTGTAATGTGCATGGGTTGGTGGGGAGTTGTAACCTTCATGGGTTGGTGGGAGTTGTAACATTCATGGGTTGGTGGGAAATGTAACGTGCATGGGTTGGTGGTAGTTGTAACGTGCATGGGTTGGTGGGAATTGTAACATTCATAGGTTGGTGGGAGTTGTAACATTCATGGGTTGGTGGGAAATGTAACGTGCATGGGTTGGTGGGAGTTGTAACGTGCATGGGTTGCTGGGAGTTGTAACATTCATAGGTTGGTGGGAGTTGTAACATTCATGGGTTGGTGGGAAATGTAAAGTGCATGGGTTGGTGGGAGTTGTAACGTGCATGGGTTGGTGGGGAGTTGTAACATTTATAGGTTGGTGGGAGTTGTAACGTGCATGGGTTGCTTGGAATTGTAACATTCATAGGTTGGTAGGAGTTGTAACATTCATGGGTTGGTGGGAAATGTAAAGTGCATGGGTTGGTGGGAGTTGTAACGTGCATGGGTTGGTGAGAGTTGTAACATTCATAAGTTGGTGGGAGTTGTAACGTGCATGGGTTGGTGGGAAATATAACGTGCATGGGTTGGTGGGAGTTGTAACGTGCATGGGTTGGTGGGAGTTGTAACATTCATAGGTTGGTGGGAGTTGTAACATTCATGGGTTGGTGGGAAATGTAACGTGCATGGGTTGGTGGTAGTTGTAACGTGCATGGGTTGCTGGGAGTTGTAACATTCATAGGTTGGTGGGAGTTGTAACATTCATGGGTTGGTGGGAAATGTAACGTGCATGGGTTGGTGGGAGTTGTAACGTGCATGGGTTGCTGGGAGTTGTAACATTCATAGGTTGGTGGGAGTTGTAACATTCATGGGTTGGTGGGAAATGTAACATGCATGGGTTGGTGGGAGTTGTAACGTGCATGGATTGGTGGGAGTTGTAACATTCATAGGTTGGTGGGAGTTGCAACATTCATGGGTTGGTGGGAAATGTAACATGCATGGGTTGGTGGGAGTTGTAACATGCATGGGTTGGCGGGAGTTGTAACATTCATGGGTTGGTGGGAATTGTAATGTGCATGGGTTGGTGGGAGTTGTAACATGTAACATGCTTGGGTTGGTGGGAGTTGTAACATGCATGGATTGGTGAGAGTTGTAACGTGCATGGGTTGGTGGGAGTTGTAACATTCATGGATTGGTGGGAGTTGTAAAATGCATGGGTTGGTTGGAATTGTAAGAAGGAGGTCACGTTGCCGACCTGACCACGAGAAGGATAAAAGTCAATTGCCTCTCGCACACACATATACCTGTAGTTTTCAGATACATTTATTGGAGCTGGAATAGACCCTTCCTCACCATCTCGTGGTCAGGTTGGCAATGTGACCTCCTTGTGATTATGATGACACGGGTTTGCTTCCCGCTACGGGACATCACAACCACTTCGATTTCTTGCAACTGGATCTCAAGGGTTTGTAGTGACAAGCGTATCCAAAAAGCGCAAAGAATTCGAGAAGTTAAGAGGGCATTGTTGCTATACAATCACACACACACACACACACACACACATATATATATATATATATATATATATATATATATATATATATATATATATATATACACATATATATATATATATATATATATATATATATATATATATATATATATATATATATATATATATATATTTTATATATATTCCATATAACATATATATGATATATATTATATACTATTGTATCATAAATAGTATTAATATTTGATATATACTAAATATTGTTATCACTGAGGTAATTTTTATATTCTGTTCATTTTACAATATATTCCAGTTCCATGTTTTCTTGTGGAACATAGTGGATAGTGACTTCCAAATTATAAGTTACTTTGTGATACTGAATTCATGTATCATAAATAGTATTAATACACGATTTGATATTTCCGATACTAAATATTGTTATCGTCACTGAGGTGATAACATTACATTTTCCCTGATTCATCTTTCAAAATTCCAGTTTCATATTTCAACTTGTTTTCTTATGGAACGGAACGGAATATGAGAATTTAGGCAAACAGAGAAGAAACAGTTCAAGAAGACCATCAGAATAAACACTGGGGCCAATATGTGGTCAGCGCTGAAAGGGAAATTGACAGTAAAAGGTCTGAAAAAATTTACACACAGGAGGAAAACCTCAAAGCAAATCGTTGCACTATGAAACAACTGTTAGGAGAACTGGGTGGATAGAAAGAAGGATGAAAGAGAATAAGGAAAGAGGTTAAACAGTAAAAGGAATTGAAAGAGTTTGCAGAAATAAAGGAAAATGAGAAAGGACCCTGCAAAAAAAAGAAAAAATAAACTAATAAGTGATGCCAAAATACAGTGCATCGCGTGAGGGTAGCACACTGATCCATGAAGTTCCAATTACCCATCCCCAGGAGGCTAACAGTCCAGGGTTGTTTTTCATATGGAGCTAATTCGTGCTTGAGAGGGGAAAAGTCGATCATGTTGTTGTAGATCAAACTTTGCTGCAAGCAGCAAGATGAGAGAGATGGGTAGGTTAATGAGATACAGAGAGAGAGAGAGAAATAAAATAAAAGAAACAGGCAGAGAAGAAACATCAGATGAGAATCAAGAAGACCATCAGGCAATAAACAATTTGGGAGCTTAACGGTAGTTCGTGTATCAGCCAATTTGATAATAATTCAGTGTCTGTATTCATTTGTTGGGTATTGTTAAATCATTTTCTTTTGTACCTGTCTTATTATTGAAAAGTCTATATTTTCTGATAAAAGTTTTAAATATCTTTTCAAGAATAGGACAGGTACAAAATGAAAATGATTTTGTCAATGTGCTTGAATTTGGGTTGTTATCAAATCTGACTGTACAGTCAGAACAGATCTATTGTTCAAGGAGCAGGTAACAGTAACCTTTTCCATCGAGGAACTGGATTCCCGTATAAAATATTGTTTATGTATATTCAAATTTGTTGAACCGAAAACAGCTCTTCTGAGCTGAATTCTAGTTGAAACGTTTATAAATGTTCAAATTATCAAAGAATTATTATTATTATTAGGCTCGATTAAACCTATGCATGTGGAACAAGCCTACCGCATGGGCCATTGACTTGAGATTCAAGAGTCTTCCAAAGAATAATGGCCTTCATTATGAATTGAAATAAAGGGAAATGGAGAAAGGAAGGATATCACTTATCAAAAATGAAAAAACTAAATTAATAAATAGATAAATAGATAAAAATGTGAGGCGAATCATTAATACATTGCATCTTTTTTTGAACTCCTGAAGTTCCTGAAGTTCCAATTGGACACGACATCCTCCAGGATTGGCTGTTCAACAGTCCAGCATGGTGCACCTGAAGGTCTTAAGGCATTGTGGAACTGAGAAGTTCAACTGTGTTTGTGAGCGAGGCAAAATATTTATTGTCTGCATATTTTAAAGGTGCTAAATAATGAGAAGGAGAAAAGTTACATTTTGCTGATTTGATTTTTTAGGACATCTTTGCGTGGAGAGAGTTGTTTGTTGTTTTATACAGGCGGCGGACTGACGTCACGCCGAGGAATACAATGAGAATCAGGGTGACCTGAGGTCAATTACTCTTGACAATAATTACAATGAATAAAATACAATTTGAGTCACAAAAATGAACAATGATCAAGCTAACAACAATCTGATACATGTGCAAGAGAAACATATGCAATATAAGTTAGTAACAGGTATAAATTTACATAGATCAGTTTGGTTGATTCAGCATGGCTGCTCCCTCTTGACCCGCTACTATGGGAGCGATATAGAAAACGGGTCGTCATCATAGAAGACCCGCTTAGCGGGGACTTTACAATATTGGTGCGGTTGTTCTGCAAATCTGGTTGCTCTCTCTCGACAGGAAAAGGGAATCAGGGATCAATTGTGAATACGAAAGATCTCTGTTGAAATACAACTGATGGAAAAGTGACAAACAAGAGACCATCCGTCGATGGTGCAAGTCTTAACTGCTACTATTAGGAAACAGAAACAAAAGAGAAACAATAAGCTTTTTACATTGTCGGCCCCATGCATAGCCACATACAACCATATCTGCCAAGTATGCGGCGAAGTTGATCACAGTGGATGTTTGGAGTTTGCCAAGAATATTATGCTTACTGTCTGTTTTATTCCTTCTCTCTCCTTCCTGTTTTGAATAAAGTTCGAAGACTGTCGATGTAATGTCACGACTGATTTTGTCCCATCATTTCCTACAGGTATACTAAAACGGGGGTAAAATTCATAGCGTCCTGCTCAATCGTGTCTCCCACACTGAGTTTTTGGAGCAGTAATGTTACCTTGTTATGTTCTGCACTGCGTATCCTAAAAATTTGTGCTCATCATACTCATTAAGATAAATGCCGATATGACTGCGTATGCCTTCACGTTAGCAGTATGTCTTCCTCTTCTTCATAAAAATCTTGTGCTTCCATCAACTACTTTTTCTACAGTTTTTGTCTAATTAGTATTTATGTAAAACTTGCGTTTCATAGACCGCTGTCGATGTTTGGAATGGTACCTTTTCTTGGGAACTTGTTTAATGCAATAAATATTTTTCCATTTGGAAAAGGGGCAGAAACCCTACACTTGACTTTGAAACAGGCGCGAAGCAATGACGAGTTTTTCGCGGAACTTTTCTTAGCTCGTGGTCATTGAAGACCGGAGCTATCCGAATCTGACGTTGCTCGACTGTCAAACAGCTGTTCCTTTGTAAACATGGATGTAAGTGACAATTATCCTGGGGGCAGTGAGTAACCATTATATACAAAATACTCGCAAATTCTTCTATTACACTGTAATTGTGTGGATTAAAGTAGTTAGAGCCAACTTTAGCTACTGTCAGCCGAACCAGACATAGGGTACCCTAGGCTAGGTCAGTCTTGCTCCGATCATTGGATGATGATAATGATTAGCTTAATTGAGGGCATTGATTTAGTTTTTGCGGTTTTTATTGGCGACACAATTCATATTTCTTTACTTGAAATCATTTTAACGACAAGTCTTTCGGGTACAGTACTTTTAGTGATACCCTAGACCTGGTGCTACTTCAGTAGATAGGCTAGGCTAGGTTAGTGAGCAGCTGACCCCCAATATGCAGGTGTTTCTCTACCATAGGGCATTCCATCGGCTGTCCTTGTAGAAAAATGCCACCAGCAAAACCTAGAATAATCTTCCCGTAACGTAGCTAAATCTGGGGTAACCTGAGCTAGGCTATCTCTGTCTGCTTTTTTCAGTCTGACTAGGCTAGACTTACATAAATTACTTACTGTGCTCTCAAAGTTTCACTTCGCACCCATGCCATGTTGTTTTAGGTCATCACAGGGGATAGTCTATTTTTGGAAGTTGCTTCATTGTAACAAACAGCTTTTCCGTATTATTTTCCTTTCTGTCTTTTCCCTTCATTTGTAACAAAGAGTCTTCTCAAGCCTCAGAGATTCGTGTTGCAAGTGTACGTCTAGGCTAGGTTCCAAGATATTTTTATTGCAGATATTATAGGCCTGTGTCATATTAGTACTGTTAATTTTCAGGTGATACTAAATTTTTTGAGCGGCCATCTGCCTTTTTCAGAATAACAATATTTAACCCATTATTTCCTATGCTTTGTCGCAAAGGTCAGAGGAGGGTTGAAGGCTAAGGCCGTTGAGGCAATTTGGCCAAATGGGATGCAGTGCCTGTGGTTATGTTAGGATGTATTCTGGTAATACTCTTGCTGATTATGAAATGCTCTACAGTTTACAGTACAGGCATTTTCATTTGGGCCATTCCAGTTTCCATTTAGATTGACCCCCTTGAGTGGAATCTTGAATTGGTTGCCAACTCCTACAGATTTACCTATATTAGCTTTAAACATTTTTTATCTTTGGTAATGAATGTATTCAGCTCATGAAATCCATAGGGAGTCTGTCTGTAGGCCCTGAAGGTAAGGTCAAGGATAAAACTTGGCATGCGTGTTAATATAAGCTAACAGTGTTGGCTAAGCAATGGAGTACAGTAACTTCATTTCCGGGTTAGAAGTAAAGTTGAATAATTTATCATGTCATAGCATAACCCAGGGCCATACATATGTTTTGGACCATTGACCTTTTTTGGATTCCTTCATCACTTGTCACCTTTTGGAAAGTATAGAACATTTCTTCTCCCTTTCCTACAATATTGTTTCTTAGTAAGAGAGATTTGTGCTTTTTGTTAGTCCTTCTTTGTTCCTACAAAAATATTAACCATCACTTTTTATGTAGGAGTACATCTCAGCATGAACTGGAAATTATATTAAAGCTTGGTAACTTGGTGATTGGTAGGTGAATGAGTAGGGAGAGTGCCCCCGACTCACCTGATGTTTGTTTGGTGTGTATGTGTTGTGTTCTTTAGGTGTGCATGTGTATTCACAGGGTGTGCATGTGGATTTTGGGTCAATTAGGCCATATTATTTTTGGCTGTGAACTTGTCAGGCCATCACAACTTTAAGCCATATGAAGTTTAGGCTGTCCTTGGGATGCCTTGTTTAGTACTAGTCCCTTGGGGATCAAAATATTATATACACCCATTTCGGCCGTTTGCCAGTTAGGATGTTACAGCCTAAATGGCTTACAGCTGAAACAGCCAGGACCCTGCATGTGTATGTTCATTGGGTGTGCAGTTGTTTGTGTACTTGCCTGAATTGGAGTTGGAGCTATTTTCTATGTATGTATAGTGTTTATTTTCTTTTACAGTGGATGAAAGCAAAAAATGTGGACTAGGATGGTGAGAAGGGTGTGAGCCAGTGTGTGGTTGCTTCATTTACTCTGTGTAAGACCAGTTTTGCTGTTCAGCAGGTGTAAATTCTGCCACTCTGATGCCCTGCAAGGAGTGTGTTGGCTGGTCTCCTTAGCAATGGAGACAGTTAAGGCCAAAAGATGTTTGATGTCTTCAAGGGGACTACCCCCTTTGTTACAAGTGAATATTTGTGGTTCCCTACCTACAGACTGCACTCCCTTTATCTCTGCCCCTTCTGCTCACTCTCCTTTGGCCCAGTCCAAGTGAGGTATATGCTTGAGGGAAGTCAACCAGCGTGCACTCTCCAACAGTGGAGACCCTAGCGTAGTGGATGAGTCTCTTGGGGATGATGGCTTCTCCAGAGCAATTTGTAAGACTGAGGAGACTTCACATGAGACCTCTCCAGTTCTGTTTAAGAGCTTGCTGGGATCGGGAAGTTCATCAGGACTGCCAAGTCTTTCCGATAACCCCGGAAATAAAGGAGGGTCTGCGGTGGTGGAGGTCCGCAGACAGACTTTCGGAAGGGTATTCGCTTGTTCCGGTCAGCCCTGACCTAGACTTCTTTTCTGATGCATCGATTTAGGTTGGGGAGCGCTCCTTGGGAACCTGGAAGTCTCAGGGAGGTGGTCTTTGGAGGAAAAAGGCCAGCGTATCAACGTGAGAGAATTGAAGGCGATACATATAGGTCTGCAACACTTTGTGACACAGGTACACAATAAGACTACAGTAAACCCCCCTTATTCATGTTCTCACAATTCCCAGACTCACCTATTTGCGGATTTCTCTGTGGAACGTATCTACCCATTATTCACAGAAAATTCATCCATTCGTGGTATTTTTCACTGAGAACTATTCACTAATTACTGTATTTTCATATTTTCATGACTAAATGCACTTTTTGTGATAAAACTATTAAAATAATTTGGTATAAGCATTTTTAGAGAGTTTTTCTTGTATTTAAAGTATCAAAATAGGCAGTTCTGAGTGTTTTTAGAGGGGATTTAAGTATTTGCAGATTTTAGCTATTCACAGGGTGGGTGCGGTGTGCATCTCCCACAAATACAGGGGTTTACTGTATAGCGGTACATGCGGACAATACCAGTGCCCTAGCGTACATCAAACATCAAGGGGGGGACACTTTTTCTCTCTGCGAGGTAGCGAGAGCCCTGCTATGCTGGGCGAAATTCTGCCCACGGAGTGGACACTAGATCTTCGCGTTTGTGCCAGCCTTTGGAAACTATGGGGTCAACCAAGCATAGACCTGTTTGCAACTTCCAGAAATTACCACCTTCCTCTGTTCTGATCCCTTTTTCCAGACCCTCTAGCTTGGGTGACAGATGCAATGATTCTGGGCTGGTCCAACCTAGATCTTTACACTTTTCCTCCATTCAGGATGATTCAGGAAGTAGTAAGGAAGTTTCGCTCACACCACAATGTAAGGATGACTCTTGTGGCTCCCTACAGACTGCAGAAGGAGTGGTTCCTGGACCTGATCGATCTCCACATAGACTTTCTGAGACTCCTTCCTGAGATTCCAAGTCCTCTCAGACAACCCCACGTCAGGAAGCTTCATCAAGGCCTATCCTCTCTGGCCCTAACAGGATTTCAACTGTCTACAGAGCCGTCAGAGCGAAAGGCTTTTCTAAACTGGCACCAGAGGCTATCGCTAAATGTACAGTAAACGCATTTCCTCCAATAATGTCTACCAAGCTAAGTGGGCACGCTTTGGGAGTTGGTGTAGAAGAAACAAAGTCTCTTCCTCAAGAACTTCTATCGCTCAGATAGCAGACCTCCTTCTCTATTTGAAATCTTCTAAAGGGTTGTCTGTCTCGACAGTAAAGGGTTACAGAGTGATCCTCAGCTCCGTTTTTCGGCATAAGGGTCTAGACATCTTGAACAACCAAGACTTGTCCCATCGAATTAAATCTTTCAATATCTCCAAGTCCAAGAAAGAGGAGTCCTTCTCTTGGAATTTTGCTGTAGTTCGTAAGTGACTTTCCGACCCTCGCTTTGAACCTATGCGCTCTTCCTCTCTGAGGGATCTGACTCACAAAACTCTCTTTCTGGTTGCCTTAGCAATAGCTAAGAGAGTAAGTGAACTTTAAGCAATAAGCAAAAGGATTGGTTTTTCACAAGGGAATGCAGTCAGCTCCTTTTTGCTGGGATTTCCAGCGAAAAGAGAAAAAGAGAGAGAGAAAAATATAGAAAAGAGAAAAAGTAAAAGAGAGAGAGAGATAGGAATAAAGAGGGAGGCAGAGAGAACAGTGATAACACTTAAAAGCTGTTGTTATTATCATGAATTCAGATACGCTGATTGAGGCAGGATTTTGCTTGAACTCAAAAACAGTGAGCAAGTATATTGCGTTAAAGCCATAAAAACGATCATAAAAGTGGGAAGTAGTGGCCTCGCGATTAAGTTAACCAAATCATGAGTCAGCACAGCCAAAAAGCTTACAGCAGCCAGCTCTATAACCTCACCTTCATCAGGAGGTGTTATCATGGAAATTCCAGGAAATTGGGGGCTGGGCAAAGTGATGTACTTCAACACCCTCCAATCAAACATGCTAGGGAGGGGTCTTTCACACACCCTCCTAAGATCACCTCCAATCAAGTCCTCTAAGGAGAGATTTGAATCACACCCACTACAGTCCTTCCAGTCAACTATTTGAAGGGGAGGCCTTGCTGATAAATCCTTCCAATAGGACTAGAAGGAGGTGGAGATTGCAAATAACAAGATATCGAGAGGTTCGACAGGCTGGGGATCGACAGGAGTGAGACAGATTAGAACTGTGTCCTTTAAGGGAGAGTATGTCTCCCCTTGCTTTTGTGTTCCCCATATAGATTGAGTCAAGTTAATTACTCCAGAGTGATTTCATTTTATACCACTGTAACCTGTTAATTTTGTACTGATCTTTATAATACTAAGTACTCATTAAAGTGAAGAAATTACTGCTCTCGTCTCTATACCCCTTCCTGAGAGATATCAATACTTAAAATAATTGATCTTGAAGAAATATACCAGTTGCGGTAGCGAGGTGCCGAGGACACACATAGAAGAAACCAAGGTAAGGAGTGAGAGACTAAAAACATGCAACAGAGAAGAAAAGATCCTTATACTTTGTTGGCCTTCGGTATACACCTTTGTCGCAAAGGTTAATTGTATACCTCGGCAGCCTTCGGAGTACTCCTTCACTGCGTATTGTCCCACTTAAGTAGAGGCATGTCTGGCCATGCCGCCACATCACAAGATGTTGAGATGAGCACCATCTGTGGCAGTATCTACCTGCAGCAGCTCTCTCACCAGGTAAGGAACAACAATTATCTTATTAATTATAACGTAAGCTTTTGTCCATGATATAAAAATGTCATTTTTATGATATTAAGTTTTATATATACTTACCCAGTAATTATGGATGGAGCCCACCCTCCTTCCCGCACATGGACTCTCTTTTGCATAAACAAATTGTCGTGTTGGCTGTGTTGTTCCTCTTTCGTACCCCGAAAGTGGGCAGGGCATAGTCACCTGTACAAAACAAAATAATCGTTACTGTGGAATTCAGAATTCTAACTGCCGTTCGAGCAGAAACTCTTAGCTGAATAATTACTTGGTAAGTATATAAAAAACTTAATTTTATCATAAAAACATAATTTTTTGCATAGGTTTGTGTTTTTTAATAAATTTGGTATTCTCTCATGATGTGTTTCATTGTGTTTCAGTAGTCATTATTCTATTAATGCTGTTATCAGGGATTAAGTACAGTACTATGCTTGGATGAGATTTATATATTCATATAAGTAACTTACCAAGTAATTACGTAACTGTAGTTTCTAACTCGCGCAGCAGCCTTTATTTAAAAAATCGTGGTAGCACTTTTATAGTTTATTGTAGGTGACAAGCCCTGTCCAGGAGCACTGGAAATGACTTGGCAAAAAACCTCATTCATTTCTGCCGTGCTCTCGAGTAACATCAGAGTTGTCCTGCAGGTTTTGTTTACTGATTTTTGGCTGTATGGTTGGATTTCGGTGAAGTATTATCACTTATTTGAGTAACCTTCATGCTCTAATAGCTTTCAGGATTATTTTTTCTAGTTCTTTGGTTATTATGATGTCTAATTCAAGTTTGCCTAGTTTTGCTATTGTAGTGAAAGTTGCAAAACCAGATTAATCAAATCTTCATATGATTCTCAAACAATTTGCAGTAAATGTAGTGGGCAGAAATTTAGTAGGGAGAAAACTTGTGCTAAATGTATGATTAGCAAAAGTAGAAGGTACTTAAATCTCAACTAGGCAAGTTAGAGAGGGATAGAAAAAGGAATGCGGCCTTTAGAGCTGGGAAACAAGCTTTCCTTAGCTTAGTATTCTACCTTAGCCTAGGTTAGAAGAAAGCTCTGCTATTCCTTCTTCCCCTCTTCCTCTTTATTTTTTCATTCTACTAGCCCTTCTACTTTTGATCCACCTACTCCTGTGCCTGGCTGCCCACTGGTAGCCTCCCCTTCATCTGCATCTGTTGTACAGTCCCAGGTGTCGGGAGACAGCCATTGGAAATGCTTGTCCAGGGATGTGCATGGCTTGTCCTCAAGCTCGTCCACCGATAGCGGCATGAACAGGAAGTGCCATAGATGTTACCTGGACTCTTCCCGTCCTGCTAAGCTCTCTTCCACAAGCCTTGGTCAGACTCCCATCTGATGGGGAGTCCAGTGCCTGTTAAGAAGTACAAGCATTCTCCTTGCAGTCCCAGGCCTTCATGCAGTCACTCAGTGGTCCCTTATGTTTCCGCTTCAGTCCACGAGCGCCCACACCTGTCTGCTTTGGACAGTCCGGAGAATGTCTCACCTGTCCGCTCGACTTTTGTCCACGAGCACCCACACCTGGCTCCCAATTTCCCGACTTCCAGATGTTCCATGCTGCCTCCTGAGCACCTAGTGCCAGCTACCGAACGCCCAGCGCCAGCTACTGAGCACCTAGGCGCCAGCTACTGAGCACCTGGCACCAGCTCCCAAGTGCCCAACACCTGCCCCTGAGTGCCCGCTCACGAGTGCCCAACACCCGCCCCTAGGCACCCATCATCGGCTTCATCTCCATCACCTGTGGACCCTGAGGAACCTGCTCTTGCTCCGATTAAGCATCTGCCGCCAGTTTCCAAGCGTCCGGCACCAGTTGCCAAGTGCCCGGCACCAGCTCTCAAGCGCCCAGCACCAGCTCCCGAGCGTCTGGCGCTAACTCTTCAGTATCAACCTCCTGCTCAGAGCTCTAAGCGCCTATTTCCAACCGTGGATCTCATAGCCAATGCAGCTGTCCTTCAATATTTGTGGGCGAGCTTTCATACCTTTTTTGGCTTCAGCTAGGCCAGATCTCGCTACCTCAACCTTCCTGATGAGGAGCCATCCAGATGACAGACCTAGGCTCCCCACAATGGTGCTTTCCTCGTCTTCTAGGAAGGCACTCAAGGAGATTGAAATTTGGTTTTCTGCTAAGAGAAGCAAGATAAGGCTTCTTTTGTCTTTCCTCCCTCGTGCTTAATCCATAGGAGGTTCATTTTCTATGCCACCGGGGACCCTCGTTTCCGATGCTTGGCATTTTCGTCGGCAAAAATTGTTTTTCATTGGCTGAACTTGACCTCCTTGTCAAAGATCTCTTGGGTTTGCTTAAAGCTTTCAGTTTCTTGGACTGGATGGTGAGAGTGCTAGCCAAGAAGATGAAGATTGCAATGGTTTAGTTGGAGACTCCACCTGGGACTGGCTAGGGGTCCTTTCTCGTGCAGACAAGACCATCAGGGATGGCTCTCTTGAACTTGCTGCTCTTTTCTCTTTGGGGATTTTGAAGAAAAGAGTTGTTTAGTGCTCCCATTCCACTAAAGGAGTCACTCAGGCCCAGAAGTCGGACCTCCATAGAAGTTGACTTAGGATCTTCTGACGTATCCTTCTAAACTCCCCAAGTATTCGTCCGCGTTTGTTCTTAAGACGGTCTCTCCTCTCCAGCAACATCCCTTTCATGAGAGTAAGCCCAAGTCCAGTCTAGGACCCGCTCCAATATCTGCTTCTTGGCCAGAACTATCAAGTGGAGCTCAAGTCCTTGCCCAAGAAATGAGGAAGAAGTCCTCTGTGCACAAGTGGGAGCCAGTCTTCTCGAGTTTTTGGAGAAGTGGAGTATCAGAGGGACAGAACAGTGGATTGTCAAGGTTCTGAGGGAGGGCTACTCCATTTTGATCATGGAGAGCCCCCCTTTAGTCCCTTCTCCAATTGTTTTGACGGCCTTCTCAGAGGCTCGAGAAAGCATTCAGCTCTTTTTGGGGGAGGTCTCCTCTCTCCTTCAAAGGAGAGTCCTAGAAGAAGTCGAGGACATCCACTCAGAGGGCTTCTACTACCACATGTTTTTGGTCCCCAAATCATTGGAGTCCAGTCCTCAACATAAGCACCCTCAATCTCTTCATCCGGCAGATGAAGTTCAGATGGAGATGAATCAGTCAATCCTTTCATCCATTCACCAGGGCGATTGGATGATACCCTTGGATATGCAGGATGCATTCTTCCACTTCCCCATCCATCCGGACTCCAGAAAGTATCTAAGGTTCGTTTTCCAGGATGCTCTCAGGTACCCCACATCAGCATCTAAATGCCTGTCTCTTCGCGGAATGCCCGGCGCTAGCTAAATCTTCCAGTTTCGGGCTCTTTGCTCCGGCCTCTCTACGGCACTTCAAGTGTTCACTCAAGTCCTTGCTTCTCTAGCAAATTGACTTCATTTAATAGGCATAAATGTCAGTTTATATCTGGACAGCTTGTTTATTCAATCCCCATCGAGGGAAAAATTGCATGAAGGACTTGGACATCTTTCTCAGGAACTGGGAATTATCATCTACCTTCAGAAGCCCCAGTTGGCCCTGTTGTAGGAGTTCCTCTGTTTGAGGATGAGTCTCAACTCTCAGACTTTTCGGGCTTCTCCGTCTGCCAAGAGAATTTCCAGCCGCTGTCAGACAGTCCACAGGTTTCTAGCCCCTTCATCTTGCTCAGCCCATCAGTGGATAAGCCTACTGGGGACTCTGTCATCCGTCAAGACGTTCTCCAAGTTAGGCAGACTTCTGAGGAGAGTTTTGCATTCTTCATCAAGGCCAACTGGGACAGCTGGACACCTGTGCTTTTCCCATAAACCCAGAGATCAGGTCGGACCAGCAATGTTGGTGGTCCAAACGTAGACTTAAGAAGGGAAGCCCATCATCCTCTGAGCCCAGAACTAGACTTCTACAGTAAACCCCCTGTATTCGCATTCTCACGATTCGCGGACTCACCAATGTGCGGATTTCTCTATGGAACATATATACACATTATTTGTGGAAAATTCGCCCATTTTCACTGAGAAATATTTACTAATTACTGTATTTTCATATAATTTTTATGACTAAATGCACTTTTTGTAATAAAACTATTAAAATACTCAGGTACCCAGGTAGTGCTATAGTTACAATAATTCGATTGCGATGGGGTAAGCAATTAATACTGATACAACAATATTTATAAAATATTTTTAAATTTTGCGTGGGTGCAAGCAGCAGTGTACAGTCAGGCAGAGAGAGAGACCAAATTACAATAGACCAAATTCTTTTCCTCCATCTCCTAATCCCATCTTCTAGTTACAAAAGTAAAAGAGAATGATAAAAGTATTGTTATTAATGTTATACTCTTGCGTAAATGTGTACAGCCATAAAAAACCAAACAAGAAACTGTTGTTTTGCTTGTAACTGAATCGGATAACAACAGCTGTTTTGCTTGTATTTCAACCATCATATGGAAATAACTGAAGCTGAGAAAACAATGTTCAAACTGCTAATGACTATAAATTATTGTGCATCGGCAACATGGATGAAACTCAACTGTAAATAAATTTGGAGAGAAGGTATTTTAATCAAAACTACTGTGCATGAAAGAACACATATTACTGCTGTTTTCATGCCAATAAAAGATAAATACGTAAAGCTCGTATAATGATGAAATCAAGTGAAAATAGCGAACAGAATTTTGATTTTCTTTTTACACAATAAACATGCCGCCAAATGGCCAACTTCATCTATTAACGAAAAAAATAGCCAAATTAATTTCACAATGAGATGTATTTAAGTTATATTTCGACTTAAAAACACTTCATATAATTAAAAATAACCTTGCCCCATATGATTAAGTATCTAGAGATTCATTTACACTAACTAGAACAAGAAAAGCTCTCTGAACTGAGTTAAATACAGTGAAATAAACTTACTACATAATCAGTTTCCAAACCAAAACATTGATCACTATGATCGCAATATATAATACAAAATCAATGTAAGAATATATACAATATTATTATACAATATTATTGGATACAGTGAAATAAAGCATAACATTTTAAAAGATGCATATTTGTTATGTTGATGTTTGTATAATATTAATATGTGAATATAGAGTACAGTACAATGTAGGCTAGGCTACTGTATATGTATATGATATACCATAGTGTAGGCTAAGCTAATTCTTGTTTGTTGTTCAATTTCTCTTTGTATAGAATTATCATAAGTCAGTCTGCATGAACCTCCAAAATTAGCTGATATTAATAATTACTATACCTTATATGTATAGAGTATACTTTGTAGTCTAGGCTAGGCTACCATATATGTATACATGGTACTGAATACTCTAGTGTAGGCTCAGCTATATTCGAGATACGTTTTTCCAACAAATGATGGGTTTTGTGGAACCTAACCCCATCGTAAGTAGGTTTTTTTTTGTGTTTGAACTATCAAAACAGGCGGTTCTAAGTGTTTTTATAAGGGTTTTTAGTATTCGTGGATCTTAGCTATTCGCGGGGGCGAGTGCGGTACACATCCCCCCTGCGAATACAAGGGGCTTTTACTGTATTCAGACTTCTTGGTTCTAGGCTGGGGGATCCTCTTGGGGAACCAGGAAGTTTCCGGGACGTGGTCACAAGAAGAACAGAACCTTCACATCATCAGAGAGCTGTAAGCAGTTCACTTAGGGCTTCAGTGCTTCTCGACCCTAGTTCACAACAAGACTGGTAGTCCAGTCAGATTAAAAGGATTTTGACAAAGGAAAAATCTATTTCTGAGGAGAGACCTGTGTCACCCGGTGAAATAACCTTTCAGCACTTATTTCTAGGTAAAGCTATTGCTAAATATACCAGAGAAAAGCTAAAAAGCTAAGCCGGAGTTACTATCCCGGACAGCTCCATGAAATGGAGTGAGTCTGAGAAAGGGTGAGATTGTCACAATCACAGGCCTCCGCCCTGTAAACATTCCCAATGTCAAAAGTCCCACTGAGTGAGGTGCCGTTACAAACCCCGCACCACTCCTTGTAAACAAACCTTGCCACATTACACTTTTAGCCCTGGTTCTGTTCAGAATGCGCTTTTTGTGTTTCAATTTTTGGTTGACTATGGCATCCTCCATGGATTCTTCTTCACCTAAGTTGAGTACCATCTCTGTTTTTTATTTTAGGCATTGAGGCCTTATTTCCCCTCTAATTTAATAATTAGGGATTTATAACGCCCTGGATCTTCCACCCTCTCCCGCTCCATGTGACCTTCAGTCTGAAAGGGATTTTTATGTCGGGAACCTCTTCCTTCATTTTCTTTTTGTTGTGCCTTTTTGACTTATTCTATATTCAATTGGGCTTTTATATTATTGTTTTATTACCCTTCTCTGGGAAAAAAGGGTCCTTGTCGTTAGGCTACTTTTCCCCTCGGGCCATCCTCTTTATCAATTCTTATATGCATTGTATTTGGACCCTCACTTCCTCCAGGGTTTGGGTATATTATTTGAGATGGTACAGTTATGCTTGTCTAGCTTATTTTAAGCCTAGCGCCGCGGATGTCTTTGATATTTTCGGATTATATCCTTTGTTTTTAATCTGGAAGTGTCGGCCATTTTCCCTCCCGCTCATATCACGTTTGGTTTGGTCCTCCCTTCTACATATGTGCTAAGATGATTAGTTGATTCATTGTTTATTTCTTTGCCTAGGATAGGTTAACTTTAGGCTAGTCAGGATACCTTCTTCCCTGGGCTTCCATCAGCCAGCCGGTGTGTTAGGTTAGCCTAGATTAGCTATGGCGTTCTCTTCCCTTTCTTGGGAGAGAAGGTTGGTGTGTAGGAGGGTTCATGGTTGGAGTTCCCCTTTGTGTGGCTTTGGTTAGAGGAGTCGGGCTTGCGCTTCTCCCTCTCCCTGTTTCCCTTTCCGTTTAGACTATTGAGTCCTAATAAGGGTGGAATAGCGCTCGCGTTTAGCCGAACCACATCTTTGGTCCATCTTCATGTAAAAACCCCTCCTGACCCCATTGTTCCTTCCCCTCCCCCACCTCCTCACCCTCTCCCACCCTTGTTTCAAGTCTTTCATATAATATGTTAACTTACCAAGGCCCAAGATAGCCTTATATCCTTCCTCTGCATTGATTGGTCTGTTCTCTTGCTACCACCACACCGACCTTAGTCACACCCAATCGAGACCTCAGTTAGGGGACTGACACCTGTTTCCCATTCCTTTTAAGTCCCCATCCTCCTCTCTTAGTATCGTTCGTACATGTTCTCCTTGATCGTAATACCACAGCCCTAACGTACTTACTTGGTAGACTCTCTTCCTCATTTTCTCTATGCCAGACAGTAAGAAACCTTCTACTGTGGACAGCTCAAATCGAGTGAGTCTAGTTACTTGATCTATTCAGGGCAATCTAAATATCCTGGCAGACAAACTGAGCTGTCAAAAAGTAGGTCCTTCCCACCTTGGGTCCCCTGGTCTGTCAGAATCTATGATACTATGGGGCAGGCCGACATTGGACCTGTTTGCCACCTCCAGGAACCATTGCCTTCCTCTCTTTTGTTCTCAGGCCCTGGATCTAACCCCGTTCTGGCCCGTGAAAGAATGGTTCCAGAACCTGCTACGGTTGCGGGTGGACTTTCAGAGACTTCTTCCCCTAAAAAAAACCATGTCTACTCAGACAATCTCACTTTAAGAGGTACCAAAGGGTTGTCCACTCTTCCCCTGACAGGCTTCAGACTGTCCGGAAGCTTGTCAGAGCTTAAGCGTTTTCAAGACGTGCTGCAGAGGCTATTGCAAGATGCAGGTTTCATTTTCCTAGCCGCGTCTTCCAGGCTAAGTGGGCGATTTTCCGAAGCTGGTGTCTCAGACTCAATGTCTCTTCTTCTGATACATCTGTGACCCAATTGTGGATTTCCTTCTTTATCTGAGGAGATCTAACACTCGTCCTCCACCATTAAGGGGTGTCAAGCTATGTTTAGCTCAGTGTTTAAAAACCGGTCCTGAATCTTGTTTCAATCCCAGATCTTAACGACCTTGGCAAGTCCTTTGATACATCTAGCAAAGAAAGGAAGATCCGGTCTCCTGGAACTTGGACATAGTGTTGAAGTGGCTGACAGGTCCCTCTTTTAAACCCCTTCTTTCCTCTTCTTGGAGAAACCTTACTTGGTAGACTCTCTTCCTCATTGCCTTGGCTACTGCTAACATATTAATAAGATCCAAGCCATCGATTTAATAAGATCCAAGCCATCGATAAAGGGTAGGTTTTTTCACAAGGAGATGCAGTCTGCTACTTTACCCTTGGAACGAGGACCCTTCCAAGCCCCGACCCAGTTCTTTCTTCATTAAGACCTTGGCTCTAAGAAAGAAGAGAGAGTTCTTTGTCCTGCTAGGGCTTTAAGGTATTGCCTGAGCAGGACCAAGAAGATGAGAGGACCACCCAATAACTTCTGGTGCTCTGTCAAGAACCCGTCTCACCCTCTGACTAAGAACGCATTGTCCTTCTTCGTCCAGGACTTAATTTCTGAGGCGCACTCTCAGGTTCAGGAGGACATTTTGCCTACTTTTAAAGTGAAAGCTCATGACGTCAGAGGCAATCTCTGCCTTATAAGCTTTCAGACACAGTATGTCCCTCACTTCCATTCTGCAGTCGGCCTACTGGAAGTGCGAACCAATCTTCATGCCTCACTATTTGAAAGAGTTGTAACAGTGTGAAAATTGCAGTACCTTGGGGTCATTTTCAGTGGCTGTTGTCTGGTTGTTTTTTTATGTTGGTACTGCATCCAGGGTAAGAGCACTTATGTATGCTTTGCTAGCCACCAGTCCTATCCTTCGCTGCAAAGCTCCTACTTAAGTAGAGGCCCCCCCCATGGCTCTACTGCCATGCCACTACAGGTTAAGATGAGCACCAACCGGAGGCAGTATTCACCTGCAGTCGCTCTCTTACCACGTAAGGAAACAACAAGTATTGTTTCAGTGCTAGCAATTTTTATATTTCAAAGTCATTGCCATGCCTTTGTTTTGGAATAGAATACAGTATGTCCATGTATCTCACCACATTTAATGTGGGATTCAGCTGTGTAATTTACTTGGCAAGATACTTATATGAAAATGATATTTTCATAATAAAATTAAGTTTCATATACTCTCTACCCACCAAGTAATTACTACAGAATCGAAGCCTGCCCTCCTCCCTTCTCATGGACATAAGGGCACAAACAGAATGAGGTTTTCTGCCATGTCGTTTTCAGTACTCCTGTTATTGGGCAAGACTTGTCACCTGCACTAAACTATCGAAGTGCTACCGTGATTTTTTAAATAAAGACTGCAATGATTTTATTTTGAAAATATAATTTTTATAATTTTCTTTAGAAAATTACTTGATAAGTATATGTGAAACTTGATTTTATTATGAAAATATCATCATTTTTATAATTTTCTTTTATGCAAATTAATGAGTGTACTTGAATATGAACCAATTGCAGTACTTTTGAATAGGGAGTATTCCAATTAACAGGATCCCCAATATGACTGACATAATCCACATCCTGTAGGGTCATACTAATTGTACATAATTTATTCTGATTTTTGCAGGAACAAGATATACCAATTGACATTCATGCTGCAAAACTTGTTGACTGGTTGGTTTCCAGACGACATGTGCAAAAAAATTGGTCAGATAATGTACAGGTCATTCGTGAGAAGATAAACAATGCAATCCAAGATATGCCTGAGCATCCAGAAGTAACACGCCTGTTGTCTGGCACTTGTAAGTAATATAGTTTGAATGACTTTTTATTCTATAGTTGCAGTATTGCAGGCAACTATCAATTATTCCAGTTTTATTTACTGTTAACTGAAGTATCTCTCTCTTCATTTTTGTTCCTTTTTTCATGTGTGACTGTCTTTTCATAAAGCTTATGAAGAAATTCTGAGTCATCTTTTCAGAGCTTGTATAGTATATCACCGTAGTTTTAGCTGCCATGTATTACAGTGCCGTGTAATTCAACACTGCTATCTCATCATTTGCACCTTTGTTGGGTAAGGTCGGTATGATATTTGTTCATATTAGAATATAAACCTTTGTTGTATAAGTGGAAAAGCTTTTGTCCCAAACTGGTTTGTTGTTGAAGCTTGGTAACAAGGTAGTTAATTAGTGGTAGGTGAATCAGGGGATGGAGGTACCACACACGAATGTGACTGTATGTATGTACCTTCAGGCCTAGCAGCAAATAACATACTGGGCGTACTCATCGATATGGTAGCAATAAGAGTCTTTCTTGTAGACTCAACTCATCAAGTTCAGGTAGGTGTTAGTACAAGTCCTGTCCCATGAAGAATAACCAGCTTGTCTCTGACAGGGCATTCTCAAGCCATTTGTCATCCCTAGAGAAGTTTGTTCTTCACATGTAACTCCACTTGTGATTGCTTCCATGGTTTCTTAAGTGGCATAGGTGTCTCTCATTGTTAATGACCCAGGTAGTCATGAAATCAGATAACTCATAATTGCTTTCTCTGAATTCCCTACCCCTGCAGTTGTCTGTCCTTGGATGCATTGAAGGAGTGGTAGGTGTATCTGAATGGCTCACTTGCTTTGAATGTGTTTACAAGAGATTACCTTCACATCGATGTTTTGGAAATGCAAGTGGCTTTCCTGATCATGCAAGCATTTAAGGATCAACTGATGGTGCACTTAAGTGTTAATGAGCAATAACACAACTTTAATGGCATATGTCAGAAGCAGTGAGTGACATTCTCCCCTTCTGTCATAAAGAAAGCAAGACAGGAACTTGAGTGATTAGTTTTCTACGCTGTCATGCTGTCAGCCAGATACGTTCTGGGTGTCATAATATATTGGCAGACCAGCTCAAGTGCCTGAAGTTGACTGTAGTGTTGGAGTGATCTTTACAACTGTACATAGCAAGAAGACTGTTTGAGGTTTGGAAAACACTGGTGATTGATATGTTCATTATACAGGTAAACCAAAAGCTCCCATTGTTATGCTGTCATATCCAAGAAGTTTGGTTACCCTGATGCTCTGAAGAATAACTTCCAGCACCAATGGAATAACCTTGATATGTAGCCATTATAATGTTCTCATGTTAACACACTTCGTGCACCTAGAAACCAGAGGAGACGAGAAACAACTGTTTTTTAAGCAATCTTCTCAAATTCAGGAATGGTATGTTCAAGGCTGTTTTTTAGCTATACATGGCATCAGTGAAAAGAGTAGGTGTGCTTCGTGGCCTCTTTTACTTTTTTCATAAAAAAGTTCGGTGATCACTTTCTCGTGTGCCTGATTTTGTGGCAAGAATTCATAATCATGATGAGAAATTCTAGAGCTTCTCAGTCCCCTCACTCATTGACTTCGTAGGTCAGGAGTGAGACAGTGCTTCTGTTCCTGTGAGTTTTATGGTTTTGTACATGCAACTTACCCGTCAGATATATACTTAGCTATAGTCTCCAACGTTCCCGACAGAATTTCAAATCTCGCGGCACACGCGGCAGGTAGGTCAGGTGATCTACCTTTCCCGCTGCTGGGTGGCGGGAATAGGAACCATTCCCGTTTTCTAATCAGATTTTCTCTGTCGCTGGTTCCGGCAACATCTGTTGTTGGTTCCTTCTGATTCGGATTTCTTTCTCGCTTGCTGAGGATCTTTTTTGGACGGATTTTTGGTGTCATATTGGATCTTTGGCTTGGCATACGCTATTGTGGACTGTTTTTTGGAATTGCATAGGATTTTTCTGTCAAAATGTCTGATGTTAATGTTGCACCGGTGTTTCGAGTGTGTATTAGGCAAGAGTGTAAGGTGAGGTTACCGAAAGCTTCGGTAGACCCTCACACTGTATGCATGAGGTGTCGGGGAAATGAATGCTCGTTTGATAGTAGGTGTAATGAATGCGAGAATCTATCTGAGAAGGAATGGAAAGCTTTGAATGCTTATTTGAGGAAACTTGAGAAGGATAGAGCTAGGAAGGCTTCCTCTAGAAGCTCTAGTAGGTCTTGATCTATTGAGCTTGAAGTAGACACTAATTCCATTGTAGTTTCTCCTAAACCTCTAGTTTCAGCACCTTCTCCCTTCACCGAACCTGCGGATTCGTCATCAGAAATGGCTGCTATGAAGGCGGAAATCCGTAGGATGCAATCGCAACTGCGTGCGATGAAAGAAGGTAAGAGTGATAGTGACTTGTTCAGTGTCCCCAGTGCAGTGGAGGGGGCGTCTGACCGGCTCCGCATTGCTCCTAGGCCTAGACCGCTTCCAAACTCCCAGGACCAGTGGAGGAGGAATGTCGACAGCTGCAAGGAGGATGTAGAGCATCCCCAACGGTCAGGTGTCCCTTCGGCAGACCCTGTTGATGTATCCCAGGCTGCCTTGGATCGCCACAGAAAAGGCATCCTTAGGAAGTGTTTTTCGGCTTCTGACTCGTCTTCTCCGAGGCGCGGATGGAGTTCGGCTGAGGAGTCGCGCCCTTTGAAGAGGTCCTGGAAGGCTCCTAGAGGTGACGCCTTGGATTCGAGCCCTGAGCGCTTCCCAGAGGCTCCGGTGAGCAAGAAGAGAGCCTGAAGATCCCCCTCGTCCTCTCCAGGAGAAGTTCAGGAGTCGACCAAGCAGATTTTGGTCGGTCTCCAGGCTCAGTTGTCTGCTCTTGTGGGTTCCATTACCAAGGATTCTTCTCGTAGGAAGGACGATTCTCTTCCTGTCAAGAGTTCCAGTAAGCGTCCTTCTTCCAGCAGGCCCTCTTCTCCCGTTAAGCGCCCTTCCAGCAACAAGCTCTTTTCGTCGATGAGGCGCTCTTCTCCTAGTAGGCGCTCTCCTCACAGCAGGCGCTTTTCTTCCAGGCGCTCTTCTTCAGAAGGAAGCGCCTCTCCTTCCAGACGCCCTTCTCTTCGCAGACGCTCTTCTCCTCTGGACAGGCGCTTTTCTCCTGCCAAGCGCTCTTCTGGTTATAGGCGCCTCTCTCCTAGCAGGCGCTCGTCGGTGGACAAGAGCGCCTCTCCTGACAAGCGCCATACTGGCAGCAGGCGCTTTTCTCCTGGTAGGCGCTCTTCAATGGACGGAAACGCTTCTCCTTCCAAGCATTCTTCTCCTGATAGGCGCTCCTCTTCCTTCAAGTTTTCTTCTCCGGCTGCTCATGTGGAGGACGTTTCAGAGGATGATTCCCCCAAAGACGCTGGGATCTCGGACTACAAGAGACTAGCTGCTTTGTTGGTTCAGGAGTTTGGAGACTCTCTTTGCCATGCTGCCCCTCCTTCTCCTGGGTCCTTATGGGCAAGTACCAAGTCGTCGAAAGCCTCCTCATTTGTAAAGATGCGCCCTACTATTTCTATGAAGAAGGCATTTAAGGGCTTTAGGGAGTGGATGCAGTCGAAGAAAGAAGCAGGCAAGACTGTTTTCTCCTTTCCTCCTTCGAGGCTCTCGGGGAAGTCTGGGATTTGGTATGAGACCAAGGAACCGATGGGGTTGGGTCTCCCCTCATCGGCGGATTCTGACTTTTCGTCTTTGGTGGACTCTTCCAGAAGGCTTTCTCTCCTTGCGGCAAAGGCGACTTAGGGAATGTGTGAGCTGGACCATCTCCTTAAGGGCCTTTTTAGGATTTTGGAGGTCTTTAATTTTATGGATTGGTCCCTTGGGGCATTGGCCAGGAGGACGCAGGACCCCGAATTCCTCAGCATGGAGGATTTTGTTAGCGTTTTGTCCTGTTTGGACAAAGCGGTGAGGGACGGCTCTACCAAAGTCGCTGCCTTGTTTGGAGCTGGAATTCTCAAGAAAAGGTCAGTTTTCAGCTCCTTCCTAACTAAATCAGTGTCGCCTCTCTGTTGTATGCTCCTCTGTCAAGCCATCTCTTTCCACAGGAGACAGTTAAGGAGATTTCTCACTCCATATCGGAGAAAGCTACCCAGGATCTTCTTGCCCAGTCTTCTAAGAGGATGAGGCCTGCTGTTCCTTTTGCTAAAAGGAGAAAGTGCCCCTTTCAGGAGCCCTTTCAAGGGGCCCTTCTTCAAGAGTCTCTTTCCGGAGTCGAAGACTGGAGAGAAAAGGAAGGTCTTCCTCCCGTCCAGCAAAGAAGACCAAATGAGATTCAAGTACTCCAGACAACAGTGGGTGCCAGACTGCTGAGATTTGCCGAAGTCTGGGCACAGAGAGGGGAGGACGACTGGTCCCTCTCTATTCTAAAGAAAGGATAGCTCATCCCCTTCAGGGAGAGACCTCCCTTGACAACAACTCCAAGGGAGTTATCAGCCAGGTACAAGGATCCTGTCAGGAGCCAGGCCCTTCTACAAGCAGTAGAACAGATGCTGGAAAAGGAGGCCATAGAACCGGTTCAAGAGCTCCATTCCCCAGGTTTTTACAATCGGCTGTTTCTGGTGCCGAAATCTTCGGGGGGGTGGAGGCCGGTACTGGATGTAAGCGCCCTGAACTTCTTTGTTATCAGGACGAAGTTCACAATGGAGACGACCTCTTCGGTTCTGTCTGCTCTTCGTCCAGGGGATTGGATGGTGTCCCTGGACCTTCAAGACGCATATTTCCACGTACCAATTCATCCCTCTTCGAAGAAATACCTGAGGTTCGTGGTTCAGGGAAGAGCGTTCCAGTTCAGGGCCCTATGCTTCGGACTTTCGACGGCCCCCCAAAGTGTTCACGGGCATTCTGAGGAATGTAGCTCACTGGCTACATCTGGAGGGCGTAAGAATCTCTATCTAGACGACTGGCTGATTCGAGCGCAATCGAAGGATCTCTGTCTGGAGTACTTATCAATTACACTAAAGATGACCCAGTCCCTAGGACTGTTAGTAAACCTCGGAAAGTCCCAGATGATTCCTCAGCAGAGCATTGTCTACCTGGGGATTCGGATGGATTCTCGGGATTTTCAAGCATTTCCATCCCAAGAAAGAAGAGATCGCTGCCTAGAGAAGTTGACTGCCTTCCTAGAGAAAGAACATTGTTCCGCGAGGGAATGGATGAGTTTGCTGGGGACCCTTTCTTCTCTGGAACAGTTCGTTTCCTTAGGAAGACTTCACCTAAGACCCCTTCAATTCTACCTGAGGGAGAATTGGAATCAGAAGTCTCAAGATTTGTCAGCTTCATTCCTGATATTGGACAGGATAAAGGAGGATCTCCGTTGGTGGTTGGACTCTCAGAAATTAAACCAAGGTTTGCCTCTTCAGTTGCCAAGCCCTCGCCTAGTGTTGTTTTCAGACGCCTCAGAGTCGGGATGGGGAGCAACACTGGGCTCGAGAGAAGTGTCAGGCACCTGGAATGGGGAAAAGATGACCTGGCACATCAACAAGAAGGAACTGTCCACGGTTCATCTAGCCCTCATCCATTTCGAACCACAGGTTACAGGATCGATAGTACAGGTAAACTCGGACAACACTACAGCCCTGGCTTACATCAGGAAGCAGGGAGGAACACATTCCTTCTCCCTTTATGAAACAGCAAGGACTTTGTTGCTGTGGGCGGAGGAGAGGAAGATCAGACTCCTCACCAGGTTCGTGCAAGGGGAAAGGAATGTGAGGGCGGATCTGTTAAGCAGAAAGGATCAAGTCCTACCCACAGAGTGGACTCTCCATTACGAGATTTGCGAGAAGCTGTGGAGCCTTTGGGGAAGGCCGAATATAAATCTATTTGCGACACATTGGAACGCAAGACTGGAGAACTACTGCTCTCCGATCTCAGACCCGAGGGCAGTTGCTATAGACGGTCTTCTCATGGTGTGGTCCGGAATAGACGGCTGTGCTTTTCCCCCATTCAAGATCTTGGGGGAAGTATTAAGAAAGTTCGCTTCTTCAGAAGGCACGAAACTGACCCTGATCGCCCTGTTTTGGCCAGCTCAAGATTGGTTCACAGAGGTACTGGAATGGATGATAGATTTTCCCAGATCGCTTCCACACAGGAGCGATCTTCTCAGACAGCCCCACTTCGACAGATTCCACAAGAATCTCCCCGCTCTCAATCTGGCTGCCTTCAGACTATCGAAGGACTGGTCAGAGCGAAGGGATTTTCGCGCAAGGCTGCAAAGGCTATTGCCAGAGCCAGAAGAACCTCAACCCTTGCGCGTCTGCCAGTCTAAGTGGGAGGTTTTTAGAAGATGGAGCAAGACCCAGAAGATATCCTCTTCCAGTACCTCTGTGACAGACATTGCTGACTTCCTGCTTTACTTGAGGGAGCAGTGCAACCTCGCTGTACCAACGATCAAAGGATACAGAAGTATGCTGGCTTCAGTATTCAGACACAGAGGTCTGAATATTTCAGAAGACAAAGACCTTCACGATCTCATTAGGTCTTTCGAAACGCCTAAGACCAAGACCTCGAAGCCTCCCAGTTGGAATTTAGATGTTGTTTTAAAGTTTTTAATGTCCAAGAAATTTGAACCTCCCCAAAAAGCTTCCTTCAGGGATCTGACCAGGAAGTCACTGTTTCTCTTTGCTCTGGCTTCTGCTAAGAGAGTAAGCGAGTTGCAGGCTTTGGAAGGTAGGGTTGGGTTTAAGAAGGACTCAGCTATTTGCTCCTTCAAACCCTTCTTTTTGGTGAAGAATGAAAACCCTTCCAAACCATGGCCGAGAAGCTTTGAGGTGAAAGGACTTTCGTCAGTGACAGGGCAAGAGTTGGAGAGGACTCTTTGTCCCGTTAGGAGCCTTAAATTCTACCTAGATAGGAAGAAACAGCTGGGAGGTACATTCGAGAGTCTCTGGTGCTCAGTCAGGGATCCTAGTAGATCCATCTCGAAGAATGCTCAAGCTTTTTTCATCAAAGATGTCATCAGAGAAGCACGTCTGTCTTGTGAGGATGAGCACCTAAAGCTCCTTAGAGTGAAAGCGCATGAGGTGAGAGCCATAGCGACATCATTGGCTTTTCACAAGTCGTTATCTCTCCATTATTTGAGAGATGTTAGAGTAACTTATGATAAGTGCTTCTCTCTGGAGCGTACGTATCTTCGGATTCGGTGCTGGGACAGGGAGCTGAAACTAATCCTTCATAATTTAGTTAATTTAATTGATTTTAATATTATGTGATGTGTGTTTTTATGGTCTATTGGAAGAGGGTGTTGGAAGTTAAACCCCCTTTCAATTCGTAACACTAACAAGGTTAGTTTTGGTCAGGTGGTCGGGATTGGTTGTTGTGCTCCTTGGTTGTTTATTGATACCTAAAGCTCTGTCATGTAAGAGGGATAGCCCCCATTGATATGATACAGGTAAAGGCTCTGTCATGTAAGTGGGTCAGCCCCCATTGACACGATCCAAAATAAGGCTCTGTCATGTAAGTGGGTCAGCCCCCATTGACACGATCCAGAAGGGCTGTCAGTCATAGGTCACAACCTCGCTGAAGCTCTTGAGGCAAGCAGACTCATAGACAGTATCCATGAAGTCTTCTGCCCAATCAGGTAAGAACCATGGTTTTTATATCCTACAACATATGTTGTTTACTGTTTTTTAAATATTAGCTGTCTCTTACCCTCCACCAAGGGTGCCAATCAGCTAAGTATATATCTGACGGGTAAGTTGCATGTACAAAAATGATATTTTTATGATAAAATAAAGTTTTGTACATACTTACCCGGCAGATATATACGATTAATGGCCCGCCCAGCCTCCCCTCAGGAGACAGGTGGAAGAGAAAATCTGATTAGAAAACGGGAATGGTTCCTATTCCTGCCACCCAGCGGCGGGTAAGGTAGATCACCTGACCTACCTGCCGCGTGTGCCGCGAGATTTGAAATTCTGTCGGGAACGTCGGAGACTATAGCTAAGTATATATCTGCCGGGTAAGTATGTACAAAACTTTATTTTATCATAAAAATATCATTTTTGTTTGCAAAGGCCTTGACATCTTGGATGTAAGTGCTAATGGATGTTTGTTAGTAATGCCAGGCACAAGAAGGAAGTGTCCAAGAACACTGTGGGTATGTCATTAGTTTTTTTTTTGTTTATTCATCAGTGGAGGATGTAGTTATCGTGGTCCAGTGGTTTAATTCTGTTTTTACCTCTCATTATACCTGAAAGACATAGAAATTTCATTTGAAAATTGTAAAACCCTAGTCCACTATTCACAGATGTGTACCAAAGGATAGAGCAGTTTTTTTCTATTCTTTTTATAGTGTTGAATCCCAGTTTTGAATTTTGGGGAGCATGTAGGTACATTGTATGTACAGGCAGTCCCCGGTTTATGACAAGTCCGGCTTACGACGTTCCGAGGTTACGACGCTTTTCAAATATATTCATCAGAAATTATTTCCCAGTTTACGACGCATGTTCTGGGGTTACGACGCGTCGTATGCCAATCCGACGGAAGAAGTATGGCTCCAAAATGGCAGAATAATAAAAATTTGGAGGTTTTTATGAAAAACTGAATAAAAATGGAGTTTACATCGTTTTCAATGCACCCAGAGCATTAAAAGTAAGGTTTTCTTAGGATTTTTGACGATTTTCGAAAATTTTTTGGTTTATGACGATTTTCAGTTTACAACGCGGCGGAAAAACGGAACCCCCGTCGTAAACCGGGGTCTGCCTGTATAGGAGTGTACCTTCATATTTAAAGGTATTCCTTTTAGTATTGGATTGTCATTCTTTGGGTTTGTTGCACCCAGGCACAGGGGTTCATTAATACCACTTCTTGAGAGGTGGCTTTCTCTGACCATGTCATACACAAGAGCCTTGCTGGTGTGAGGGATCCCAGACCAGGTAAGAATATTTTGGGTTTCATGTAAGAAACTTTTAAGTCTGCTTGGCTTAATGGATATTTTCTATCCTTGTTTCAGTTGGGGAATCAGTTATCTTTAATAGAAGGTAGGATTTCTTCCCAAATAATATTATTTTCATAATAAAACTTATTTGTTCCTGCACAATATACAAACCATCAGTCCTTACATAGGAATATACTTCAGCGCAGCTGGAGACCGGCCGTTTAACTTTAAACAAGGTGGTTAAACAAGGGGTTAAGTTGATTCATTTGTTTATGTTATGTTTTCATAATATATATTGTGGCTTTCAAACCACAAAAACAGTACCAACACTCACCCTGATTTCTTCCCAGATGGAGTAAATTAGGCAGTCGGTTCAAACAAAACAAGGGAACATAAAAAAGAAGATAGATTATACACAACAGAACAGTACACCAACAAGGAAAACCAACAACTCTCAAAAAGCTCAAAGAAACTGTTTAGCACTAACTTTCTGACTCAAGACTCACTCTAAAACCGAAAAATCCTTATGTTTAACGACCTCATCCTCTTCCAACAACCAACTCACTTTTACACTGCTCTCTCTCTCTCTATCTCTCTCTCTCTCTCTCTCTCTCTTAGTCTCTCTCTTATCAAAACGTTGGGAAATGCTAAATACAAACAAATTTATTCATCCCTTATAATATTAGTGTGCTGCTTTATTTGATTATATCTGGAAAGTACATTCTGCTATGATATCAGTAATGCAAATCCAACCCCTTATTTTACCCTTGTGTATTGCGTATTCAGTATTCTGATATAATTTTTCATTCTGATATAACGCAACCCTAAAACTTTATTAACCTTGAGAGTGGTCAAGCTGGTTTGCACATTGCCAAGGCAACGAGCTTAAACTGGTTTCTCACCTCTGCTTACGATTCTGTGACACCACTTTGTCTTTTTCGGAGAGTTTTATTCCTTTGCAGTGCGAAGGAAGGTTTGTACTGTATTCTGAATATTATTACTTGACATTTATAATGTTTTGGTTTTTTTCAGTTATTGTAGAGCTCAAGGGACTTGGGAAATATGGGTTCTTTCGTTAGCAATACCTGCGGTATTACACTGTACAGGCAGTCCCTAGTTATCGGCGGGGTTTCCGTTCTGAAAGCATGACAATAATAAAAAATCACCGATAACCAAAAATCGGCAATTTTCGGCACTTTTTCTGCTGATTTTGGCGCAGATAAGCAGCAAAAATCACCAATTTTTGATTATCGGCACCTCTGTTAGGTGTTTATCAGCGCCAATAAGCGGAAACGACGCATATCGGCATAAAAAATTACAGATTTTTGTCACTAGACAGGCACCGAAAAACCAGATCGCCGATAACTGAGTCTGCCAATAACTGAGCCTGCCGATAACTGGTGACTGCCTGTACATTGCCAAGCGCTTGTTCTGATTCACCTATGGGCAAGCAAGCAACTGTTGCTCGGGTTCCCACAGAACCCATGGCTCGACTTGGGGAGAGAGAGAGAGAGAGAGAGAGTCTAGAGTGTGTGTGTGTGTGTGTGTGTGTGTGTGTGTGTGTGTGTGTGTGTGTGCTCATTCCCACCTTCCCATTCCCACATGGGAATGGTACAAGGGTCCTGGGACGGCGTTACACTTATGGTAGACGTCAGAGAAGAGATTTGATTTATCTTTGTCATCTTCACTTCATCTAAGTTGTGTGCTCTCTCTTCTTGGTGCTCACCCATGTCTTTGGACTCGGGGTCTGTGACGCCTGTCTTGCTGAAACCCTGCAACATGGGAGCACCAGGTGCGCAGGTCTCCTCAGATACAACACGAAGAGGTAACCTGTGTCACCATTACTAGTTCCAGGAAGTCACCTTCTCTGACTAGTGCATACTTCCTCCCATGTTTCTTCGGACACCCGGGTAGAGGGAGCAACTGAAGAACTTCCTGTACGTAACTCAGAAGCTCCGAGTGCAAGGACTTCCAAGAACCATGTCACTCCAGGTACTTAGGTGTCATTGAAACCCCGAGTTACCTTTACCATTATCGTGGAGTTGTCTCCATGAATTGGTATAAGCTTGCTTGTGCTTGAGTTTCCCTGGACACTCGAGTAAAGAAAGCAACTGATTATTGATACACTCATTACTCAGTAGCTCCAGGTACACAGGCCTCTGACAGGACCCGCATCACCACAGGTACTCGGGTTTCTATCAGTATCCTGGAATTATCTCCATGAATTGGTATAAGCATACCTCTGCTCGAGTTTCCCAGGACACTCGGGTAGAGAAAGCAACTGATTATCGATCCACTCATTACTCAGGAACTCTGACGGGACCCGTGTCACCACTTGTGCTTGGGTTTCTTTGAAACCCTGAGTTACCTTTTACCAGTACCATGGAATCATTCCATGGGCTGGTATAGAGCCTACCTCAGCTTGAGATTCCTTGAATTTTCAAGTAGCAGAAGCAACTGATGCACAATACTTTTGTGACTCGGGAGCATCAAGTCCGCTCACCTGGAGAAACTTGAACAAGTTCCCTATACAGTCCTCTTCATATGCAGAGGCCACGGCCTTGAAGAAGACTGGGGAATGTCAAGAGGACAGCCTGAGTCCATGCCTGAGAGGGCACAATTGCTCTCCCTGGGTCAGCCCTCACCCTTGTTCGTGTGAAGGAGCCTGCTTACCCGGAGATATTTTCCGTGCACATTTGTGTGATTACGTTCACTCTCCCAGACCTGTATGGCTATCGTCAACATAAGTTTATGACTGCCCATTCCCTTACACACCCGCAGGGTCCTTGGCTTCCAGCAGGTATCTTAAAGGTGCTAGAATCTCTCATATGTTCTCCTAACTCCTCAGAGTCTTCCAAGGACCGGTTATCAGACAGTTTTGGGATCGAGACTGGAAACGTTAATGCTTGCATCCGTTCCTAACCACAGTAACAAATATAGTACTCTGGATTTGGTCTGCAGACCAAACATGTTGTATACTTGAGTGGTAGAGAGATCATGGGACACCACTTGAGGTTTCTTTTCCCAGGGATCCCCTATAGGAAACCAAAGTCGGTGGACTTGTCATGGTCACAACTTGCCAAAGGAGTTCTTTTAGCCAAGTGAATTTTCTCTTGTATAACCAGAACAATTCACTCAGGTTTCTCGTATCTTGCAGGACACTTCCTCAGCCTTTGAATTACCAAAAGAATTCCTCAGTACCTTGAAGAGTCCTTTGCTGACCAAACAGATTGACCCAATGTTCGAGTTCATCACTAACCGCCTCCCTGCAGAGGGGACTTCCCTTCCACAGGGCAATGACAATGGAATTGCCTGTCATGGTGCCAAGAGGAGAGACACTGTTATGACTCAGGTTACCAGGTTCATCGGTTATGAGTTGGCACTGGTTCTTGGGAATGAACTGATACTGGATTCCACTTCCCTCTGGCTAATGGTAGAAGTTGACGCCTCAAGTGACAGGGGTTGGATCGGGGATTGATCTCTGTGTTCTTCGCATGATTTTACAGCTCTGCCTTCAGGCCAGGTTGTTTCTTCCTCCCCGGTTCCGAGGAAGCCTCAGGCTTCTAAGGGCCCTGTGAAGATACACCCAGTCTTCTCCTACCCTACCAGAAGGGGTGCAGCAGTGCTCCTTTTAGTCCTCTGTCTGCCCTGAGAGGGGAGGGGCAAGGATATGAGGAAAGGGGAAGGACGTTAGGGGCAGTGTTCTTTTCCGCCTTCTGCTATTGAGGAGGGTTACCTGACAAGCCATGAAGCAACATGGCACCATTTGGGGCGGAAACCTTCGAGTTCCTGCCACCCCTCTCCAATGTGCGATCCGCTTCCAGACTTCAGTTCCCAGCTCTTCCTCAACCTTGCCCTTGGGAAGAGATGAAGGCATTGCCGAGGGTGGTACAGTTAGTACTCATCCTAACTGATATTTTCAACTATATATCCATCTTGTGTGGGGACAAGAGATGATTTCTCTAATTTGCCGGGACTTGGCGGTCTCGTTCAAGTTTAGTAAGCCCAATCTCACACTCAGTTTCCGGACATGCTGGTGTTATGGTCTTAGCCTCATATCAGCAGGTTCAGAACAACCAGCTCGACAGTGACAAGTCATCCTCATTCACCTGTCACCCTTGGGGAAGCTGGGCTCTCTTGAGTGTCTTCACCCTTGTTCCTGTCAGTGAAGAATGCAGGAGTTCTAGTCTCAAATAAGGGACTCCACATTCCTTTCCAATCCTCCCAGGGAGGAACTGAAACAGAATTAGCCTGGTGGCTAGACGATAGGAACCTCGTTGGAGTATCTCTTCACACTCCTCCTCCCGTCATGCTCCAGTTCTCAGGTGCATCAACTGAGGGATGAGGCGCACACCTGGAAGAGTTGCTGCTTTCAGGTGAGCAGAACTGGAACGGCAAACACCTCCACATCAATATCCTGGCACTCAAGACAGATTCCTTAGCTTTTCAAGAGATTCAGGATCCTGACAAGCTACTTTGTTGTGCTGATGAATGTCAGTACCCCCATCACCACGAGAGTAACTTTTGTCAACAAACAGGGAGGGGGGAACTGGTTTACTTCAACTCTACATGTTGGCAGAGCAGGTGTACAAGTGGGTGGTCATGCACTCGATAGAGCTGTTAGCCAAGTACATTCTGAGGAACCAGAATGTACAGGCAATCCCCGGTTTTTAGCGGGGGTTCTGTTCTGACAGTGCGATGATAATCGAAAATCTGTGATTTTCGGGGCTTTTTTGGCAATTTTCGGCACTTATCGGTAAATCAATTTTCGGTTATCGGCACCTCCGTTATGTATGTATGAATGCCAGTAATCAATTATTGGCACCGATAAGCAGAAATCAGCGATTTTCGGTGCCGAAAATTGCCGATTTTTGTCGCTAGACAAGCACCATAAAGCCGGATAACTGAGCTCGCCAATAACCGGGGACTGCCTGTAATGGCAAATAAGCTCAGTCACCATTGGCAGATGACAGGGATTTGGCCTTACACCCAGACATTACGCAGGATTTTCCAATCTTTGGAACCTCCCAATGATAGATAAGCGTAACAGAAGCTATCATTGTGCAGTTCCATTGTTCCACTTCCATGGTTGTTTGGTAGAAAGATTTTCCAACACCTGTGGAACATTCTTGAGGACTTGGAAGAGGGAAAAGGATCTCTCAGTTGCTTTCCCGTCTACGGACACAGGACCATTTTACAGGGTTCTTCGAACTCCCGTGCCACGGAAGCAACAGAGGCATGGGTCTCCATAAGCACCCATGTCTCTGACACAGGTCCCCGGAAGTCACTTTCCCTGACCAGTGAAGAACCTTCCACCACTGCACAGGGCTCCTTGGAGCTCCATGTATCAGTAGCAACTGTTGCATGGGGTCCCACAGACCCCTGTGCCATGGGAATTACAGGTGCACGAGTTCTGTGGGCACATGGGTCACCAGAGGTACAGTACACGGTTCTCCACGGACACCTGTGTCACCAGGGGTGTTCGGGGCCAGTAGACCCCCATGTCACCGATAACAGCCCCAAGAAATTTTTTTCCCAAGGTGGGTAAGGTTGTTCTGCCACTGCCCAGAGTCCCATGGACTTCCGTGACACCAGGAAGGTCCCCTGGTCTATAGAACCGGGCCTGGCCTACAAGAGAGAGTGAAGACCCAGCACACAGGCACAGCCTCACCCTCCTGCCCGTTCTCGCATAGGAACGATGCCATGGTCCCAGGAAGTTGTTGCAGACCCACAGGTAGCCTAACCTGGAGAAGGAGGTCTCCTGCTTAGTCTTCTTTGTCTGTAGAGGCCTCAGCCTCAAGGAAGACTACAGCACTCTAGATGAGGTTCTGTTGGCCCCGAGTTTGTCCCGGAGCTCATAGCGAAGACTTTCGAGTCACTTTCAGCCCCATTTAGGAATTGGTTGGTGGTGATCATAACAAGATAATACTGTGTCCAGTTAGAGTGCTACAGCACTACCTTCAGAGGACTCAACACCTCTGGCCTGAGTGTCGACGACTCTTTTTAGTGCAGATCTGGCTAAGAAAGAAGCATTTAAGAACATGATTTCTTTCAAGCTTCATCAGGCTGTCAACGAGTGGACTCTACACCCAACACGTAGCCAGGAGTTTGTTCCAAGGACCTCACGAGGATAGGGGCATTAGTCCGTCCCTCGCATTCTGGAAGAACCTGTCGGTTCTACAGGCATTAAGACAGAAAGCGGTCTAGGCTGTGCTCTCTCACATCTTTCCCACCTTCAGGACGTTGACTACAGGCCCTGGGACTCCTTTTTTCCCAAGTCCTGTGGTGGCTGCTCAACAAATTGTGTAGCTCACCCAGCTCCCATAGTGGACCGATTGCATCTTGCCTAAGGTGTTTGATGGCAAAGAATGAATGTGAGTGGGGGAATACCCCCTCCCTTCTCTGTTATCTTTCCTCTCTCGCAGAGAGAGACGAGTAGCCATCCGTCACATGCTGGTTGGGTGGGCCATGCAGGTGAGCCTACATAACCGAGTACCCTGTCTATAATCTTAGATACATAAATAGATGCAAGGGGAAAAGGGGCTGACGATAAAACAACCCATTGGGTATCTCTGGTTTTATTATCTCTGCTGCTATGGATTCATCCAAGCCGTTTTTGAAGCATATTAACCCTTAAATGCCTACTGAACGTATCATACGTCGACTAAAATTGTCTGTTGGGTGCCAAGTGGATGTACCGTCGTCGACTACAAAAATTTCAACCTTCGGTCAACTTTGACTCGACCGAAATGGTCGAAAACGCAATTGTAAGCTAAAACTCTTTCATTCTAGTAATATTCAATCATTTACCTTCATTTTGCAACAAATTGGAAGTCTCTAGCACAATATTTCGATTTATGGTGAATTTTGAAAAAAATTTTCCTTACGTCCATGCGCTGTAACTCGCCAAAAATTTCAGAAATTCTTTCATCATTTTGTCGTAATTTTTGCACTGTTTTATATTAGCCGTTATGTAAAGTTTTATATATGAAAATGTGTGCAATTTCATGTAAAATACAACAAAATACAACCCATGGTTGTAGCTTTTATCAGTTTGGAAATATTTTCATATAAATCTCGATAACTGCCAAAATTTCAACCTTCGGTCAACTTTGACTCGACCGAAATGGTAAAAAAATGCAATTGTAAGCTAAACCTCTTACATTCTAGTAATATTCAATCATTTACCTTCATTTTGCAACAAATTGGAAGTCTCTAGCACAATATTTCGATTTATGATGAATTTTTAAAAAAAACTTTTTCCTTACATCCGCGCCAGAAATTCTTTCGTCACGTTGTCGTAATGTTTGCACCGTTTTATATTTGTTGTTACATAAACTTTTATATATGAAAATGTGCGCAATTTCATGTAGAATACAACAGAAAATAACTCATGGTTGTAGCTTTTATCACTTTTGAAATATTTTCATATAAATCACGATAACTGCCAAAATTTCAACCTTCGGTCAACTTTAACTCGACCAAAATGGTAAAAACGCAATTATAAGCTAAAACTCTTACATTCTAGTAATATTCAATCATGTACCTTCATTTTGCAACAAACTGGAAGTCTCTAGCACAATATTTTGATTTATGGTGAATTTCTGAAAAAACTTTTTCCTTACGTCTGGTAGCGGTAACTTTCGGCCGAACATCTCAGAAATTCTTTTGTCACGTTGTCGTAATGTTTGCATCGTTTTACATTAGTCGTTACATAACTTTTATATATGAAAATGTGCGCAATTTCTTGTAGAATACAACAGAAAATAATTCATGGTTGTAGCTTTTATCACTTTTGAAATATTTTCACATAAATCACGATAACTGCCAAAATTTCAACCTTCGGTCAACTTTAACTCGACCGAAATGGTCGAAAAACGCAATTGTAAGCTAAAACTCTTACATTCTAGTAATATTCAATCATTTACCTTTTGTTTTGCAATAAATTGGAAGTCTCTAGCACAATATTTCGATTTATGGTGAATTTTTTAAAAAAACATTTTCCTTACGTCCGCGCGGTAACTCGGCCGAACATCTCAGAAATTCTTTCGTCACGTTGTCGTAATGTTTGCACCATTTTATATTTGTCGTTACATAAACTTTTATATATGAAAATGTGCGCAATTTCATGTAGAATACAACAGAAAATAACTCATGGTTTTAGCTTTTATCAGTTTTGAAATATTTTCATATAAATTACGATAAATAGAAAAAATTTGACCTTCGGTCAACTGTAACTCGACCGAAATGGTCGAAAACTGCAATTGTAAGATAAAACACTTACAGTCTAGTAATATTCAATCAATTAGCTTCATTTTTCAACAAACGGGAAGTCTCTAGCACAATATTTCGATTTATGGTGAATTTTTGAAAAAAAAATTTTTTATGTCCACGCGTTACGGATTCATGCATCATATTGTGATAATATTTTCTCTGTGTTGCTTTGATCGTTTTACAATTTGTTATATACCAAAATCATCGCAATTTAGTGTACAATACAAAGAAAAAAAAATAATCCGTTAGCTTTAACTGTTTTGCTCACAGCGCGATTTGTATAAAATTATATATGACAATTTTTTTTGCGCTGTCATATATTTCAATATTTTGTATATGATAATGATATTTTTTTAATTTCTGATGGTTGTATACGAAACTTCAGACAATGACAAAAAAAGGAGCCAAAATGAACTCTTAATCTTAAAAACTAAGCGTGCTGTGATTTTTGAAAAAACTTTTTTCCACTTTGGCGCTAACTCCTGAACGCCGCTGGCATACGGGAGATTTTTGTAAATAGAGGCTAATTAATTCGAAAAGTCCAGAAGTTTGACAGTTGAACACACAGTTGTTCACACTTTTGTTCAGCACGTCAGAGGCATGGTCTTCCCGTGCTTGTACATGACCAGGAAGGAGGCCTAGGTGAGGTGAACAACCAGTCAGTTCAGAAACTTACTCAGAATCCTCCCACCAAGAAGTAAGTCTTCCTATGTAAAGACTGATGGTTTGTATATTGTGTGGGAACAAATGGCAAATTTTTAAGTAATTTGTATTTTCCTAACTATACAAACCTGAGGTCTTTACGGTTAAATGCCCATCTCATGCCAACCATCATTCTGCTCCCTGAGCCAAAAGGCAAACTGAAAGTATACCGACTGGGTGGGTGGGGCTTCCGCCCATAGTCGGTAGTGAACTACAGGGTGTTTCGAAATTAGAGCCCCCCTCTGCAGCATAAACTAAAATTGATATGGACAAAAACAAAAGTAATTCAGAACAGGTATTTATTTAAGTCCTTTCTAAGTATTTAATATTTTGTGTGGCCTCCATCTGCATGTACCACAGCCTGCATTCTTGAGGGGTGTGATTTCAGCAAATTGCAAAAAAGCTGAGACTCAAACTCCATTTCCCTGAGCACTTCGGTCACCTCTCTTCGCAGCTTGTCGAGGTTTGGTATACAATCATAGTTCACTGTGCGCACTTCAACACAATCTTTTAAGATACTACCAATGTTTTCACAAACATTAAGGTCAGGGGAGCTACCTGGAAATTCACTTGACAAGAAGAAATCAATACCACTGTTTCAGAGCAGCTCCTGTGTCTGAAGAGCCTTGAAACATGGTGCCTTATCATGCAAAACTGCGACTTCTTCAACAGATAACACATTTTCAGGATCTTTGAGAAAAGGAAATACTCCACCAGTAAGCACAGTTTCTCTGAAGTATTCGCCATTCCATGACTGTCCTTTTTCTTTGATGATCCACATTAACCGTTTGTCTGTGAAACAGAAAAATTCTCAAACATTCAGGAAATTTCACAACTTGGCGATAGCGCATGTCATCACTGATATCATCCAACTTTGCAGCCCAAATGATGTCATTTTTATGATTTGGATTCCTGACTGTGTAAATGAGGAATTCATCTGATCCGGCAACATGGAGAAAGTCAGCTTCATCCCAATCTTTAACAAATGAACCACAAAACTATGCACGGTCTTCCCTCTGTTGCTGAGTGATGTTGGGCTTGCTGATAACATGAAATGGGTTGATACCAGATTTTTTCAGCTCACGATATACAGCACTATAACTTCTCTTCTTTCCCCTTTTTGTTTCTAGTTCAAGAGCCAATTTATGTAAAGACTTTCTTGGTTTACCCACTGCCTCAGCTATGATGTCTTTTGACTCCTGAGAAAGGACTTCAGGCCTTCCAAGATTCTCACTCTTTTTGCGATGACAGTCATATGGATTTTTGTTCCAGTTTATTTTAACAAAGGATTCATCTCTTTTAATGTATTTAGCTATCCAGGAATGTGAAATGAAGGATAGGCCAGCATCCCTGGCCTCTCTGAAGGTTATAGCCTGGATTCGGTCAATCTATCTGATTTCCTCGAAGTCGTTAGCCATGGCTATATCTAACTCTGTCACTCAGTCTGAAAATACAAGAAATGTAAAATGAAAAATAGAATAGCTTAATAGAAACTTAAAATAATGTACTTGGAGATAGGCTATAGCAGAAAACTTCATAACCATTTGTTCTTTGGAGGGGGCTCTAACTTTGAAACACCAGGTACATACTTAACCACCTTGTTTAAAGTTAAACAGCTGGTCTCCAGCCATATTCCTATGTAAAGACCTCAGGTTTGTATAGTTAGGAAAAATACAAATTACTTTAAAATACAGCCCAACCTCTTAAATCTGTGAACCTTGGGACCAGGCCACTGCCGGACCACAGAAAGTCCCGGAATATAGAATACATCCCAAAAAAATGAAGCCCCTATGCAAACATAGTCTTGCAAGCTAATTCCACATACAAATAGCCTAGTCACCGACTTAGCCTACCACTTGGCAAACTTACGACACTGCTTTTTATCAATTTATTACGTATACTATTTTCACTTTATCATTTTATAACTTCGCACTGTATAATTTTCTTTAAAATAGTGTACTTCATGTAATATATTTAGCCTACAGTCCCGAGTTAGCCTAACTGTAAGTTAACTACGGTACTTAACTTTTCTCAGAATCTGCAGAATATTATTGGTGACTTTCATCTATTAAATTTATGATCTTCGTCACTTATTTTGATTGTAGAGGGTAATGAAATGACAAAAATAATGAATTTCGGCGATCACTCGGTGCATTTGAATGTCGCCATCAAAACATAAACAAAGCACACCATCATCTATTGAGGAAAATGAGCACTAAGCATTCGCTAATGGGAAAACATTTTCTAGCATAGATAAAGATTTTTGCTTGTGCTTCTTACCTCTGGCATCATCTGATCTCATGTGTGGCATATCAAATGGATGAATATACAACTATAAAAAAGAAATTATCAAAACCATATCACTATATCTTTCAAGCACTCTAAGAGTAAGGAATTCGTGTGGTGCCAAATGTCTCATTGGTTTGATTAAAAGTTTTGATGTGGTAGAGCCTTCTCAAGTGGAATTTTTAAAAAATATATATTTATTCATTTAAAGTTAATATTGAAAACATAATTGACTTCACTTATTTTCATTACTAACAAAGCAAAAGAGATATGGCAAATTTTTGCTGTCGGGAAGTTGTAAACAATACGTGGCACTGCCCTCATGGTCATGCAACAAACTGATGGCGGCTGATTCAAAATCAAGCCGAACCAAGGGAGTTCCCAGACCACAGAATGCCAGTGAACCTCATCCACTGTTCCAGGGACCAATCACAACACTCGGGACAAGTATTAGTAATTGAATGTGCTTGCTGCATTTGGTGCAAACAGTGTGCGGGTCTGCCTCAAAGGGTGAGAGAAAGCAATTGCAACATCGTTCTCCCATACCCGGGCAAAAGCGAGGTTTAGGCTTAGTAGATGATTTGTGGGTTTGCATGATATCCAAGAATAAGAACAGACACATTACAATTATACTTCAAGCACAACAAAAGGAAGAAAAAACCAAGATGAAGTACAGGTAGAACAGCCAGGAAACATTCGGGCAGAGGAAGACAGGATTGCATCTGCTCTTGACGAAGGCTATAAGGCAAGTGGTTATGCGACATAGCAAAGGGAGGTGGTGAGGGTACCCCTCACCTCTCCCACTGGTAGGGCAACTACCGAATAACCTTGTTGTGTAGAATAGCCTGCTCCAGCTTGCACTGAAGGTAATTCCTATGTAAAGACCTCAGGTTTGTATGTTGGGAAAAATACAAATTACTTTTAAAATTTGTAATTTTAAGAGGTTCAACTGTATGTAATTTTTTGGATACTCATACTGTTAAAGTAGATTCCTTCCAGCCTCCCCATTTCTTAGTGGGTTGTTTAGAAGAAATCTGGAAAGTACTAAAACATTCAAAACCCATCTGTTGGAGAACAGGTGCACTAAACAGCGTAGTTGGCGCAACTAGGTTTTTCTTTTTTGAATGCTGACCACACCTGAGCAGTGTGAAGTTTTAAGCTTAACTTAACCAATCAGTAAGTATTGAAATAATAGATTTTATTTTGAAAATTATTATTATTTTGGAATAGTGTGATGTGTTCTATCAGATGTAATGAGGTAAAGGTTTTGCACAGTACAGGTTTGTAGATTAAGAAATATTAAAATTGTCTTGGGCTTTTTAGATGACACAGTTTACTTACTGTGGTGTAGACTGGAAATTTTACCAAAACATAACACTTATTGTAGCCCTAATAATTTTTTTATTTTTCTCTTCAGATATCAACTATTTCCATTGCCTGAAAATTATAGAAATTTTGAAAGAGACTGAGAAGGACAGTAAGAATATATTAGGCTGGTATGGTTCCCAGCGTATGAAGGTAAATCTTGATTTTATCCTCATTTCAGAGTTGAAATGGATTTTTTGGAGAGTATTTGAATTAGTTTTAGAAGTTGAGGATGGAATTATTTCATACATAATTCATCTTTAAGAGTTGCTTCTGTATAAGTATGAAGTATTTTTTTTTCTTGACCCTGCATTGTTGTATAGATTTAAATCTTGGTAAATGCTGTATCATTGTGTAGGGCTTGCTGTTTGCAATGTAGGCAGTAATGATGGATGTTTACAGTGACTTTTGAGTCCTTATTTGCAAATGTATTCCTTGGATTTGATGGCGGTGGTAGAGGATGAAGGTGCTTTTGTATGTCGAGTTTCCCGATCTTTCCTGAGGGGCTTTTACATAACCATTGTGATGCTTTATTTTAATTAAACAGGATCTTATCTGAACCATTTCTCAGCTGGTTAATAGGGGTGGCAACCAAAGTAATGTTTACACATCTCAATCTTAGGTCTCATCCAGCCTGAAAACAGAGAGCTACACACCTCCTGAAGTAGATGCTATTGTACTTTGCACAACTTCGCCCATTCCTCAGCAAGGTCTTGAGCTTGGTCCACCCCCAAGGTTGAAGCTTAGCCACAAGACCTTTGTCAGTAACAACCCTCACAGTCAGAACTTACGTGTCCAAAAATTATCCATACATCCCTGAACTTCATAAACAACACACATAAGATGCAAAGGTCTACACTGTGTATTTTATACTAATAATTCCAAATCTCGTAACAGGCATAGGATTTGTTGCCATTTTACCTGATAAAACAAATTATCAGTAGTTCTCTTACCAAACAATGCTTCTGTTTTCACAGCAGAAATATGAACAATAAATTCACCACTTAAGAATGTTAAAACCTACCCACCATAGAAATTTGTCATCCTCAGCCATTGGAGAAACACCATTTAAGCCTTCAGAACTGCAGTTCAAAAGTTCTCTTATACAGCAAGTTAAGTTTAAATTATATGAAGCTGATGTAAAAGAAATATGTTGGATCCCTGCTCATATTGGCATAAAGCTGCAGTTACTAGGACCAGATCAAACATGAACATCCCCGTCAGTGATTATTTAACACCCCCACAACTCTTCATACTGAATAAATGGCAGATTTTATGGAGTAATGAACTGGATGACAACGAATTAAAGCAGATAAAATCGAAATATTGTGCTAGAGACTTCCAGTTTGTTGCAAAATGAAGGTACATGATTGAATATTACTAGAATGTAAGAGTTTTAGCTTATAATTGCATTTTTTTACCATTTTGGTCGAGTTAAAGTTGACCGAAGGTTGAAATTTTGGCAGTTATCGTGATTTATATGAAAATATTTCATATAAATCACTAAAATTATGACATTTTCTTTAAATAAAAGTGAATGTCACACTGTAGTTCTTTTATCGTGTATTTGAAATGGTCCACTTGATTGATCCGTCTTACTTTCGGCCCTCTCCTAACATTTTCTTCATAGTACAAGTGTGAGGTTTTCCTCTTGTTAGACCTTTAGGACCTTTTTTGTTTTTTAATTGAATCTTACCTATTATGATAGCCTGATGTGGGAATAAAGAAGTAAATATTTTAAAATTAAATTTTATAAAAGTTTCTAATTTTGAAATTAATCCGATGTGGGAATTACAGCTACCATAATAACCCTTAAACGCCTACTGGACGTATCATACGTCGACTAAAATTGTCTGTTGGGTGCCAAGTGGACGTACCGTCGTCGACTACAAAAATTTCAACCTTCGGTCAATTTGACTCGACCGAAATGGTTGAAAAACGCAATTGTAAGCTAAAACTCTTACATTCTAGTAATATTCAATCATTTACCTTCATTTTGCAACAAATTGGAAGTCTCTAGCACTATATTTCGATTTATGGTGAATTTTTTAAAAAACTTTTTCCTTACGTCTGCACGGTAACTCGTCCGAAAATTTCAGAAATTCTTTCATCATTTTGTCGTAATTTTTGCACTGTTTTATATTAGCCGTTACATAAAGTTTTATATATGAAAATGTGTGCAATTTCATGTAAAATACAACAAAATACAACCCATGGTTGTAGCTTGTATCAGTTTGGAAATATTTTCATATAAATCTCGATAACTGCCAAAATTTCAACCTTCGGTCAACTTTGACTCGACCGAAATGGTAAAAACGCAATTGTAAGCTAAAACTCTTACATTCTAGTAATATTCAATCATTTACCTTCATTTTGCAACAAATTGGAAGTCTCTAGCACACTATTACGATTTATGATGAATTTTTGAAAAAAACTTTTTCCTTACGTCCGCGCCAGAAATTCTTCGTCACGTTGTCGTAATGTTTGCACCGTTTTATATTAGTCGTTACATAAAGTTTTATATATGGAAATATGCGCAATTTCATGTAGAATACAACAGAAAATAACTCATGGTTGTAGCTTTTATCAGTTTTGAAATATTTTCATATAAATCACGATAACTGCCAAAATTTCAACCTTCGGTCAATTTTAACTCGACCAAAATGGTAAAAATCGCAATTATAAGCTAAAACTCTTACATTCTAGTAATAGTCAATCATGTACCTTCATTTTACAACAAACTGGAAGTCTCTACACAATATTTCGATTTATGGTGAATTTCTTAAAAAAACTTTTTCCTTTCGTCTCATGTAACTCGGCCAAACATCTCAGAAATTCTTTCGTCACATTGTCGTAATGTTTGCATCGTTTTACATTAGTCATTACATAAACTTTTATATATGAAAAGTGCACAATTTCATGTAGAATACAACAGAAAATAATTCATGGTTGTAGCTTTTATCACTTTTGAAATATTTTCACATAAATCACGATAACTGCCAAAATTTTAACCTTCGGTCAACTTTAACTCGACCGAAATGGTCGAAAAACGCAATTGTAAGCTAAAACTCTTACATTCGAGTAATATTCAATCATTTACCTTTATTTTGCAATAAATTGGAAGTCTCTAGCACAATATTTCGATTTATGGTGAATTTTTGAAAAAAACATTTTCCTTACGTCCAGCGCGTAACTCGGCCTAACATCTCAGAAATTCTTTCATCACGTTGTCGTAATGTTTGCACCGTTTTATATTAGTCGTTACATAAACTTTTATATATGAAAATGTGCGCAATTTCATGTAGAATACAACAGAAAATAACTCATGGTTGTAGCTTTTATCAGTTTTGAAGTATTTTCATATAAATTACGATAAATAGAAAAAATTCGACCTTTGGTCAACTTTAACTCGACCGAAATGGTCGAAAACTGCAATTGTAAGCTAAAACACTTACAGTCTAGTAATATTCAATCAATTAGCTTCATTTTTCAACAAACGGGAAGTCTCTAGCACAGTATTTCGATTTATGGTGAATTTTTGAAAAAAACATTTTTTTACGTCCAGCGCTTTACGGACTCATGCATCATATTGTGATAATATTTTCTCTGTGTTGCTTTGATCGTTTTACAGTTTGTTATATACCAAAATCATTGCAATTTAGTGTACAATACAAAGAAAAAAATAATCCGTTAGCTTTAACTGTTTTGCTCACAGCGATTTGTATAAAATTATATATGAAAATTTTTTTTGTGCTGTCATATATTTCAATATTTATATATGATAATGATATTTTTTCATTTCTGATGGTTGCATATTAAACTTCAGGCAATGACAAAAAAGGAGCTAAAAATGAACTCTTAATCTTAAAAACTAAGCGTGCATGATTTTTAAAAAAAAACTTTTTCCGACAAAACTCCTGAATGCCAACGGGAGACGTTTTTTGTAAATAGAGGCTCGGTGTTTAAGGGATAAGGGAGTAAGATTTTAAAAGTAAAATTTATCATAAAAATTTCAATACTGTGAGTTTCCCCTTCAGCATTGATGACCTCATAGGTCCTAGTGCTTGGCCTTTTGTGTAAAGTTTATATTCCATTCCATTTCATTGATCCATGGGTACTTAATGCCCATGTGACCCATGCGATAGCTTTATTTAAATTTTTTCTGACAAAGCCATTAATCATGAAATAGTGTTAGTCTGTGTGAGATGGCTCCAGACACACCAGCTTGAATATCTTGTAAAGAGACCAACTTTGTGGAATATGGGAACAGCTGAAGCAAGGGCAGTCATGCAGGATATTACACCATTGTTTATATGCAGTAATGTTTTCTGCTATAGCTAAGGTTCTTTTGTACTTTGTAATATTTTTATTTTCTGCTATAGCTAAGGGTCTTTTGGTTTCTTTTGCAGTATTTTACTTCTGTAATCATGTAGGATATTTTCACAATTGTGATTGTTTATTTTTTGTTCAGCTGTACTGCTAGCTTACTTTTTACCTTATGTACAGTAATGCTTCCTTCCTTATCTAAGGTGCTTTTGTAATGTTTCCCGCTGTAATTAATGTTTATAATGTTTTGCAGTGTACTGCTAGCTTGTTTTAAGCATTGCATGCTCAAAGCTACCAAAACATTTTTCCTGAATATGCCCTCTTAAAATGAGGGTGCATCTTGTATGCCATCAAATGTAACTTTGGTGCTTCAAAACCTCATTGTCTTCAAGCTATCTGCTCCTTGGCCTAGATAGTCTTATTTTCAGGCAGCTTTCAGTTGGCTCCAAGATCTTTTATGCCACATTGCTCTCAAACTTTGTATTCCTTCCAGAGAAGTCATTAGTGCCCTTTGCATCAATGCTTCTCTACCCTTCAGCAGCATAGCTCCAAGTCACCTTTTTGGTTTGTTGGTTGGGGATTCATTCCAATGTAAGTTGCCAAGTAGAGTTGGTTAGCAAAGACAAGATTCTTGTGTCCTCTCTGATATCCTCATCAAGAGCTTTGGAGGATTAGGAAGTTCACTGATGAAGAACCTTGAGTCTCGTAAGTACTCTGCTATATCTACTACCTCAATAGATTACCTCCAGGCCTTACCCTTCCAATCCAATATAGATTTAGGTCTCAGTGATGAGTTGGCCTCTTAAGTCATGGAAGGGGCCTATTGAGGAGATTCAGACTTTTTGTCATTTTTACCAGTTGATCCAGCAGGCGGATTAAACCTCCATTTTAGGACTTTACCTCAGTGATGCACAGCTTCACTAGACCACCTTACAAATCCCTGGCTATCATCTCTTTGTTGCCATTGCTGCCTCAAAGTGTGGAAGTGAATTTCATGCCCTTCTGGGGAGTCTTTCATTCTAGCAGTTAGTCTTTGGTGGGTCAGTTGTCTCATTGTAGTATCCTTCAAGTTGGTTTATTTGGAGCCATTTCAGTTCAATGTTATTATTATTATTATTATTATTATTATTATTATTATTATTATTATTATTATTATTTTATATACAAATTTCATAACCTCATGAATCACGAGATTGGTGAAGAAATCCACAGTGATGTCAGTGTAAAAATATATGTAAAACATTTTTAGGAATAAATCTTACCTACTGTTGAAGATAGCTTATATCTCTGCGCTGGTAGGCAAGTCAGAATGCAAACAAAAGATCGAACGGCAGCCCAGATTACTGTTTAGTACACTTGATCTCCAGTAGGAGTGTTTTGAATGCTTTAGCTCTTGTCAGAATTCTCCTTGCTGCCGTTGTTTATAGGCACTTGTTGGTATTTCATGGCTGTTTGCTGCTATTACAGTACAGTACTGTACATTTATTTTTCCTTGGATGCCTTCCAATTTAATCAAGGCTAAGAATGTCAGGTTCTGTTGGAATGATTACTGTGTTACCAGGATGTGATTTTTTAGGAGGTAAACACTGTTTGTGCCGGCTGCAGTTGTGTAAATTGTGATCTTGAGAATAGATGAGAGGAAGTAGGATTTTCAAGGAACTTTCTGGTTAAGTGTCTTTAGTATAGTAAGAGAAGGGAAGCAGACAGATTAGGAAAGCAAGTAGTTAGGTCAGGTCACCAATCTTCCTTTCTTCCCCTTCTCCAGGTCCTTCATCTGTATTTATTCTTACTTAGTCTAGGCTTTTTCTTTGCTAATGTTTTAGTTAGTGCTGAGATTTCCTCTTTAGCTCCACCTTCCACTCCCCTTTCAATTTAGGAAAAGTGTACATATTGAGAAATTGGAAATTTGTTAGGGAACTATTCCAGGCCCCCCCCCCATAGTGTCCAATCACTTTCATGTTCCTTTGTACTGTAAGAGGCATCTGTAGCCTAAGCCTAGGACTGCCCTGCGACAGTTGGGAGAGTCTGCTGCTAGGGAACCAGGTCGGTTCTCAGTGATTTGGTACTGTACCCTCCTTCACCTGCCTCTCCATTGTTCATGCTCTGAGTCGTGTTTAGTGTGTTAGCTGAAAGATTGTTTCCCACTGTTTTGGGAAACATTAACTTCGCAATGTATGCGACCTCTACCGTCATCAGCACCTAGTATAAGGTTGTTAGCACTAGTAGGACTAATTATTTATGTACAGGCAGTCCCCAGTTAATGACAGGGTTCCGTTCCCGGCCAAGCTCCACTAACCGAAAATCAGTGAAAATAGTGCCGTTGTCTGGTTATTGCACCAATAAACCGCTTACCGATGCCAATAAACAGACTACCAGCACTGAAAATTGCTTACCAGTGCCAAAAATTTTTGTTAACAACAGCGCTAGCCAAGCGCTGTAACACCAAAATGCTGTTAACCGATGCCGTCGGTAAGCAGGGACTGCCTGTATAGGCAGTATTATTGATATATAGACACCACCCTACTTACAAATGAGTTATGTTCTGGACAGCCATTTTTATGTTGAATTGTTTGTAAGTTGGTTACTGTACTCTTCATACCTATTTAAGTGCAGTATGATATAAAGTCAATACAGTACAGTACTTTACATTTTTTCATCCTAAAACACAATTCACTGTACATACAGTAATGTATTTTATAAAATAGGCATGCAGAACAAAATTTGAACTTAAGAGTGGCAAGATGGAGCACTCTAAACACAGTTTTAATTTGCCATCCTGTTTGTTTTTAATCTTTGAATGTTTGTAAGTTGAGTGTTCGTAAGTAGGGTTGCGTTTGTAATGTGTCTGTAGTGAGTTGTACTTTCCTGATGTGATGTTGGTTCATTCACTTGTTAAACCAATTTCTTCATCTATTGCTCATTCTAAATCCTTGTCTGCTATCCTATTCCACTTTCTCTGTTGAAATGCACTTTTTTCATTTTTTACATGCTTTTTCTTTGGCTATCAGCGAATCTCTTACTTCTGCTTCAATTAATGTTTCTCTTTCCAATCCTACCGTGGCTACAGTACCTTCTGTTGTTTCCAAGCTAGATATTATTCTAGCTATTTGGATTTCTAAGGATGTGTTGTATGGGAATGCTCTCATGTCTATTGACTCACTCTCGGATGAGGCGGGAGAGTCGTCGTAACTCCTTTGCCCCCAGCCTCCCAACATTTCCTGTTTTCTTTTGCTCAGCTGGCTTGTGTCAACTCAGCTGAGTCTCTTCAGTATCCATTTCTGTCTCCCTTTCATCACGTCACGGATGCATTACGGGTACTCGGCTGCTGTCTCCTCCTGTCATCAGCTGACTCGCTTTCAGATGAGGCAGGAAAGTCATCATAACTTCTCTCCCCCCTGCCTCCCAACATTTCCCATTTTTTTTGCTCAGCTGAGTTTTGTTGTCTCAGCTGAGTCTATGCAGTCTACGTTTCCCTGTTTCCCTTTCATTTGGTCGCAGATGCATTACAGGTAATCAGCTGCTGTCTCCTCCTGGTCATCACCGGTCACCTCTTGTCGCCAGCTATCGCCTCCTGTTGCCCTCTGATGGAAGAATTTGAATCGGAGGAATCTCCTTCGGTTCGTGCGCGTTTTGTTGAAGTCTCGGAGAATGGCCTCTTATGATACAGGCACTTAATTGGCACTTAAACTGTCTTCAGTCAAAGATTCGTTTTTCTTTGTCTCATTCCTTTGAAGAGACAAACTCGAGACAGACAAGTGCTTTGGACATGCTGGAACTGAGTCTGTTGTCCAGATCTCTGTTTAGAATGTTGAATTTTTATCTTGACTAAACTTTTGTTCAGTATAATTGCCTCTTTGTGCCAGCTAGAGAGGTTGAGGCACCAGCTTAGTGTGTTTGTGGCACCTCAGTGTTTTTTGTGCCTGCGGGAGTTGAGCAAGGAAGGGTGTTAGAGTTTTTAACTTGTGCAGTCGAACATGTTTTTGATGCTGTGGACTAATGTTCTCATGTTTATACTAAATGGGCTTGGGAGAAGTGAGAACATGTGTGCTCTTATCTGAGGTAAGGTTTATACTGCACAGGATATGGTGGCTGTTTTGGTTTCTCCTGTGGGTTACCTTCTAAGTCTGACTCTCTTGAAGGCAATAAGATTCCTTTTCGGTTCTCTTCCACTGGTTTAGTCTCCTATAGCTGTTCCTTTGTGTCTTCTCCAGCAGAAGTATCTTATTCTTTAGTAGGAGGGTATAATTGGAAAGAATGCAATGGAGCAGGTGTCGGTAACTCACTGGGATTTTACCTCTAACTTTTTCCTAGCACCATAAGCAACCGCAAGTGCAGTAGACATTTTCCTCATACCAGTACATCCTCACTCACGAAAGTTCCTTAGATGTGTATTTGCAGAGAAGGTATTGCTGTTCAAGGCACATTGTTTTGGCTTGTGCACAGTGCCTCTGTAAGTATTCAAAAGGAATTTATTTCCCGTAGACAGATGGTGTCAACTTTTAGGAGCAAGAATTCTTTTCTTCCAAGTCAACTGGTTCAAGTTGGCCAACTGTGTTGACATTATTCCAAAGGGCAATGATCTGTTGCCTCACCTGGTTCAGTCTCTGTGCATTACGATTTTCAAGAGACTTCCATAACTCCTCCTCAGTACATTCTTATCTGGTGATGTGGGGATACTTTTGCAATTTGCAGGCTTGTCTGTCGGAGGACAAATAGGCACTTCTTGTTTTTGAAGAATTTCAGCCCTTAAGGAATCTTTCTAGTAGATAATGGCTTTCTTTGTTAGGAACATGGCCTAACTGGAGAATTTGTCAGATTAATCAGGCACAATTACAGTACTGTTTCAGCATAAGAGATTATAACTTACAGCTAACATTCATAAAACTTGTAAGTATTCCAGGACCATCAGTGCCACCAGGTCCTGTAGGTTGTTTTTCCCTCTGCCTTGTGACACAAAAATTTTGACAAGTGTCGCTACACTGACTTGCAATACACCATAGAATGGTCAACACTACACCTGGTAAACCTTACGAGACGTCAAGGTGGTGGAAAGGCCATCGAAGATTCCTATTAGGTTTATCCCTGGTCAGAAACTAGTCGTAGCAGAAAGATTGCTTCTTTGAGTGATATGAACAATATGGTATTGGTTCAATAGTTCATTCTGCTGAAGGGCAATGTTATTGGCAAATTAGGATTCAGGAAGGACAAAACTACTTATAGAGTGGTCCAATAGTCATTGTAGAATTAGAGGAGCACTCAAATGTGGCCTTATTAGCATGTGGATAAACAGGAATGACCAGTCTACTACTACTCCTTTGAGGTCCCTCAGGCTTGAGCAGTGGATGTGTTTCTTCAAGTTTTGCCTGATTCAGACTCATATGCCTTCCTCCTTTATCTAATCTAAAGAAAGTATTGAACAAATTTCTAGTACAAGAATTGTTCAATGACTCCCAGTAGATGTCTCTCATATTCTTCTGTTCAAGGAGAAATTACCAAATTCCATGCAGTTCCACTAACTTTCACATCTCACACTTAACCACCCAAGAAGGGGATTTTCAAGGTATCATGGATTCTATCCTTAAGTGGAAAATAACTGTGGCCTTGTATCAGAAATGGTTTGTGTATGGCTTAGGGTGCCATTCTTGAGGAATTTTCAGCACCTGTCTGATCAGTATGCAACAGTTACTCAATTTACACACCTGTTCCCGTCACACTGCTCACCCAAGCCAGCTCACAACCCCAACAAACAAAAAAAAAGACTTACGAACCGACCAACAAACCACAAACGAGAGCACTCACAAATTTTCATCACCACCACAAACTCCTGACTCGTGGCCATGACCATTTTCATAACTAACCCCCTCTGTACGTCTTATAACATCACAACAACAACCATCGCACCATCCCAAACATGGTGAGAGGGCTGGCTTTGCATACCCAATAAAATTAACAGCATACTTTGTCTACAGTCTTAAATGTATAACTCATACACCTACTTCAGTAACCCATTTAATAAAAATAAAAAAATAATAATGATTAAATTTATAAAACTGACAGATAATCATACTTATCTCCTCCTTTCCCTCCAACCTCTTCTTATCGTAATTCCCTCCAATCTCCAGTGTTCTTCAATTCTTTACCTTCTACATAATTTCTGATATTTTCCCATGAAACTCCTGCTTTAGTTAATGTATCAGCTATTTGATGCTTTCCTTTTATCCATCTAAACTTCTTTATTTCTGCAGATTCTATTGTTTCTCTTATTGCCGCAGTATCAGTTTTTAGTCTCTTACTACTTACTCCTGTGCTTGATTTAATTGCAGTCATTAATGTTTTACTATCAGTTTTAGCCAATGATTCTAATTTTCTCTCTCGTATTATCTCTCCCCACAATGGTAGATTTTGCTACTCTGCTTGATTTTCTGGATTTCCACCACTTGGGAATTTCTCCCCTTACCATCTTTCAAGGATATCACATAACCCAATTGCATATGACCATGTTCAGTAGTACCAAATGAAGCATCTGCATAGGCTTCCCAATAAATCTTTTCTTCTTCTAACTCACTTATTATCACTTCTCCCTTCTTGTTCTCGTACTTGCAATTTCCCTTTCAATTTCCCTATTGTTTCCTTTAAAAATCCTTCAGTTCCTCCATAACAAAAATCATCTACGTGTGTACATAAAATACTTTTCAATTTATTGTCTCTCCTCCAAAAGAATATGTTAGGTTCTAATCATGTACTCTCACCTGTAAGGTCCTCCACCACTTTACCACCTTACAATACCATGCTTTTGCTTCATCCTTCAACCCATAAACAGTTTTCTTCAATTTCCATAATCCACTCCAACCATCTTCACTAGTTGATTTTAAATGTAGTACCTCTCTTTGTATTTCACCACCTTGCAAATATGCATTTGTATATCTAATGTATAGCAAGTCTAATCTTTTAATTTAATTATTGTCAAACAAAATTTTAAAATTTTGGAATGGCATGTTGGAGCATCTTTTTCCCATTCAGCCATTTCTTCTTCAAAACCTCTAGCTACCAATTTTGCTTTATATATCCTTTCTCCCCCTTTTAGCTTTTCAGTTACTATCCATCTTGTAGATATAGCTTCTTGTCCAACTTCATTTACCTCCTTATATACATTGTTTTCTCACCAGCTTTGTAGTTCTTTTTTTCTAGCTTCAATTACACGTTTATTTTCAAAACCTAGTAAAACTCTTCTTCATCTTCAGTTTTTTCTGCATGACTGTACAGTAATCTCTTAAGTTGATCCATCCCTTGTCACCTGACTGTGAGTCTTGTACATTGTGTGAATCAGCCCAAAATTTGCTTCATCTTTTTCCTGCAAGACTTAGTATAGTCCATTCTTCTGCTTGTCCTTTATTTTTGTTTATAGCTCTAACTATTTCCTGTTTTGATCTCCATCTGCATTCCTTCTCCAGCCCATTACCATCTCTTTTCCTTCCTGCCCATCTATATTCCCTTCCTTTGATGCACAGGATTCATCCTTCACAGTACTGTACTGTATATGTTTTATCTATTTTAGGTATCTTCTTTTTCTGATGACAGGCCTTGAATCCTAGTAACATGTATTCTAGCTACTTCTCTTAGAGAATCGCTATGTTTAACCACTGCCATTTTACCTGATACTCCCACTACCTGAGCAGGTCCTCTCCATTCATTTTCATTTTCTCTCTCATAGAATACCTCATCTTCCACTACTGCTTCTTTAACTATGTTCTCTGACATTTTTGTTTAAAGCAATTCTTATTTCTGGATCGGGGTCCCGTGTCAGCCGGTGAAATAATCCATTCAGCACTTATTTCTAGGTAATTCCGTTGCTAGATACCAGAGAAAAGCTAAATGTAAAGCTGGGGTTACTACCCCCAGAGCGAGCTCCAAGAAATGGAGTCGTATATGGTAAAGGGTGAGATTGTCACAATCACAGGACCCTGCCCTATAAAGATTCCCAATGTCAAAAGTCCCAACGAGAGAGGAGCCGATACAAGCCCATGCACTACTCGCGGACTGTACACAAGGCAACACTAGCCGCATTCCATTTTAGCACGCGATTTCGTTCACACGTAGTTTCGTTGTGATCCTTATTTTGTGCTCTATTTTGGCATTTTTATGGCATCCTCGCAAGGTTCTTCTTCAACAACTTGAGTACCAGTGTTTTTTGTTTTTTAGGCGATTGAGGCTCCTTATTTTCCTTTAGTTTAATAATTAAAGGGATTTATAACACCCTTCTCGATCTCCTCTCACGGCGTCTCTTGACCTCTCTTGGTCTTGGGTCGGCATGTTTGTTTTGTGTTTTTTATTAGTATCCCTTTTTATTTGGGATATTTTACCAATTAATGATTCCTAACTTTAGTGGGTTTGATTAATTTTATGTTTGTTCTGTACCCCTTTGCTACGAGAAGTGCTGTTTAGCGTTTAGGCTACGAGCTACCCCCTCGGGCCCATTCGCTTTTTATCATGGCTTCATTACGAGAGTGATGTTTAGTGTTTAGGCTACGAGCTACCCCCTCGGGCCCATTCGCTTTTTATCGTGGCTTCATTACGAGTGTGATGTTTAGCGTTTAGGCTACGAGCTACCCCCTCGGGCCCATTCGCTTTTTATCGTGGCTTCATTACGAGAAGTGCTGTTGAGCGTTTAGGCTACGAGCTACCCCCTCGAGCCCATTCGCTTATTATCATGGCCTCATTATGCCTTAATTTTGTCCCTCACTTCTCTTAGCCTTTGGGATCTTATTTTCATTGGTACTGTTACGGTTTTTATTTTGTTTTTATAATTTTGTTTATTTTGTGAATTTTGTGTTCCCTTCCTGGTCAGGTGCTGTCTTGCTGTTTAGACTACGTGGTTCCCCCTCGGGCCTATTCGCTTCTTATTTTGGCTTTATTTTGCCTTGTTTTAGACTCACTTCTCTAAGCTTATGGGAACATGATTTTCATTGGTACATTTAGTTTTGACCTTGTGCTCGGATGCTTTTGAATTTTGTTAATTTTGGGTACTTTTATTTAACTGGAGGTCGGCCATTTCCCTTCACGTTCATGTCGTGTTGGGCCTGCTTATCCTCCTACATGTGCCTTATAGAAAATTTTTGTTTTATTATGCATTATTTGAGTTATTAGTTAGCCTTTACCCCTCTCCTAGGCTTCCTTCCTTTGCATCGCCTCAGTTAGGTTAGCCTAGGGGTTGGCTATAACACTTTTTCCCTTCGAGGAAAAATCATTAAGGGAGGGACGATCTCGATCTGTACGTATGAGTTTCATGTCTGTGATCTCGTTCTGTACATATGTGTTTTATGTCTGGTGCTTCCCTTTGTTTGGTTTTGGCTTGGATATATTGCCTACGTCCACCCTCTCCCTGTTTCGGCTTTTCACTTAGGCTAATGTTCCTAATAAGTTAAGCTGGAATAGCGAGGGTTTACCTCATGTAGCCTATCCTAGTTCAATCCTTCTTTGGGTTGCTTACCAGTGGTGACCGGGAGTGCTCTCCCCACTCCTGTTCACACTTCTTTTACCGACTATATATATATTTTTTTTTTGTGGTATCGAGAATCCCCTTCTCTCCCTTTTATCCTTTGCTCTCTCTCTCCCCTTGAGTGCAATTTATCCTTATTTTGTGCTGTAGCCTACATCCCCTCCCTCTGCATTGATTGGTTGTCCCTCGGTGTGTCTGACCTTATCGGTTGGCACTCCACCTGGACCTGGAGGTGACTGGGAGTGTTCTCCCCACTCCTGTTCACACTCCTTTTCCTTTCTTTGCTCTCCTGGCCGTAGAGGTTTTGCCCTTCCTCTCCTTTTCTCTCGCTCTTGTCGTGCAACACAGCTCACATAGCGAGGGGATCTATGAGAATCTCTGGGCGCCCGGGAGTGCTGTCCCACCCTGGTCGCTACTTTGGGTTACCAACCTCCTGGCCTATCCTTCCCCTTCCTTTTACGTCGACTGTTTCCCTTCGTGGTGCTTCCTACATGTTCGCACCTCACTGTTGGGATCTCATACGAGGCCAGTTAGCGTTTTCCACCTAACTGTCTTCTGTTTTATTTACTTTCGGCGTTCCCCTCCATTTTGCTACTACCTATTCGGTGTTTCGTTATCTTGTTGGGCGCTCTCCTTGCTTACTGCTCCGGCGATTTTAGTGTTTAGCAGTCAGCGTTTTTTCCACCCACCGCTATCACTTCGTTCAGGATATCCTCCTCCGGGGGTTTTCCTCTCTTGGCTCTGAGTGCGCCCACTTCCGAACAGTTATGTTTCCGTCACATATTGTTCAAACATGGTCGCTTCGGAATGTTCCGTTGACTCTGTTTTTATGTGTATGAGTTTTGTCCTGTTAGCCCGGTTTTCTCTCGGTTTTCTCCGGTTTTCTCCGGGGTTTTCCTGGTCTGACTAGGCTAAGTGGCTGCTCGGTACTCTGCTCCGGCATCCGTTCCAGCATGTCCACTTCTCATACGTTTTCAGCTGGTTTTGTCGAGTGCAGGAATGCTCCGCTATCCTGCAACAAGCCAGTGATCACGGAGTCTATAGTTCCCATTCCGGTGCGCAGTCTGTTTTGGAGAATTTATAGTTTGGCACGGAAGGTTATGAAGTACGCTATGCTTTCCCCAAGCAGACTTCTTGATGAACCCGTAGGTTTTATATATATACCTGTCAGTTTCGTCTCCGCCAAACTCCGCCTCATGTGACTTATTCTTGTCTCGGAAGGTTGTAAAGTACACTATGCTCTCTCCGAGCAGGCTACTGGATGAATCCGTAGGTTTTATTTACACCAGTCGGTTTTATCTCTGCCAAACGCCGCCTCATTTGGCTTATTATTAGTCGTTTGGCACCCGGCAGATTGCGTTGTACGCTATGCTCTCCCGAGCAGGCTACCTGATGAATCCGTAGGTTTCATATACACCTGTCGGTTTTACCTCCGTCAAGCTCCGCCTCATGTGGCTTATTAATAGTCGCTCTTTCGGTGTTTGGGCTCTCTCCGGGAGAGATTCTCTGTGGATCGGTAGGTTTCATATACGCCTATCGATTTCCCTCCGCCAAACTCCGTCTCCAGGCGAGGTTCTCGATAAATCGGTAGGTTTCATATAAACCTATCGGTTCTCCGCCTCATGTGGCTTATTAATAGTCACTCTTTCGGTGTTTGGGCTCTCTCCGGGCGAGATTCTCGGTGAATCGGTAGGTTTCATATACGCCTATCAATTTCCCTCCGCCAAACTCCGTCTCCGGGCGAGATTCTCGATAAATCGGTAGGTTTCATATACACCTATCGGTTTTTCCTTCGCCAAACTCCGTCTCATATGACTTATTAATAGTTGCTCCTCCGGTGTTTGGGGTCCTAATTTTTCCCCTCCTGGAGGCCGGCCGCAAGTCTCGTAACTCTTCGCTTCAAGTTAACTGTTTACGGAGAGTTTTCTGAAGACGTTGCAGCCTTCTGTCTCGTTCTCGAACCTGTGAACATCGTCCCGGAGCGATAAGTAGGTGCGAGAATAAGTGAGGCAAACCTTTTCCGCTTAGCTCGGAATTAGGTGAGGCAAACTTTTCCTTTAGGGGATTCGTTAGCTTCTCATCCCTTTTCGACGGTTCCTGGTCTACCGTCCCTAAGGTGAAATCAGTCAAAAAAGACCCTTTTTTAAACCAAGAAGACCCGCTCCGGGGCCCCCTCGAGGACGTCTCGGATCTCTAATCCGGTGCCGTCTACGAGTTTGGCCTCGTCTTCTGGAAAGGGACACGGCCCAAGCAAAGCAAGGTTACCCCCTCCTTCCTTTGTTGAAGACTCTTTTACGGGTCTCCTTATAAGGAGCTCGATTTGAGGGTCATTGTCAACCTATCAAACTATCTATCTACCTCATGGTCCGTGCCTTCCCTTTCCCAGGAGCTTAAATCCCAAAGGGATTAATCTCAAGACTCATTGTCAATGGATCACCTGTTAAAAACCTGCTTCGTTCCAGAATTCTATCGTTCCGGACACCTCCACCTCTTTTCCCCTCCAGTCTGGGGAACCTTGGCGCCTAACCCTTTATGCTTCCCAGCATGAAGGCACCCTCCTATCGGGGGTGTGGGCACACGGAGGTTGGTGGAATTGCATTTCTTCCCTTCCGGCCTGGTATCCCCTTATCCGGGTTTTACCAGACTGTCAGAAGGAGCATGGCATCTATCTGGCAGGATCCCTAAGTGAGCCCTCATCTTCCCTAGGGGCTGGGCACATTGTCTCCATTGGGAACTCTAACGGAGTGGCAGGCGGAGAATTCCAAGTTCACGCCAGCTATGGGGTCTTACCGTGCTCTCTTTGAGAGCCCTGCTTCCTACCCCTTGTGCTCCGAATGTAGCCCCTCTTATCAACAGGCTTGTTTCGAAAATAAACCGCTGAGGCATTTCCGGGAGACAGATATCACAGATATGTTCACAATGAATCTCTAACCCCGGACTACACTTCTAATTTATTCAGCGTACAGCTCCCTAAGCTTCCGGAGTCAATTCCCGGAAGCTGAAACAGGGTGTAAGTCAGGCTTGCCCGTTCCGCCTTGAGCCGAGAAATCTTATGAACAGTTTCACCTGGAGAATTAATCTTTTCCCCAGGTGGGCGTTGTTACGGTCCGTCCGGGGCTACTAATGTTACTCAGAGCCTCCGTTCTCGTGGGTGTCTACCTTACGAGCGGAAACAATCTGATCTTGCCGGACCCTATCCCAAGTCCGGCAAGAAGTTCATGTAGTTCAAGAGCCCCCCTGCTCAGGCGGTGGTGCAGGCTCTTCAGGTTTCTGCCCCTGGACAGCCGTCAACCTCTCACTCCCAGCCTCCACCTCGATGTGTGCGGGTTCAGCCAACACATCAGCCTCTTGTAACACCCCCGTGTGTCTCTGCCTCCCCCATGTGCCTCCGCCGGAGTTTTCTTTGCTTCATACGAAAACCCAAGGAAAGAATTTTCACTAGACATTCTGCCAGAGGCTCTGACCCTCGGGGTTATCATAGGAGCAGGGAAGCATCCTACTCCTCTCCGAGAAATTGGGAAGGCATACGCTTCAGGGGAGACAATCAAGCCTCCTCCCTGTAGTATTTCTCATATGTGTGGGAGGCTGTACCATTTTCGGGGCCACTGGAACTTCAGTCCCTGGGCCCAGAGTATAGTTATCAAGGCCCGGGGTGGAGCTGGACTGTTGTCCCCCTCCCCCAATCAGGTTCAATCAGCCTCCGGCCAGAGTTCTTGGGGTCTTTGTGAATGGCCTGTCAGGCTTTTTCAGTCTGCCAAGGAAGTTCCCTTCCACTGGAAAGTTTTTCCGGGCGTGTCCCGTTTATTTTCCTCATTCAATGCGGCAAGTCTCGGTTGCTTACAGTCTTGTGGGTTCGGATCCTACTGCTCCGTGGAGCTGTAACCACCTCTATAGACCTTTCCGACGCTTCCTTTCACATCTTGGTTGCAGAAAGGTTCTATCCCTTCTTGGGATTCAGACTCGGGGAGCAGGCGTACCCCTTCAGGTTCATGCCCTCCTCAATGCAGCTCCAGAGTCTTTGCCAGTTTGAACAATACCGTAGTTCAACAGCTCCGGTATTAGAAGGCTATGCTAGCTGCATATCTAGTTGCCTGGCTCATTTGGGCACCCAGCGTCGGGAATTGCCTGAGGGTGCCGGTCATTATAATCGGTTTTCTAGAGTCTCTAGGCTTCTAAGTAAACAGGAAGGAATCCCACCTGATTCCGGAGGGTAGCCTTCAGTAGTTGTGAATCCAGTGGAAGCGGAAAAAGATAGCAAGGGCGACCTATCATTTCATCAACTCAAGCATACCTCTCGCCGTGCCCAAGAGAAGGTCTTGGGTTCTCTCCAGTTTGCTTCAGTGACGGTTCTCCTTCTGAAGTCAAAGCTGGAGTTTATAACCGGGTATGGCGGAGTCAGGGACGTGTCTCCTGATTCCTCCTGTTTGAATAGTGGCCTCCGGCCTTGCACAACTATCAAGTGCTTATCGAAGTCAGTTCCTCTCCAGCTTTCCCCTCCGGCCTCAGTATTCCATGCCGTCACCTCTCTGGGCGGGTGGGGTGGATATTTTTGGCCCAATGAAGTACATGGAACTTAGTCGGTCACGTTCCGGCAGTTCCATATCAACGCTTTGGAGGGCTGTGGCAGTCTTCCTGTCCTTGGGAAACTTCTTCCTCCCAAGAGGTTTCAGTTTAGGCTGGTTCTGAACAAAACAGCAATAGTGCGCTGCGTAAACAAGTGGTTTTGGACTAGAGTTGCTTCATTCAGGTTATGGTTCATTCTTCTCCATAACCAACAGACACAAGTGCCTCTGTCTACCACCCTTCTCGTAGGGGTCCAAAAGGTCACTACTTTTTCCCTATCCAGGGCCTCCCCCCTGGTGTCGGAATAGTCCTTAGACGGAGCGTCATTCAGGTAGTCTTGTGACCTTTTCCTGGCCCTGGAAGTAGGTCTGTTTGCAACCCAATTCAGCCACAAACTATCAAGCTGTCACGTCTGGTATAAACTCAGCCTGCGTCAGCCCCCTCAAGTTCTGATGCCCTGGCTTTGTGGTCTTTGTGAATCTTACAGTTTAGGAGGAAACTGATATTGGTCCTGTTATTACTGTTTTCCTAAAATCAGTTAAGGGATCCTACTCTACTGCAGTATGGTTCTGCAGTTAAGTAACTAGCACTCTTCACATAGTTTTCGAAGCTACAGTAATGATGTGGCCGCATTGTCCTCGAGGAAAGTGTTTTGTTGGAACCAGACTCACAGGCTCTTAACTTTCATCCCTAAGGTCTGTGTTCGTCTAAGACCAGTACTCCGTCCACATTCGGTTTCCTGGTCTTTGAGTAATGTATCGGAGTTAGCTTCGGTAACCAACAATCATCTTGTTCTTACCTTTCCTTGTTGGGGAAGACCCAAAATTTTTAATCAGCTTAGCTTCTAGTGTTAGTTTTCCTGTACTGTCTGCCCTGTCTAGCGGAACCAATCATTTTGGTTTCCCCTCATCAGGGTAGTGTTGCGAATTCCTCACCCTAACTTTCTATCTACAGTTGAAGGTCCTCATTTTCGGTGGTCACCTTGGAAAGTACTCCCCCTTTTACAAGGTCTGTTTCTGTGCCCAGTTTTCTCCTTACAGGCTTTTTTGACAAGACCTCGCAATTTTGTCAGATCCTCTCTTTTTAAAAAAAAAGGGGGTTACTGTTGTCAGTGTGTCTACTATTAGGCAGAAAGTATTTTTTTAATACAAGCCTATTCAGGTTCAATCCTAAGCTCATGATCTTAGACGGTGACCACTTACATTATTTTCATTACATGAATTTAGAGGACCTTACTAATGTTCAAGGTAGAATTCTCCTAGTTTTCAACGTCTCTATTTTAAGTCTTTATTAGCATTAGAATGATGTTTATTTCTCTGTTATTATTTCACCGGCTGACACGGGACCCCGATCCAGAAAAAGGATTTTGACAAAGGAAAAATATATTTCTGGGGAGGGGCCCATGTCACCCGGTGACCCACCCCTGTTTTTTCATTCTCTCCCTCCCATGGTAAACATCATTCTAGTGGGGTGGGTGCTAACATGGAATGCGGCTAGTGTTGCCTTGTGTACAGTCCGCGAGTAGTGCATGGGCTTGTATCGGCTCCTCTCTCGTTGGGACTTTTGACATTGGGAATCTTTATAGGGCAGGGTCTCGTGATTGTGACAATCTCACCCTTTACCATATACGACTCCATTTCTTGGAGCTCGCTCTGGGGGTAGTAACCCCAGCTTTACATTTAGCTTTTCTCTGGTATCTAGCAACGGAATTACCTAGAAATAAGTGCTGAATGGATTATTTCACCGGGTGACACGGGCCCCTCCCCAGAAATAGATTTTTCCTTTGTCAAAAAACTTTTTTATTACAAGAATCATTTTTGATAAACACTTCTCTGGCCTTATGCATTGCATTCAGTGTATCCCTAACTATACTTTCTTCCATACTTCTCTCACTGCTCCCATTAAATTCAGCAAAGAAGGGTTTTTTTCCAAATACAAGTTGGTTAGGGGAGAAACCAACATTATTTATTAAGCAGTTCCTGGCACTCACTACCCATCTTAATGCTATTGACCTATCTACTTCCTCATCATCTTTCATCTTTCTTAAGCTTTCTTTGATTATGCCTACCATCTTCTCACATATTCCATTGCTCCATGGGGATTCAGATGCTGTGGCCAATACTTTAATATTCCATCTTTCTGCCGTCCTTACTTTTTAATTTTCAAATTCTCCCTCATTGTCTGATAATATTTTAGAGGGTGCTCCAATTATTGCAAACCACACAGCAGAAAGTGTCTTTATAATAGTCTCTGGTTTCTTGTCTTTTATCCAAAAGGCATGACAATACCTCGTTGCGATATCTACCATTACCAAGAACTTTTTCTCTTCTGTCTCCCACATCCATTGCTATGCCTTTATTAAATATTTTACTCCAAGAAAATCTTACAAGTGGTTTAGCTGGATTGTTTTTGTATCTTTTACATACCTCACAACTTGCAATCAAGTGTTAGTAAATTTATTTCTTCCTTTTCTTTTTCTCTCAAACCATCATTCCACTGTGCTTCTTCCGTTAGCTTCCATATTTTATCTCCACTTCCATGGCCAAATTATAGATGTAGCATCATAATTGCACCTTTAATTTCCTTTAGACTCTTTCCTTTCCATCCCTCTAGCAACAGTTCTTCTTCTACCTTCCTCCTCAAAATTGGCACAGGCAGTCCTCCATATCGGCGGCATCGGTTAACGGCTGTCTGGTGTTACTGCGCTTAGCTAACAACGTTGTTAACCAGATTTTTGGTGATGGTAAGCAAATTTTGGTGTCTGTAAACTGTTTATCATCATTAGTAAGCAGTTTACTGATGCCAGTAAGTGGTTAACAGCACTGATGAGTGGTTTAATGGTGCTTATGACATCATAAATGCCATTTATTACCATAATTATCGGTGATTTTTGGCTAGCAGCACTCGGCCAGGAACGGAATCCCTGCCGTTAACCGGGGACTGCCTGTATTCTTAGGTGACCTTGTTTATCTTCACTTAACTTCACCTCCATTTCCCCTAATACTTCTATATTAACACAATCCTCTTGTAAATTTTAGTCATACCCATTTTACCCATGGTTTTCTTACCAATTAACAACGGTACATCACCCTGGAAAATTTCTGTCTTCAAATAAAACTTTGTTTTTCAATATCACTGGTATTTCCATTACTCCTTTTGACTTGTATGATGACTCACTGAAATTGAATACTTTACAGGCAGTCATCCCCGGTTATCGGTGATCCGGTTTTACAGCACTTGTCTAGCAACAATGATAACTGGATTTTTGGCGCTGATATACACTTCCCGGTTATCGGCACCGGTAAGTGCTGTTATTGCTGATTTTCGGTTATCAGAGATTTTCGGTTATCGTCACACTGTCAGGAACAGAACCCCTGCCGATAACCAGGGACTGCCTGTATTAGACTCTTTCTTCATATCATTTATTCTCGTCAACTCTGTCTGATTCAAACCCACGATAATGCGTTATAGTCACAGTTCCCCACAAAGTGTCGATTTACATCCTGTGTCTAAAATTGCATCAACCTCTTCCCAAGATTCTTCATCTATTTTACTAACTTCTCCTGTATAAACTTTTTCCTCTTCTTGTCCAGTTTCTAGTTTCTTCTTATTTTGAAAGTTCTGAGGAGGATCCCTAGACCAGTGCCATCCCGATTTGCTTATTGCACACAATGTTACTTTTTCTTCTCTATTTATAGGATTTCTTCCACCACTACCTTGATTCCATTTTCCCCGATATCTTTGATTTTCCCTCTCCCAAAATTTGCATAACCTTCTGACCCCCACCATTCACCTTCCTCTTTATTCCCTAATCCCTCAAATATTCTTTTCATTATCTGTGACACTTATATTCCAACTTTCCCTGACCACAGGCTGCTAATACCATTTGTTTTTTATTTTCTATGAGATTCGCTTGTTGTAGTACATGAAAACCTTTTGCTCCCCCTTCAAGCATGCTCTTCCCTGTCGCTCTACTACACCCTGATTCTGCCTTCTCATATGTAAGTATAAAATCTCTCATCTTTTCAGTAGATTCTCTATTTTGAAATAATTCTTCATTTTACTGTAATTTCCCATTAGAGTATCTTTTAGATATACTGTATAGTACTTCATCTAGTTTAGATATTATCTTTGAACCCTCTTTATTCTTAAGTTCTTTTCTATCTGTCCCTTCTCTCACTTCTAAAACTTTTCCCTTTAAACTCATTCTTATCCTGTCTCTGGATATTTCACTTCCTCTCCACACACCACAAGCCAATCTTTGACGCGTCCTCTCCATCCTTTATATTTGCCCTGTATCCCGCTAAATGTAGGACATTCTCTTCTCCATTTCCATTCTATCCCCAAATGCTTACTGTCAGATTGATTCAATTCTGACACGATCTGCTACCACTCTTAAAAATAAACATCCAGCCCAACGAATATGAATCAACTGCTCAATTTACACACCTGTTCCCATTGCACTTCTCACCCAAGCCAGCTCATGACCCCAGTAAACAAAAGAAAAACTTACGAACTGACCAACAAACCGCAAACAAGAGGGCTCACAAATTTTCATCTCCACCGCAAACTCCTGACTCACTGCTCTCACCACTTTCCTAACTACTGCCTTCTGAACATCTTATGATGTCACAACAACCACCATTGCACCTTTACAAACATCCAACAAAATTAACACCACACTTTGTCTATATTTCTTAAATGTATATATTATGCCTACACCTACTTCACTAATCCATTTAATGAAAATAGCAAAATAATAATGATTAAATTTATAAAACTGACAGATAATCACTGTACAGTACCCCTGTAGACATCAAGCTTTTCACTGTCTACTTTCAAGTTTATCTTTCCATACTTTCCTCAGTGTTGCATCACATGCAGTTTGTTCTGGCTAATGATCAGCACCTTAGGTTTGAGATCAATTGAGATTGAAGCCCCTTCAACTCAGTATCAGTCTCTCTGGAATGAGTTCCATTGAAGTATTTACAATTAAACTCTCTTTTAGTTAGCACAATTGGAGGTTAAGAGTAAATTTATTGCAAGTGCTCTCCTTAAGGCAATGCTATTCTATCTTTTTGCCTTAAGAGCTGAGAATGAAAGTTAAGGCTAAGTTGTTCTAAGAACTGTAAGAATTCCAATTTAACCCCTCTGGTGGGGAAGAAAAGGAAATACTTCTCTGTCCTGTTAGGGCAATTAAAACTTACTTACTTAGGTTAAGCCTGGAAGAGGCAAAGTTAACCTTTGTTAGTGGTTTTAGAAAACCTAGAACATCTTTGTCAAAGGTTTAAGCCTAGAATAGGCAAGTTAAACTTTTATTTTGCAGTTTTAGAAAACCTAGTATGTCGTCATCAAAGGTTAAGCCTGGAAGAGTGAAAGTTAACCTTTTATTATGGGGTGTTACACACCTAGAACATCTTTGTCAAAGGTTAAGCCTGTAGTAGGCAGAGTTGACCTTTTGTTTTGTGGTTTTAGAAATTATAGAATGTCTTTATCAAAGGTTAAGACTGGGAGAGGCAAAGTTAACCTTTTATTTTGTGGCTTTAGAAACTTAGAACATCTTTGCCAAAGAACATGAGTTTTCTGTGACGTATTTGATTATGCTAGCACATGAGAACTAGCTCCATACCTTTTACCTTTATCGAAGGTAAGCATTCATAATGAGAAAGCTTTTGCAACTTCATTTAGTTTTATGACAATTTGTTGCTTGAGGATGGGATTAATGTGGCACAGTACAAGTGCAATATGGTTTTTGCCGCTCACTTCCGTAATTATGTAGAATCGTGTCTGGAAACAGTAAAATCCTTAATCCACTACCAGTAGTTGGTAAAGTCTTTTCCCGAACCGAAAAAAGAGCAATCTTTTTGGCTCTTTGTTTTAATCCTGAGATTGGATATTTTGGGGAGCATGAAGGGACATATATTGTATAGGAGTATTGGATATTTTGGGGAGCATGAAGGGACATATATTGTATAGGAGCATACCAGTATATCATAAAGGTATTTATTTTTAGTTGACTGTTGTTTTATAGGGCTTTTGGACCCAGGCACAGGGGTCCCCTGATGCCCTGATGCCGCTTCTGTTTCATTCTGGCTGAACTAAAGTGGTTTTCTCTACTGTACAAGGCTGCACACTTAGGAGAACCTTGCTCCCTGAATGGAATCCAACTTCTGGCAATAGTAAGATCCAGAAAAAATTCCAGATCAGGTAAGAATGTTTTGGGTTTCATGCAAGAACCTCTAGCTCGATTGGATGAGCTGATTTTGTCTAGCTGCCTGCCCACCATCCTGTTCTCAATGTGGGAATCAGCTGTCTTTAACAGTAGGTAAGATTCATCCCAAATAATATGAATTTTCATAACAACATTCATTACAGTATTTGAATACTTACCTACTTTTAAAGTAGACTCCACCCAGCCTCCCCACACTTAGTAGGCTGTCAAGGAGAATTCTGACAAGAGCTAAAACACTCAAAACACACCTGGTGGAGAACAGGTGTACTAGACAGTCATCCGGGCAGCCATTTGGTCTTTTGTTTGAATGCTGACTCAACTATTGGCATGGAGATATAAGCTATCTTTAACAGTAGATAAGTATCCAAATAATAAGCTTTATGAAGATGTGTATATTTTTTATATGTATTTACACCAACATCATTGTGGATTTCTTCACCATTATTATTATTATTATTATTATTATTATTATTATTATTATTATTATTATTATTATTATTATTATTATTATTACACACTGCAAGGATATTATTATTGGCTATATAGAAAAATGCTTCATTGTAAAAGCTTTCTTATTTTAGATGATCATTTATAGGCTGTTACTTAAAGTTTGTCACTGTAGACTACATTCTTCATTTTATTATTTACAGGATTGGCAGGAGGTAGTAAAACTTTATGAAAAAGATAATGTTTATTTGGCTGAAGCTGGACAGCTTTTAACAAGGTACATCAGCTACGAGATTCCTGCCATTAAACGACAGGTTTTGAAAGGAGTTCAGATGCAACAGGTATGGTTTTGGCACAGATGTTTTACATTATCAGCCACATTATTTGGTGATTTGTTGCTAGGCAGTCATTTCAGTTGTGATACATTTATAGATAAATCTCTAAAATTGTGTTAATATATAGTACAGATTATGTTAGGTTAGGAACTATGTGGCATTGCTATGAGGTACAAGACATGAAATATGCAAGAGCTGGCTATACTATATTGGCTTTGTTACCTAGCAGAAGGCCAGATCCCTGAAGCTCAAGGTAAGTTGAGGTGCTTCTGTAATATATGTAATCTTTTATGTATAAATTAATGGAAATAATGATGATCCAATTATTAAATAGAAAAAGGAAATAATACCAACTGTTATTTTTAACATTTAACATATGCTGAGTTAAAAAAACACTCTCTCTCTCTCTCTCTCTCTCTCTCTCTCTCTCTCTCTCTCTCTCTCTCTCTCTCTCTCTCTCTCTCTCTCTCTCTCTCTCTCATTGTTGAGCTGAATTGCCAAATGTAGGGTAAAGAAAAATTTACCATTAAATTCATAATATTGTAGTATATATAAATGGTGGGGATTAAAAAATTTCTTTAAAAATGTACAATTTTGATATGCAAGTGAGAAATTTGCGATTATCCAAATTTGTATATTTTCCTTTCATATTTCTTAACACGAAGTTGCACTCTTTGTTTGAAATAAAGCTCTTTCAGTACACAGTAAACTAATAACATAAAATTTGCTTAATTATTTTCATTATTATTATACTTTTTATATTTTCATATTTCAGCTAAAGGTTAGTGCTAAGGGAGTGCATGATTTGTCTCCTTCCCCTTCTAGTGACTTTGTTAGGACCTCTTCTTCTCCTCGTTCTATTACTCCTACTAGAGCTTTCCAATCAATTCAGGGCGTAAGATTTGATAGAACTGAGTCAGATATTAAGGGTTTAAAGCGCTCAATAAATATTCTATCGGTGTTGCTTTCCCTGGGGCCTCAGGTGGTTTCAGGTAATTACCCCACGTTAGAGGAAGGGTCAGTGCCCCTGCTCTTGAATAACCATGTCCTTGGCATGTCCTGTCTTGATGCCTTGCCGCCGGAAGCAGGGAACCGGGACATGTCAGGGAGTGGTGCGGATCTATGCCCATTGTCCCCTTCTTCTGTTCAGCCTGATGTCAATGCAGGCACCAGACTTCATTCTCTGAAGGATTGCTTGGGTAGAGTAAAGTGAAGCCACCCATTGTCTTCAGTGCGTTTAAGCTTAATGGCCTTGGGACATCTTCTTCGTAATGATTCTTCTTGTCTTTTTGATAATGTTAGTAGAATGAATGATGTGTCATTTGCAGTGTAGGACGTGTGTTAAAGATCTTGTAGTTTCTAGAGATGAGTCTAGAGGTTCCTCTTCTGTGTCTCAGGATGCACCAACTGTGCAAAAGGTGTGCGCCATGCAGTTGGCTATGCACAATTCTCCTGCACCTAGCGCAGTTTTGTGCCTTTTGCCACAGCTCCATGTGTTCTTGTGTCTTCTCTCTGTGTGGTCTGCCTCTGCAAAGGTTTCTCCTATTGTTGGTCAGAATGCAAGGCTCCACTCTTGTTCTTCTATTTGGCTTTCACCTGCGCATGCTTCACCTGTGAGACTATCACCTGTACTGATAGTGCCTGTGCTATCTTTGGCTATATGGCATTCGCCTGTGCACCTAGTGCCTACCAAGCACTCGCTTTCTATTAATCTTCATTCTCGGTCACCCGTGACATCTCACTCGAAATCTCACAGAGATTTTGGATGTGCTTCAGGTTCTCAGACTTGGACCAGCAGTGATGTGTCTCAGTTTTTGCCTTTGAATTCTTCTTCTCTACTTAGAGATCCTCCAGCTTAGCGCCCTGCATTTCAGTGCCTCTTCCAATTGCGAGAGTTTCAGCCCATAAGTAAGAGATTGCAGTTTCAGCTGTAGTTTTCCATGTGGATCAGGAATTGGCTCGGTGTCGCGAGCTGCTTCCTGCTCAAAACTTAGATTTGTTTACAGTATTGAACCGGAAAATGTTCAACAGTCAAGACATATGCCTTTCTAGTCAGAGAAAGCCATTTTATCGGCAGCAGCTAAGGAGGAGATGCTACCTACGGGAGAAGTTGTTAGAGAGTTAGCTCTGAATCAACCAACTGCTACTTTTCCACCTTCGCTCTCAGAGTTCTTGGCACCGGTTGCAGAGGATATTGTTGGCTCAGACTCATTGGTCAAGCCCCCTTCGTCAACTTCTTCGTTGTCAGAGGTACAGGTGTGGGGTCTTCTGCAGGTGATGTAATGGGTACAGAACCTAACAAAGAGACGGACAGTACGACTTTTAAAAAATTATTGGTTTTATGTAATGAAAAGTTCCTGAATTATTTTGCGGAAGTGAATAAGCCTGACACATTTTCATGTAGGGAGGAAAACCTGGGCCAGTCATTTTTACCTTCGTTTGCACCTCAATTCACTAAGGCTGCTTTAGGTAGATTCAAGGCAATTGGACAGATTTTGGATCAGAAATCCTCATCCAAGAACTCTTCCCTATTTCTGCCACTGTATATGGGTAAAGGGTGAGCTAATTCTTACTCTACTGGCCTTCTTCCTAGTGTTGAGGTAGCTTTGAGGAAGGATTCGGCTTTCTTCTCGCTCTTCAATTAGTTGAAAAAGAGAGGGGTCAGCAAAGGGAAGATAGTGTTGTCTCAGCAGAATTGAATTTGCATATCAAAGCTAAGTTTAGAACCTTGGAGATCCTCTCATTCATGGATATGTCTGTGGGAGTGATTGATGGTTGTGTTCCTTGGTCCCTCAAGACTGCTCCAGGTAAGGAAGTTTTGGATTTTACTGGCTGTTTAGATGGAACAGCAAACGATGCAGTGGGTGAGAGTGCTCATGCTTATAACAATTTGGTTCCTAAGAAAGGTGAACAGTTGTGTTCTTGTCCTGCCAAGTCTGTGACAGATTCACAGAAGGCTGCTGTCCTTTTCCAACCTCAGCTGGATAAAATCTTGGGCTCTGAAGCTTTATCATCCATCGCACAAGAAGTAGAGAAGGCAGAAATGCAATCCATGATAGTTAAGGCTCAGGCACCCAAGCTGCTTCCTCCTCTTCCTCCTCCTCCTTACCCTAGGCCCTCTACTTCAGCAGGAGTTTCTCATTTCAGACGGAATTCAGACCTTTTAGATCTAAGGAGACACTTCGAGGCTCCTCCAGAGGATCTGGTAAATCATTTAAGTGACCTGTTAAGTCATTGAAATGAAGTTTCCAGCCCTCAGTTGCCAGTAGGAAGAAGGCTTTCGCATTTTTGTTAAGTATGGAAGGATCTGGGCATGGATCCCTGGGTTGTGGAGGTGCTAAGGGAGGATTACTCGATTCCATTTGTAAGCCCTCCTCCGCTGTCAGATTCTCCAGTGACTCACTCTTCTTATCTCCACAATCAGTAGAAGTGCAAAATCCTTCAGTTGGAGATCTTGAAACTTCTAGAGAAAGAGGCAATAGAAGAAGTTGTAAAACCAGTCCCTGGCTTCTAGAATTGCCTTTTTCTAGTCCCCAAAACCACAGGGGGGTGGGGACCTGTTTTGGATGTTTCCAGATTAAATGCCTTTGTAGGGCTGATGAAATTCTCCATGGAGTCAGTGAGCTCAGTTCTAGTGTCCGTTTGGAGAATGGACTGGATGGTATTGATAGATAAAGATACGCTCCCCAATTCTCATATGGTTGTAGTTTTCAGGGATCTAGAAGAGACTCCAGTGGTAGAAAGACAAACCTCATCTTTGGCAAGGAGTATCAGTGGATCTGAAGAACCCAGACCTGTTGTTGTACAATAAATCCCCCATATTCACGTTCTCATGATTCATGGACTCACGTATTCATGGATTTCTCTGTGGAGTGTATCTACCCATTATTCGTGGAAAATTCGCCCATTCGCGGTATTTTTCACTGAGAAATATTCACTAATTACTGTATTTTCATATAATTTTCATGACTAAGTGCCCTTTTTGAGATAAAACTATTAAAATACTCAGGTATAAGCATTTTTAGAGGGTTTTTCTTGTGTTTAAACTATCAAAATAGGCAGTTCTAAGTGTTTGTAGAGGGGGTTTTAAGTATTCACGGATTTTAGCTATTCAAGGGGGGCGTGTGTACATCCCCTGCGAGTACAGGGTTTACTGTATACGGATGCATCAGACAAAGGCTGGGGAGTGATTGCAGGTGAAAAGCAGCTGTCAGGTCTGTAGACTCAAGATGAGCAGCAGTTGAATATCAATCTTTTGGAACTATTGGCATTATGGAAAGGACAGGAGGAGCTGGAGGACCTGGTATGCAGTCGAATGGTGGCAATCTTTTCGCACACCACCACATCGCTGGCATACCTGAAGCACCAAGTTCAAAGTCTGAGTCTCTCTTTTGGTTGACAAGGCAGATCCTCTTATGGTCAGAGAGCAAGAACATCATCTTACTGCTTCAGTTTGTTCCTGGGAGAATGAATGTTATAGCAGATGTTCTCAGTCTCAAGGATAAAGTAATAGCAACGGAGTGGGCTTTGCATCTGGAGGGGGGGCAACAGGTTGTGGAAGGTGTGGGGGTCCCCTTTCATAGACCTGTTTGCAGCCAAGTGCAGTCATCGTCAGCCGGTGTTTTGTTCACCCGTTCAAGATCCTCTGGCGTGGGCAGTAGATTCCATGTTATTAGACTGGTTAGATCTAGACTGGTATGCTTTTCTCCCCTCTGGTATGATCCAAAAAGTCATCAGCAAGCTAGGAAATTCTCTTAGTTGTTGCATGACATTGATTACCCCTTGGTGGCCAAGGAAGGTCTGGTTTCCAGACTTGCTTCAGTGGCTAATAGATCTGCCCAGACTTCTCCCTGTCAGAAAGACTCTCCTGCAGCAACCAATAGAGGAGAAGTATCATCACAACCCTCACGTGCTGCAGCTGACCGCATGGGGACTGTCCACTGTCTCCTGCAAGCTCAAGGCTTCTTGAGAGCTTGTATTACAGGAAGGCCATTATCAGTGCCAGGAGGGATTCCACAGTGGTCTGTGTATTGGTCCTGGTACTGAGGTAAGGGGTTTTCCAGTGCCCATACCTCTATAAACAAAACATTAAGTTTCTGTTATTTCTCAGGTATGAGAAAAAGTTCTCAGTAGCAGCCATTAAAGTCTATAGGGCCTTGTTGGCCTCTGTTCTTAGACCTCGGTTATCTTCATGGTGAGGTTCTCGTACCTGAGTGTTTGTTTATCTAGTGAAACCAATCCACCAGCTATTACCTTCACCTTTCAAGGTGGCAGTAATAGTTGGTGGATTGGTTTCACTAGATGCAAACACTTATTTGTACATATTTGTATTGCATTAAGTAGTCTTTAAAGGGCCTGTTGATTTTCACTTTGCCAACCTCCTTGTTAAATGTGTGAATCAGCTATATGATGGAGAGGTAAGGTTCATTTTAAAAATATAAATACTTAATTTGAGATTTATTTTCTAAATACTTACCTCCATTATATCAGTTGCCCTCCCTACCTCCCCACATCCAAAGTGGACAGAAGTAGACTGACCTGCTATGCGTGTTTGTACCCATCGTTCCCCTGGTGGGATGGGAGAAGTAGATGGATAGAAACAGATGTTCATAGAAAACCGAGTGTTCTCATTTTTTTTAATCTATTGAACTACCACTGGCGCAGAAGTAAAAGGTATACTGTATAATGGAGAGGTAAGTATTTGAAAAACAAATCTTAATTATTTATATAAAATAATAATAATCATCATCATCATCATCATCATCATAATAAGGACAGTGTTCCTTGGTTGTTAAAGTTGCTGCCACCAGTATCAAGTTATATGGCAACTCTCAATGTACTTGTTTTTCTTTGTCTAGTTTAAAGGATGGCTAGGTGTGCTTTCCTCCTTCTGCAGTGTGTCTGCCATATGCGTGTGACAATAAAGACTTATTTTATGGAACACATCAGTGTTTTTTTCATGTTCTTTCTCATAAAAGGTCAGGTTCTTGCCATCTAATCTCTTAGATATAACTTCAGTCGAAACAGACATGACATCTAACTTCAGTCGAAACAGAAACGACTCCCTAATAAAGCTTGTAGCATGGTATCCCCAAGTAATCATGTCAGCTTTTTGAGTTATAATTTTCATAGTATAATAGTATCTGTATACAGTCACTTAGAAAATTGATGTTCTGTTTGACATTTCATTATTATCATTGTTATTGTTATTTAGAGATAAACCTCTCATTCGTATGGAAGAAAGACAGTCAGGTATTGAAAGGAAATTCAAGATAAATTAATAGATGAATAGATAAAAATTCATTTGAATTCTTAAAAGATAATAAATACAGAAAGGTCAGGTATTAGTTGTAAGAAAGATAAATTAATAGATGAATAGATAAAAATGTTTGGTTCTTAAAATACAAGGTGAAGCATCATCATTTGAAAGCATCTTTGGTAGTAATAAAGCCCATGTAATATGATCGTTTATTTTGCTAAGAATGTAATAATTTTAAACATCATAATTTTAAACTTACCTGGTAGTTATATATATAGCTTAAGTCCCTGACGCGCAGCAGAATTTCAAAACTCGCGGCAATCGCCGATGGGTAGTCAGGTGTACCACCAGTGCGCCCTCTACCCAGGTACCTTGAACCAGTCTAACTGTTCCTCATATCTTCCCTGCCGCCATACCGGTTGCATCGTTAAGAATTTCGCTCATTTGGCCCGTGTTTTTTTCACAGAGTTTTGGTGAAGTACACTTTGGCTGTGGCTTTCGCTTGTTTTTTGGATTTGCTTTGGATTTTCTGGACTCTTTTAGATATTGTTGGTTTTGACCTTTGCTCGTTTTGATCTTTCTTACGATTTTTCTCTTTCCAAGATGTCTGACTCTGCTTCGAGTGTGAGAATGTGTGTGAGGGGGTGTAAAACCCGGCTTGCTAAAGCCGCGTTGGATCCCCACTCTATTTGTGTAAATTGCAGAGGTAAAAATTGTGAGTTAAAGGACAGATGTGATGAATGTTTTGGTTTATCAGAGAAAGAGTGGATGGTTTACTACCGATATGTTTCTAAGCTTGAAAGGGATAGGATCAGAAGAGCCGGGAGTAGTAAATCTCGCTCTTCTAGAGATAGTCAGGAATTGAAGATTCTCCTCTTATATCAATCCTATTATTCATTCCCCAGTAGTGGTAGTCCCAGAACCCCCTACTGATACTGATAAGGAGCCAACCTTGAAGGACATGATGACGGCCATTCAAACCCTTGGACAAAAGGTAGAATTCCTTGCAAGAGACAGAGAGGATTGATGGTCGAATGTGAGAGATCTGAAACATTCAAGTGTTAATGAGAAAAATAAAAGTGCAAGTATTGTGGAGGGTGCGATTGCTCGGTCCTGTTGTGCTCCTAGTCCTAGACCTCTTCCAAGCTCACCAACCCCTGTGAGAAGGAATGTCGACAGACGAAGGGAGGCGAGAGGCGTTAGCTACCGAGCAGTCGTCCCCTCGAGCGTACCTGTTGACGCTTCCCAGGACGCTCACCCTCGCCATAGGAAAGGCGAGGTTAAAGTGTTTTCGTCCTCGTCGGAAGACGCTGTTACTAGACGGGGCTGGCATCATACGTCCGTGTCGAGACCCCTGAAAAGGAAACTTTCTTCTGTGGAGCGGCATCGGGATTTGACGCTTCCTACTCCGGGATGTAGTCATTTGAGCAGTCCAGAGCGTTCCCCTCTTAGTTCGGACAATTGCTCTCCGTGAAAAGCAGACGTATGTTGTCGCACGGGCGCCGTCTGCTTCCGCTGATGACGAAATGAGATCGGAGCGTCCCGGAACGTCATTTCCAACGTCTCATCGATGAAAATGAATTAGTAGCTGATATTGCGGCTCCCCTGTCGATCCCCAGCAACAGGTAGCTCCGCAAATCAGTCTAATTCAGGACATGCAACGGAAACTCTCTTCCCTGATGCAAGTCTTTCAGCCTGCAGAAAAGACGGATGCAGATTTTTGTCCACCTATGGCTGTACGTCGCCCTGAGGAAACTTTTGACCGATGTCGCACAGGCGCCAGTTCTCAAGTGACTTCAGGGTGCGGCGGGACAGCGAACGTGAAAAATGTTTCGCCTATTCAAGAAACCTCAATCATTTTACGTCAGCCTGAGGAAGCTTTTTGACAGATGTCGCACAGGCAGCCAGTTCTCAAGCGACCTTAAGGTTGGGCGGGACAATGATTGTCAGAAGTCTGGACGCCAGGACGCCCGAGTTGCTCAAGAGGATGGACGCCAGGGCGCCAGGCGTCAAGAGCTTGGACACCAGGGGCGCGTCAAGAATCTGGGCGCCAAGACGCCAGGCGTCAGGACGCCAGACGCCAGGCGTCAAGAATCTGGGCGCCAAGACGCCAGGCGTCAGGAGGCTGGACGCCATACTTTATTACTGCAAGAAGATGGACGCCAAGACACCAGACGTCAAGAGACTGGACACCAGGGCGCCGAGCGTCAAGATGATATTTTGAAAGAAGTCGCTTTGGTTTTGGTCAATCAGAAGAAGAGATTGATGATATCCTCAGTCTCCTGTGGATCATATCGAACAAGATTTCAGAAGAAGAAGATAGTAAAGGCCATCAACTTTCATCAGACTTCAAAAACTTATGAAACTTTTTCGGAAGTTTTCCTGAAAACTTTATTCCGACGGCTCCTCGTTCCCCACCTTCAGAATTTACTCTTGGGAAGGCGTCTAAGGGTCAGCTTTTATGAAGATGGTTTTGTCCCGCTCGTCCAAGAGAGCTCTTAAAATGATGAATGAATGGATGCTTTCAAAGAAGGAACAAGGAAAGACAGCCTTTGCTTTTCCTCCAGCCAAACTAGCTTCAAGATCTAGCGTTTGGTATCAAACTGGAGAATCGTTCGCCTTGGAATACCTGCCTCTTCCCAGGAGACTTCTCGAATCTTGTTGATTCATCTCGCCGAGTGGCCATGGGGAGAACTTTTGTTGGTCAACATCAGAGTTGGACCACCTCCTCAAAGGAATTTTTAGGGCCTTGAGGTCTTTAATTTTCTGGACTGGACCCTGGGAGCGTTAGGAAGAAAGATGGAATTATTCAACACGACCGACAAAGAAGAATTTGTACATCTGATGTCGTGTATGGATAAAGGAATCAGAGACGGTAACAGCGAATTAGCGGCGCTTTTCTCAGCAGGAATCCTGAAGAAAAGGGCCCATCTTTGCTCTTTCTAGCTAATGGGGTCACATCCAGTCAAAAATCGGAACTAATTTACGCCCCTTTTTTCCTCTCACCTCTTCCCTCAAGACTTGGTAAAAGAGGTCTCTACATCCTTGGCTCAGAAAACCACACAAGATCTTATATCGAAGACAGCAAAGAAAGTCCTACCAACGACTTTCATCACTAAAAAGAGTAAGGCTGAGGCTTCTGTGTTTCAGGGATCTCAGCCCTTTCGTGGTCGGCCCTCAGGTAGAGGTTCCTCGAGGGCGGGTAGAAGAACTTCAACAAGAAGTGGCTCTAGACAGGTATGAAGCAGGACCTGACTTTCTTCCCCTTCAGGCAGCGGTAGGTGCCAGGCTGTTCAACTTCTGGCAGGTGTGGAAGAAAAGGGGAGTGGATCTTTGGTCCATTCAACTACTCAAGGATGGATACAAAATGCCTTTCCTAAGAAAGCCCCCGTTGGCAGACAAACCAATAGATCTGTCGCCCAGATACAGAGACGAATCCAAGGCACAGGCGATTCAACAGCAAGTTTCTTTATTATTGCAGAAGAACGCAATACGAAATACGAAATCTGGATTCACCAGGATTTTACAACCGCCCAAGAGCTCGGGGGGTGGAGACCAGTACTGGACGTGAGTGCCCTCAACGTCTTTGTACAAAAGACGAAGTTCACCATGGAGACAACAAAATCAGTGTTAGCAGCAGTCAGACAACACGACTGGATGGTTTCCTTGGATCTTCAGGATGCATATCTCCACATTCCTATCCACCCGGGCTCCAAGAAATACCTGAGATTCGTCTTCAAGGAAGAGGTATTCCAGTTTCGGGCTCTTTGCTTCGGCCTAAGCACTGCGCCCCAAATATTCACCAGACTGATGTCAAATGTAGCGGGAATGCTGCACACGAGAGGCATCAGGGCCTCTCTGTATCTGGACGACTGGCTCCTCAGAGCTCCTTCCTTCAATCGCTGTCTGGAGGATCTTCAAACGACAATCTGTTTATCAGAGGAACTAGGACTTCTGGTAAACAGGCAGAAGTCATGAGGATTCATCTGGGACCCCATCACCATCAAGAGATCCTGTATCTAGGGATGAGGATTCAGTCTTTCTCGGATTTTTCGGATTCCACAGGGTTTTTCCGTCACCATCAAGGATGGAACAGACCTTAGTAAAACCATCAAGGATGGAAAGGACTTTCTGGGGAAACGGATGTGCTCGGCGAGGGAATGGATGAGCCTGCTAGGGACCCTTTCCTCGCTAGAACAGTTTGTTTCCTTAGGAAGACTAAACCTTCGCCCACTCCAATTCCACCTCAATCGGTATTGGAGCAGAGAAAACGGGCTAGAGAAAGAGTGTATCCCCATTTCAGAGGCGATGAAACAATGCCTTCAGTGGTGGAACGACCCAGTCAAGCTTCAGGAGGGCCTTTCATTAAAACAGAAGAACCCAGACCTAGTGTTGTTCTCCGACGCGTCGGACTCGGGGTGGGGAGCAACATTGGGAAAGTTGGAAGTATCAGGATTCTGGACCAGAGAGCAAGAGAAGCTCCACATAAATCAAAAGGAGCTGACTGCAATATTTTTAGCCCTCAAAGAGTTACAACACTCAGTCCAAGACAAGGTCGTACAGGTCAACTCCGACAACACGACGGCGTTGGCCTACATCAACAAGCAAGGAGGAACCCACTCCAGGTCACTGTACGAAACGTCGAGGCAACTCCTTATCTGGGCCAAAGAGAAAAATGTGACATTGTTGACACGTTTCATTCAGGGGGAAAGAAATGTGAGAGCAGACAGTCTGAGCAGGAAAGGTCAAGTCCTGGCAACAGAATGGACTCTTCACCAAGATGTCTGCAGAGAATTGTGGCGGATTTGGGGTCGTCCATGCATAGACCTCTTCGCCACAGCTCAAACGAAGAGGATGGAGACGTACTGCTCTCCCCATGCCAGATCCCGAGGCAATGCACATAGATGCGTTCCTTTTAAATTGGTCCAACCTGGACGTTTACGCTTTTCCCCCTTCAAGATCATAAACAAAGTCATTCAGAAGTTCGTGTCCCACGAGAGCACCAGGATGACTCTAGTGGTCCCCTTTGGCCAACAAGAGAATGGTTCACAGAGGTGCGGGAATGGATGATGGACACACCGAGAAGTCTGCCTCTAAGACCAGATCTACTCAAACAACCCCACTTGGAAAGGTATCACCAAAACCTCCAAGGTCTACAGCTAACTGCCTTCAGACTATCGAAAAACTCGCAAGAGCTAGAGGCTTTTCGAAGGAGGCAGCTAGAGCGATCGCAAGAGCAAGGAGGTCATCTACCATCAGGGTATACCAATCCAAGTGGGATATTTTTAGAGGTTGGTGTAAGGACAACTCCGTTTCCTCTTCCAGTACCTCTGTGACCCAGATAGCGGATTTTCTTCTTTACCTTAAGAGGAGACGTAACTTTTCAGCCTCGACTATTAAGGGATACAGGAGCATGTTGGCAGCTGTCTTCAGACACAGAAACTTGGATTTGTCTGCCAATAAGGATCTCCAAGATCTTCTCAGATCATTCAATCATTCGAGACTACTAAGGAGAAAAGTCAGAACTCACCAGCGTGGAACCTAGACGTGGTCCTAAAGTTTCTCATGTCCGATAGGTTCGAACCTTTGCAAGAGATTTCATTTAAAGATCTCACAATGAAGACTCTATTTTTGGTTTGCTTGGCGACAGCTAAAAGAGTCAGTGAAGTACATGCCTTCAATAAAACCGTCGGTTTTAGGAACAGCAAAGCTATCTGCTCTCTACAACTGGGGTTTTTAGCTAAGAATGAACGTCCTTCACAACCATGGCCCAAGGCTTTCGAGATTATGAATCTGACAGAGATCGCAGGTGAGGAGTTAGAGAGAGTCCTGTGTCCGGTAAGAGCTCTGAGAGCGTACCTGCAAAGGACGAAGAGTTTACGAGGCAAGTCAGAGGCGCTTTGGTGTTCAGTTAAGAAGCCCTCTCTACCAATGTCAAAGAATGCATTATCCTTTTTCATAAGACAGTTGATAAAGGAAGCACATTCAGAATGTAGTGAAGCGGACCTTAAGCTTCTAAAGTTTAAAACCCATGAGGTCAGGGTGGTTGCAACCTCTGTAGCCTTTAGACAGAATAGGTCCTTACAAAGTATCATGGACTCTACCTTCTGGAGAAGCAAGTCAGTGTTTGCCTCACACTACTTGAAGCAAGTACAAACGCTTTATGACGACTGCTATACGCTGGGACCATTTATAGCAGCTAACTCAGTAGTGGGAGAAGGGACTACCCCTGCAATCCCATAAATCAATGCCCTTGATTCTTGCCTTGGAATAGTTGTAATGTTATGGTTGTTTGTGGAGATTGGACGCAGTCTTCTGCAATCATTGATTTTAGTCAGGTAATCAGTTTGTTCCTTGGTGACGCCCGGAACAAGGGTATTATAGGTTGTCTGTCACATAGAGGTTGGTACACCGGTTGGCAGCTCCTAGAGGTCTTCAGCCCCCTGAGTGGATCGCTGGACCTCTTAAGGAAAGCAGACATAATGAGGGGGAGTTCATTGAAATCAGCTTCCTTAAACCAGGTAAGAACCTTATGTTGGTTTATTAACCCTTAAGCAAAATTCCAAAGATGTTGGCTGTCTCTGACCCTCCACCAAAGGTGTCAATCAGCTATATATATAACTACCAGGTAAGTCAGATGTTTAAAAATGATATTTTCATAAAAAATAAATTTTTGAACATACTTACCTGGTAGTTATATATGATTAAATTCCCACCCTCCTCCCCTCTAGAGACTAGGGGCATGGAAGATCTGAGGAACAGTTGGAATGGTTCAAGGTACCTGGGTAGAGGGCGCACTGGTGGTACACCTGACTACCCATCGGCGATTGCCGCGAGTTTTGAAATTCTGCCGCGCGTCAGGGACTTAAGCTATATATATAACTACCAGGTATGTATGTTCAAAAATTTATTTTATTATGAAAATATCATTTTACTGCATCTCTCTCTCTCACGAGTCTTTTGTAAATTTGCTTGTAAATATACGAAGGGGTTGCTGTTGTTTTTGTTTTGTCTTTTACGATAGTATGTTAGTTGTAAATGTAATTTTACAAAGAAAATTGCAAAGAAATATTAGAAAAAGCATGTAAAACTAACAAAAAAGTTACTGAATCTTCCTTCTCGTAAATTTACGTGAATATTTTTCAACAAATATGCAAAAAATTTGTTACTGCTTTTATTTCTTATCTGTTTTGATATTGTGTGAGCAGTAATAATAATTTTACAAAATACAATAAATTTATTTATTAGAAAAAACATATATAAGTTATATATAAGTTGGTAAAATTTATGATTGTCATGTAAATGAGGCTCCACAAGGGGTTGTAAATAGTCATTTTCAACTTCTCGTGGAAGGTAGGGAAAATTTTTTAGAATTTTTTTATTTATACAGTGTAAATGTACGTGTCATTCTCTTTCCATTGATGTGATTTTTTTTATTTTGCCGACCTCAAAGTTTCCCCGGTCTGGGGTGCTGCACATTGATAAATTATGCCGTCCCTTAAGGGTTAATATGTACTGTACAGTAACTATTCTCAAATGGAGTGAGATCATGTGAAAAATAAAGGGATTGCCTTTCTGAGTACAGTATTAGAAGATTGAAAAGTACATTTTCAAAAAAATTGTCTTGTTTCATGAACACCTTTTTGTATTAGGAATAGGCCATTAGATAATTTAGTCTCGTATGACTTCAGGATTGTTGTTTTTAATATCTGCCTTTTATTCTCCTTAGGATTTTGATCGAAGAGATGCAGAATGTGTCAAGGGAGCATCTGATGCTAAGAAGAGATACACACAGATGTGCAAAAAAATTGGCATTGAAGGAGAAAAGGTGATATATTTTTTAATACTTTTTTAGTAACCCAAGGTATACAGGCAGTCCCCGGTTATTGGCGATCCAGTTTTACGGTGCTTGTCTAACAACAAAAATCTGCAATTTTCGGCACCGAAAATTGCCAATTTCCACTTACTGGCACTGGTAATTGGGTATTGATGCCGATACATACCTAACAGAGGTGCTGATAACCGAAAATCGTCGATTTTCGGTTATCGGTGATTTTCAGTTATCATCACACCCTCAGAATGGAACCCCTGCCAATAACTGAGGACTGCCTGTACTGTTTATCTTTCCTTTGATATCCTAGTCTACTGATGTTTGAGACTTCATTCTAGAATGTGTTGCTTAAGTGATGTCTGTATTCCTTTCATTTTTATCACAATAATTGGCTATCTGTCATATGTAAAAGAAATATGTTTCTCTTGTTCATGCATAGACATATCATATTGATATAACTAAAGTTCTTTATAAAAATAATCCATATAATCAGTTGTCTGGTAGTCTGCTGTGGTAGAAAAGTACATTGATATCTTCAATGCTCATCAATCATTGAATGACAGATTTTGAAGAGGTAATTTATGTGACAAGTGCTGCACACATTCAGTTTTTTCAGCACTCTCATGGATTTTTTGTGGCACAGAGTAAGATATTTTTAATGTGTATTGTGATACTTGAGTTCTTTTCTGTAAAGCAGGCAAGACTACAAGCAAAGGAAATAATGAATCTTATTGGTGTGCGTATTTTCCTGAGGAAGGATTTTCAGAGAATCCTCTTCTGGTGTAGAGCTTTGAAAATAAGAAGGAAGAGATAAAAGGCAAGGGCAGTTTAATTGTATTATTTGGTGTATTATTTTGACATGATTGAATCAAAGGCAAACACCAAATAATACACCATAATAATATATATGAAAAAAAGAATTTATAACATAAAAAATCATCCAGTTATAGCAGTTTGAAGTACATTATTTCTCTAATAATACAGATATGAAGTAAACTGAATGCCTGAAATGTCAATAGAAATGAAAGGCTCCTGTTGATATTTATTGAAAAAATGGGGGAAAGTTGACTGGTCAAAATAACAAGGATGGGTAATAATTGTGTCTTGTAGTCATTGAATTGCCTAGATTACAGGTTTCTTAGTTGAAAATACATATACTGTAATGAGATCAGAATTGATAGATAAAAAATGCAATTTGAGGCTCAGTGCTCATAGTTACATGCAAGTAAGTACATTAACATTACCAGTAAATAATGTAAAATGCTCCAGACAGATTTGGCAGACCGGTTTTTCTAATTCTTAATTTAATTTGGAAATAAATTGGTTCGTATATTTTCAACTCTAATGTGAGTGTGTTTAGGCGATGATGTTTGAATGATTGCTAGGTCAATTTCTTCAAAGACTGATCATGCATTAGCCCAGATCCCGACCACATTGAAAATTGATAGCATATCATATAGTAGGATTTGTACAACTGGGGAATACCATTCAAGATTCCTGGTTCAAAATACTGTAATGTTAGAAGACTCATTACAAGCCTATTTCTGTACTGTAATCATAAATAGTCTTAACTGCATGGAATACGTCCAGCCACAGAATGCTCCAATTGCTCTTGCCTAGCCAGTTCCACTGGGTCCATGAGGCCATGCTATGCAGTTTTCTGTTTTACTCTTGTCAAGATGTGCTGCTGGTATTTCACGTCGTGTTTTGTTCTGTGCTATTAATGAGCTACTAGCAGATGCTCGCTATCGCTGACATTTGCTAGTTTTTTATTAAAGTTCTGGTGTAATTAATATTGAAGTTGTATAACATGAGATTATACTGTGATCCTCATAATGCAGGTGATTCATAGTTACCGCATGAGGCTAATTAAACACTTCTTAAATTGTAAATTTCATTAAAGTGTGTGATTTTCATTAAGTTACTTCCATTCATCAAGTTTTGTTAGTTTTATACTCATGCATTTCTGGTTTGGTGTTTTTCTCTAGCCGAGTGTTATGGGCTGTTGGCATAACTTTTAACCCTTGTGTTGCTTTTATCAGGATTTAACAATTGCACAGTAATGTTGCCTAGGAAGTTTGTATAAGGAAGACAAATCCTTTAGTGCATTTATTTGGTCCTTAGAGAAAGAATCCTACTTTATATGCTGTGTGCGTGTGTTTTAGGACTTGTGTAGTTTGCAGCTTCATGTACTTAACACTTCTGTACTAAGCTCATATGCTTGACCACTCATGCATGCAAGTCAGATTCCAGGCCCTTGACTATTGTACTATTCTTGACCTTACCCTACCCTTCTGTACCTGTAAACCTTCCCACTCCCGTGTATCTGACTGCCACAACTCTAGCCAGAACACCCTCGTCCACCTCTGGAGCTTTATTCATGTTGGCGTCCAAGTCTGACTTGGCTATCTTGACAGTATGTACGTCAGTACTACAGTACTTGCCATGCCAGGCCTTGTTTCAGCTTAGGCCTTCTTGGGCTTTGTCACTGCTTTCTCCAATCTCTTGGACTTGCAGTTGTGTTACTTTAGTTTCACAATACATCCCTCATCTTCAGTACAAGATTTTTCTCTGCCAGTTGCATTACCTCTTGTCGTTTCTGAGTTTAAGCCATATCATAAGGCTTCAGCACACCCTGAGCCTACTGTCTTTGCTGTCAAGGTCTGACAGGATTCCAAGTAATTTCTGCCTCCACTAGTTGTCCTTCAGTATCTTTTTGTCCCTCAACTGGTTGCTTGCTTGCTGCCTGTACCTTTGAGCTGCGTAACCCCTGCTGTGGTTACCTGCTTGAGTGATTTGTCTTCTTTTCACACCAAGACTAATGCTTCACCAATCGCTTCTACATCCTCTGCCAGTTCCACTTGCTGGTCTATCCGTAGCCCCTCTGGATGTCATAATCATGCCTCTGTTTGCCCCAGAGAGCCACAGTCTCATGGTAGATGCCCTCAGCAGGGCTTATCAAGTTCCTTTTTATTGAGTTGTGTCCTCACACAGATTTTATCAAGGCTCTGTGGCAGGTGTGTGGGAACCTCATGGTAGAGCAGTTTCCTGCATTGTTCAATGCCAGACTTCTGCTGTGCTTTTTTTCCAGTAGCTCAGGCAGTGGGTGCCATGCCCCTGCGTTTGGATGGTCTAGATGTGTACATCTTATCTCCACTGAGACTGCTGGGACAAGTTATGAGGGAAATTTCAGATGACCATCATCACTCTTTTGGTTATGACTGAAATGGTTTCTGGAGGTTGGAGGTTTCTTGTGAAGCATTGTCACTTCCACTAGTTTCACCATCATTCAGAATTGCATAACTAGATACAGTTTTAAGTTTCTATAAAAATTTCAAATTGGGATTTGACAGCTGCTGCACATTGCTCCTATTCCTTATGAGCCTTTGCCAGATGCTTCCCTTTTAGATTTGACTCATGACTGCATTCTTGATTGCTTTGGTCTCCCCTTAGTGTGTCAGTAACCTCTGTGCTCTTTTAGGCAAAGTATCACATTGAGTCATTAGTCCTTGGTTGGATTCTCATTTACTCCAGGGTTTATAGCAAAGACAATAATTTAACTTTGATGTTTCTCTATTGGGCTCTTTTCCCATTCTTGTCCCCCATCCTCTTCCGTGGGACCATGAGTCTTCTCTCTAACAAACAGAAACTTTTTGTCCTCTTTCTCTTGTTCATGTACATAAGCCATCGTCTAAAAACCTTTTCAGTTAATAGGTTTGACAGGTTATTTCCAGAGCTGTATTGAGAGAGGACCTTGCTGTGCTCAGGATCAGGGCCCTTGAGGTTCAGATCTTTTCATGATCTCTTTGCCTTTCATAAAAATGTGAAGGGAATGGATACAGACCTAGACATGATAGGAATTCAGGCAGAAAGAACACAGGATAATGAAGAGTAGAAAGCTTATTTTGTGTCTGTAACCCTAACTAGGGATGTAAAAGTATTTAGGGTGGATGATAGCACAGAAAAATGAATGACATGGTGTTATGGATCTAGTGGAGTATGCGTGACATGTGTCATTGGATTTTTTTTTTTTTGCGTTGTTTATTCATGATTAATAGATTTGTTTAAAAACTTTTATTGTAGGTACATAGTGTTTCACTCTCAGAATGTGAATTTGGTGGAAAAGTATAGAAGAAAATGTATCTGTAGTAGTGTTTACTTGCAGCTTTAACTTTTCATCTGAGAAATGAGAATGCATAATTCTATCTTAGAGTTCATCTGAAACATATGTGGAAATATTTTGTGGCACATGCTGTGGGAAAAGAAGGGCCTCCAAGCAGTGTAGAGATGTTGCTTGATATTTACCCCATTGTTCAGAAAAAGGATTTTGACAAAGGAAAAATCTATTTCTGGAGAAGGGCCCGTGTCACCAGTGTGAAATAGTCCATTCAGCACTTATTTCTAGGTAATTCCGTTGCTAGATACCAGAAAGCTAAATGAAATGCTGGAGTTACTACCCCAGAGCGAGCTCCACTAGATGGAGTCGTGTATGGAAAAAGGGTGAACTACAAAAACACGGAACCTTATCCTATAGAGATTCCCAATGTCAAAAGTCCCAACGAGAGAGGTGCGATACAAGCCCATGCACTACTCGCGGACTGCATACAAGGCAACACTAGCCGCATTCCATGTTAGCACCCACCTCACTAGAATGAAGTTTATCAAGGGAGGAGAGAATGAAAACAGGGGTGGGTCACCGGGTGACACGGGCCCTTCTCCAAATAGATTTTCCTTTGTCAAAATCCTTTTTCTGGATCGAGTCCGATGTCACCCAGTGAAAATAATAGCAGAGAAATAAACATCATTCTTATGCTATTAAAGACTTAAATAGAAACGTTGAAAACTAGGAGAATTCTACCCTGAACATTAGTAAGGTCCTCTAAGTTCATGTAATGAAAATAATGTAAGTGGTCACCGTCTAAGATCATGAGCTTAGAATAGCACCTGAATACAAAACACTTTCCTCGAGGCCAATGCGGCGCATCAAATGACTGTAGCTTCGAAAGTATGTGAAGAGTGCTAGTTACTTAACTGCAGAACCATACTGCAGTAGAGTAGGATCCTTAACTGATTTCAGGAAAACAGTAATAACAGGACCAATATCAGTTTCCTCCTAAACTGTAAGATTCACAAAGACCACAAAGCCAAGACATCAGAGTTTGAGGGGCTGGCGCAGGCTGAGTTTATACCAGATGGGACAGCTTGATAGTTTGTGGCTGAATTGGGTTGCAAACAGACCTACTTCCAGGCCCAGGAAAAGGTCACAAGACTACCTGAATGACGCTCCGTCTAAGGACTATTCCGACACCAGGGGGGAGGCCCTGGATAGGGAAAAAGCAGTGACCTTTTGGACCCCTACGAGAAGGGTGGTAGACAGAGGCACCTGCGTCTGTTGGTTATGGAGAAGAATGAACCATAACCTGAATGAAGCAATTCGAGTCCAAAACCACTTGTTTACGCAGCGCACTACAGTATTGCTGTTTTGTTCAGAACCAGCCTAAAAGGAAACCTCTTGGGGAAGAAGTTTCCCAAGGACAGGAAGACTCACCGCCCCCAAAGCGTTGATATGGAACTGCCGGAACGTGACCGACTAAGTACCATGTACTTCATTGGGCCAAAAATATCCACCTCACCCGCCCAGAGGTGACGTTGTGGAATACTGAGGCCGGAGGAAGCTGGAGAGGGGCTGACTTCGGTAAGCACTTGACAGTTGTGCAAGGCCGGAGGCCACTATTCAAGCAGGAGGAATCAGGGAGACACGTCCTGACTCCGCCCATACCCAGTCATAAACTCCAGCTTTGACTTCAGAAGGAGAACCGTCACTGAAGCAAACTGGAGAAAACCCAAGACCTTTTCTTGGGCACGGCGAGTATGCTTGAGTTGATGAAATGATAGGACGTCCTTGCTATCTCTTTCCGCTTCCACTGGATTCACAACTACGAAGGCTACCCTCCTGAATCAGGTGGGATTCCTTCCTGGTACTTAAAGCCCAAAGACTCTAGAAACCGATTATAATGACCCGCGCCCTCAGGCAATTCCCGCTGGGTGCCCAAATGAGCCAGGCAACTAGATATGCAGCTAGCATAGCCTCCTAATACGGAGCTGTTGAACTACGGTATTGTTCAAACTGGCAAAGACTCTGGAGCCGCATTGAGGAGGGCATGAACCTGAAGGTACGCCTGCTCCCGAGTCTGAATCCCAAGAAGGGATAGGACCTTTCTGCAACCAAGATGTGAAAGGAAGCGTCAGAAAGGTCTATAGAGGTGGTTACGGCTCCACGGCGCAGTAGGATCCGAACCCACAAGACTGTAAGCAACCGAGACTTGCCGCATGAATAAGGAAAACAAGCGGGACACGCCGGAAAAATTTTCCAGTGGAAGGGAACTTCCTTGGCAGACTGAAAAAGCCTGACAGGCCATTCACAAAGACCCCAGAACTCTGGCCGGAGGCTGATTGAACCTGATTGGGGGAACAACAGTCCAGCTCCACCGGGCCCTGATAACTATACTCTGGGCCCAGGAACTGAAGTTCAGTGGCCCCGAAAATGGTACAGCCTCCCACCCATATGAAATACTACAGGAGGAGGCTTGATTGCCTCCCGTGAAGCGAATGCCTTCCCAATTTCTCGGAGAGGAGTAGGATGCTTCCCTGCTCCTATGATAACCCCGAGGTCAGAGCCTCTGGCCAGATGTCTAGTGAAAATTCTTTCCTTAGGTTTTCGTATGAAGCAAAGAAAACTCCGGCGGAGGCACGTGGGGGAGGCAGAGACACACGGGGGTGTTACAAGGGGCTGATGTGTTGGCTGAACCCGCACACATCGAGGTGGAGGCTGGGAGTGAGAGCTGACGGCTGTCTAGGGGCAGAGACCTGAAGAGCCTGCACCACCGCCTGAGCAGGGGGGCTCTTGAACTACATGAACTTCTTGCCGGACTTGGGACAGGTCCCGGCAAGATCAGACCGTTTCTGCTCGTGAGGGTAGACACCCATGAGAGAACGGAGGCTCTGGGTAACATTAGTAGCCCCAGACGGGCGTAACAACGCCCACCTGGGGAAAAGATTAATTCTCCAGGTGAAACTGTTCATAAGATTTTTCAGCTCAAGGCGGAACAGGCAAGCCTGACTTACACCCTGTTTCAGCTTCCGAAAATTGACTCCGGAAGCTTAGGGAGCTGTACGCTGAATAAATTAGAAGCGTAGTCCGGGGTTAGAAGATTCACTGTGAATGTATCTGTGATATCTGTAAGCCTACTGGCGACCTGGAACAATGACAGAATTTGCGTGGTAACCAAATATTTTGGATACTCAGTGTAATGATGTCCATGGTTGACAGATGACATATCTGTGAACATATATTTGTTGATTAATTTTGAGTCTTATTAATAAGAAAGTAAATCCTTAAATGATAGAAAGTTTTATTTTTTAAGAAATCCCTATAAATTTGATCAATTTAATGCTATAGCAATTCTAACATTTTAGGTACTGTGTTTTATAGTAGCTTTACTTATTTATTGAATATATATTACACTATCTGTATTTCTTCAACAGGTCAAGCATGAGTTAGTTGATCTACTTAAAACTCTTCCAAGTGAACTGGATAGCATTGCTGATAGTGCCAAGACCCTTTCAAGTGCCCGTGCTTTGTATGCAGATTTTGTTTCTTTTGTTGTTAAGAACAATAATAGTGAATGTGTTCCCCTACTGAAATATATTGCAGGTAAGTTTTAATGTGAATGTCATAATTTTCTATATAAATTAAAAAATGCACTACTAGTTTTTATTTTTTTAGCTGTAGGTAAACGAGTAGCTGCACAGAATCTTGCACATTCAAGCAAACAATCAGTGCTGTTAATAGTGCAATGAATCTACTGATGCAGCAATGGGTAGAAGGATTTTATCTAAGAAAGACCTAGCAGTAAAAATCCCAGATCTAATCTTGGCTGGATACACTTATTTTCAACTGCCAAAACAACCCTAACATTGTATACTTTTGCTTAATGCAAGAGATCTCACAATTAAGCTTCCATACCTTCTACATTTCAGCATATAACCTCTGTAGGAGGAGGTTTCTACTTATGCTGGTGTTTCACTGTTCCTTTCTTAGTGGTGGTCTGGCTGATCTTAAAATGTTTCACCCTCCTAATGACTGTCCTATAGTTTCATCAACACTGACCCTTATACTGTTCCACCATTTTACACTGTTTTACTGTTGTGCATTTTCCTATTGTTTCTGTTGCTGTTTCCACACCAGATCCCTGGCCCATTTACCTATCTAAAACAAAATATTTTTTTAAACGCAAGAAAGTCGCAATAATAAGCAAGATTATGAAATCTATGATTCCAAGTAGGAAAAATAAATGAACCTCTTTGCAAGTAACTAAAATAATATTTTAATAAGATCATCCATTGAAAATTAAAATTTTATGTCTCACAATAGAATAGTAAGACCTCACAATGCAAAAATTGCAGTAAATATGGATACACAACAATGAAAATGCCATGGAAACTCCAGATGTGCATTGTGTGGACCAAATGATTGCACAACAGACTGGAACTGTAGTGAGCCAGCTTGCATAAACTGTGGTCAGAATCCCCATGCAGGACCTAAAGTGTGTGCACTATGTAAAACAAAATAAAAATACTTCAAGATAAACAGGAGCTGTAAAGGATTTAATGATCCAGCATGAAAACCATTTGTACAGTAACACCTCGATTTTACATGCTTTGAGTTGTGCGAATTCAGAGACGTGAGCTTTTTATTGGAACCTAACTAATTGGCATATGTGATTTTTTCACAGACACGCAACATTTGAAAAATCCACGAGAAACCCTGCGGAAGTGGTTATGTTTAATTTTTTATGTAATTTACAAGTTTTCATGGTGTTATATGTAAAATTGGTATGAAAAATGTGTATTATTTCTACATTTTGTACATAAATACTGTATGATACTAAAATCACAAAACAGCTGTCGATATAAACATTTCTCTCTCTCTCTCTGGTTCTTTAATATTTGCTTTGATGCATAAGTAGTATTTTTGTTCTCTCTCTCTCTCTCTCTCTCTCTCTCTCTCTCTCTCTCTCTCTCACTGAGATAAGAGATAGATTTTTTATGCATATATAACATATATGTTTGTCTTATATACTGTACTGTAGTTTTACAGATAAACATGACATTACTGTGTCTTATATACTGTACTGTAGTTTTACAGATAAACGTGACGTTACTGTGTTATTAATGTGTTCATATTTTCATTGCTCTAATTACAACATTTATGCATTTCTGTAACAAATTATGTAAAATTTTAAAAGAAAACATATCGATTCCCAGACTTCTCTGAAGCTTCGGAGCGAGGGGGTGGGCGTGTGTAACCTAACTGTCAATTATCTTGACATATTGACCAGAAGGGTAGAAAATGTTGCCCACTCAATGGTCAAATATGCTGCCCACTTGATGATCAAATAATATGTAGCTCTACGAAGAATACTGAAATCTCTCTTCAGAAAAATTTCCATCTTTTGATATCAAACATAAGAATAACTCTCTCTCTCTCTCTCTCTCTCTCTCTCTCTCTCTCTCTCTCTCTCTCTCTCTCTCTCTCTCTCTCCAGAAAAATTTCAAAACAAACATAAGAATAACTCTCTCTCTCTCTCTCTCTCTCTCTCTCTCTCTCTCATAAGAATAACTCTCTCTCTCTCTCTCTCTCTCATGTTATTCTCTTTGTCTCCATAATAATTCTTGGATAATTTCAAGAGATATTTAATGTAAAGGGCAAACCCCCATCTCTCTCTCTCTCTCTCTCTCTCTCTCTCTAGTGTCTCTCTCTCTCTCTCTCTCTCTCTTGTAGTGTAAGGAAATATGAATTACAGTATGGTATTAAGCTAACTTTTAAATGAAATTAAAGTACTTGGTGAGCATGATTTTGTCATATTTAGGGTTTAAACTCTAGAAATAAGCATATGCTGTATGTATTAGCATTTTTAGTGACCGTACCAAACTTACGCGAATCCTCGCCTTACACGAGGGGTTCTGAAGCCTAACCCCACATAAGTTCGAGGCATTACTGTATAAAGCTAAAAAGTAATCAAAATTTGAATAATCATATAACATAAAATAGAGTAATCAAACAGTGTACTTGAAAAAAAATCTTAGAAAAAAGATTAGATGAAGTTAACATGGTCCAGAAAGAATATAGCAGTAAAGACCTAACCCTGATGATTTTTTATCACAAATTAACCAAATCTTCATAGAAAAAGTAGAAGACCACTAAAATAATATTTCTGAACCTCAAAATATTCCTAAACCACCTTTAGAAAGCACTCTCCCTAAAAACAAGAAACAAAATACTGATGATTATGATGAAGCTAACCCATATGTCAAACCAAAGTACAGTAAAATTAAAAGACAATAACCGGCATCAAGAAACAAACAAAATAAATCCATCAACATTACAAACAACAAATCAATTAATAGAGATGCCACCTCAAGTAAATATAAACCAAAAGAAAGAAACTACTGTATAGATGAAAATTTATAAAAAAAACTCATATGCAGATGTAGTGCGTGCTTGATTAAACTCTGCAGTAGAAGCAGGAATATAACAATAAATAGCTTGATAAATAACAGTAAAAAATTTGATAAAATATAGAAATAAAGAAACAACTTAATATAAATTCATGAAAAAGGATGAATGTATGAATCATTAGGTATAAAGAAAACCTTATAAACATTGTAGATAAATTTTTAGAAAAAATTCAAACAAAAGATCCAGAAAAGAAATGAGAATGAAACAGCTAAACGGAAGTACTCTCTACTAATTTAAGTAAAAAAATTGAAAGTTTTAAAGAACAATAAAAAAATATAACTCCATTTATCATAAGATAGATAGTAAAACGTCAACATTTTTAAACCATAAAAGTCTCACCATTCTTACATAAGACATTCAGTAATTATATAATCTAGTGAATTTTAACTGGTCATCAGAGTAGGTTACACTTTGGAGAAATGCAATGCTTCCTCAAAGACTAAGAACCACTAAGCATTATGTTTACTTGTAAACAAACCAGTACAATCAATAGACAAGATTTACTAGCACCAACATCACAAGAAGACGAAGAAGAAAAAGAAGCAACTCAGAAACTGTAATAAATATACACAATAAGATATATGATAAAATAATTCTGAATAGTGCTAATTTACAATTTTCAGCAATCAAGTTACGAATGGAAATAATTTGTCTATCTTACGAAGCTTATATAATCAATTGGATATTTGTAAATAATTTTCAAGTATTAGCAAGTAATATCCAGGAGCCTTTTTTAATAGTTTGTGATTTTAATGCCCTTAATACTATTTGGGCTTACACTGGATCATGCAGGAAATGTAGTAGAACAGATCATGAATTCAAATAATGTGTTATCTTAATGACAACAAAACTTGCATATTTCTCAAAAGCACGTGGGACTTTTACATTATTGGATGTCACACTTTGTTCACCCAAATAGTATAGATTTGACTGGGAGATACTATATACTGTACTATCTACTCCCTAGACAGGTCCCTCCTTTTGAAAATCTAAGAGACCACTCTGAAACAAACGATTATATTAAAAGTTTTATCCTAAGCCATACCCTGTTTCATACAACATCCTGACAAACATAAATTACATTGGTAGCCTGACACATCACCAGACTTAATAATGCAAAACTGTTCCATTGGAGAAAAATTAGGTTCAATGAAACTGATAAATCAGAACTGTTACAAGAAGGAAACTTATGTTAATAAGATTGATATACTAAACCCAGCATACAGTTGACATACTAAAACCAGTATACAACAAACACTGCATAGTCAAGAAGGTAAGTTATACAGGGAAGACTGATATGGAGACAGTATGTATCAGACATCCAGCAATGCTCCAAACAAAAAATATTCCAAAAAATTGATAGGTAAGGGACCCATCAGTCATATGTAGAGTGCTCATCTCCCATCACTTTTTTGTTGCTGTGACTCATCTTTCTTATGCAAAACAGTGAAGAAACAAGTCACTTACTTATGGATTAAGGGTGCATGTGTGAAAAACCTTATTTACTCTTCTTCTGTCTCTGTCCACAAGAAATAAGAATTTGTGTTTACTGTATGGAGTCATATTTAGACTGCACATGAGGGTTTTAAATGATGGAGGGGTTTGTATAAAAAATATGTTGTTAAGTTATAAGAACTTCATTTTTTTGTCAAGAGGGCGAAAAGTGAAATTAATTTTCCCCATTGTTGTCTTCTGCCCTTTATGCTAGAATTCCATGCTAGTCTAGATCTTCACACATGCCTTTTATTCTGCAATTTTCTTGGCCTTCATACTGATCTTTGTCTTGCTACTTTTATTTCTAATAGAGTTTTCTGATAACTATTCTCATCCCTTCTCATCACATATCCAAATTATCTCATTCTGAGAAATCAGTCTATCTTCCAGCTGTTGGACACCATATCACTCTTCAGCTTCATTTGTATTATGATCTCACAACACTCCAATCATGAATCACAACATTCTGTAACCACACCTGTGTCATCACAGTTTTTCAAAATTTCTTCCATTTTCTACATCAGTGTCCTTGTCTGTGCTTAAAAACAAATCCTTCATAGAAGCCCTGTGAAAGAAACAATTTCTGCTTAGTGATTTGGTTAAATTATTAATACTAAGCCTGAATGATTCATGATGTAATGCTGCCCAACTGTCATAAGTCAGTCATTTGATACATAACTAAGGGGGCGATTTCATTTGAATAATGTGCTGCATAATACTAAGTTAAGGTAAATAGAAAACGTTAGATTGTAAGCTTAGGGATAGAATAAAACGTCAGTTTAGTGCCTAAAATTAAAGGCAAAATACTGCCCAATTTATTACGCAAAATCCCATGAATCAGGCTGACATTGGTGTGAAATAGTGAACACTTACATGTGGGAGGAAATTGCATTCTTCTGTAAACATGCCAGCTTCATAGATGTACTTGATGGTATCACTCCAAATTTCTTCTGGAGTAGGGTGCAGATTTCTTGAAATATAGTTCAGAGCAGGTGAGGAGACAGGGCATTTTACTTGAATTTGTGCCCAAGATTATTGATTGATTGACTTCCTAGAATTGTTGCAACAGCACTTTTGCTTGTTTTGTTGGAAATATTAGATACACTATACATACAGTAGTTTTCAAAAAATTTCTTAAAAATGTCGCTAAACATGCAAGATGAAAGGCTTGGTGCCCATATTTGCATGTACCCTGAAAAAATTACCAATTAAGGTGGTTATTTGGTCTAAGGGATTGGTTTGGCTAAGTTATTACATTTAATTTGGCATATACTTATTTAAAATAGCTTAAATTGATATTTGATTTTTTTTACAGAACATGGTAACGTGACCACCTACGAATGGACATATGGTGAACCACCGTGCCAGATTGAAGAACCAAAACTTGATATTGAATTAGAAGATGACTGTGTTGAAACAGCAGCAGATGAGGTAAGAATTATTTGTTTACATATAATTTTGTAACACGCTTGCTATGGCGCTGATGATTTATTTTATAGACTTAGTAGCGTGTTAAAGGTTTTAAAATGCCTGTCGATATTTATTAATACCTCTATTTAAGAGATGCTTTGGAGTTCTGGCATTCCAATAAGTAACAGTCTGTTTGGTAACAAAGACCCAATATAATACCTTTACCAGAATATTTTCAAGATATCCACACAGCTGACAGCAATTCCATATAGTTCCTAACCAAAACTAACCTCTATTTTACACTTAATATTCAATTTAAAATGGTAGCATAGCAAAAACTCCTGCTAATAATGTAGCTGATAAGTACAGAAGTCCATTAAGTTGAGGTGTTATTGTTTCCAATCAAAATCCTTAAGAGAGAGTAGCTGCAGAGAAAATCAGGGAAGGAATGGCTGTTGTTCAGCTTTTAATATTGTAGCATAAACAATGACCTGCCCAGCTGTTTACCAAATAAAAATTTCCACAGCCTATACTGTATATACTCACATGGAAGATCCTCAGCTTCAGAATGACTTTCATGTAATGAAGATTAATCTATATTTCATACTCAAGTTTACTGGATGTTATCGCTTTTTTAATCTAACACCACGTAATCCAGCACTTACTGTTTCTCATGTTCTCCCTACCAGTAGGGTACTACATATTTTACAGCAGCTATGCTGTTTTGATGTAGCTATTCACTCTCAAACCACCTACCTTTTGCTTTTGTTGACTTTTTTCACCACATTATCCAACTCATTTCTCACTTTTTCATCTGTGCATTCTGACCATTTGATATGGAGGAGCAGTGAATATGTGGCCATAATGATTTTGGTTTTCTTTCAGGTTAGGTTTATTGATAATTACCTATGAAAGAAATGGAAATTGTTTTTAGTCGCTCAGGAAATTGTTTTTAGTTCCTCAGGGGATTTGAATGGGGTTAGAGATAGGAAGTATCTTTCCACCTGATGGGATCAAGTAAAGGAAAACATGTACATCAATACATCAGACTTTGCCCTCAGTATTAGTATGATTTACATGAATTGATCTTAGGCAGGCTTGTTATAAAGAGACATTTTCATTTAACAATTTTCATTGTTGATTTGGGAATAGCCCAAGAAATATTTTTTTTTGTGATATGGCCTGCAATACACCTGGATACTGTTGATGACAATGACTTGGAAATGGACTGTTGCCAACAATTACTTGGAAGTGAACAGTTGCTTCAGAGTCCCATATTCTTTGCTGCATGGCCCTCTTCATCCAAGATGGCAAAAGTAAACTAACTGGAGAATATGAATGATTTAAATAAAAGAACTTAATTCTGTTTTATTTGAACCCAGCAATTTTAAGACACTATTGGTAAGTAAAGTGAATAGTGGTGATAAAGCACTGGTCTGGATTCATTGGATTTACACAGAAGGATTGTAGCTGCGTGTATGAATCCAACAAAAAAGTCATTACTAAGTTACAGTCTGTTTGTAAGTCATCACCAGAGGAAAATCTTAAAATTAACATCTTTATGTATTGTATCTAGCTTTGAACTTTGTGGAGTGTGTGCCATGTAAGAGACTGAATACTATTAAAAGAGTTGTAGGTAAGGAAATAGAAACAATGGAATACTCGGAACAGAAGATTCAGAAAAAATTATAGCCAATTATAGACTTGTAATAAAATAAAAATATAAATTACTCAGTAAAACTACTACTTTTAAGTGCATAATGCATGAAGCTTGGTTGAAACTGATAGTAAAACATTTTATGTCAGCTTGTCTTTGATTTTATGTTGGCCAAAGGAAGATGGAAAACTGAAGGAATGCTGTTAATACCAGATCATCATTTTGAGGATTAAAAACTTAGTCCTAAGCCTTGATGACACCAGAAACTAATAGTAAAATGTTTTATGTCAACTTGTCTGATTTTATATGTTGGCCACAGGAAGATGGAAAATTGAAGGAATGCTGTTAATACCAGGTCATCATTTTGAAGATTAAAGACTCAGTCCTAAGCCTTGATGACAGCAGGAACTGATAGTAAAACATTTTATGTCATCTTGCCTGTGATTTTATATGTTGGCCATGGAAAATTGAGGTGCCCAGCGGAGCAAGGGCGCAAGTGCCGTTTTTTTACAAATTGAGAAAAATGCATTTGAAGTTTTCAAACACCTATAACCATACAATTTTAGTCTAGTGTTCACCATTTTAAAGGAATTTTATCTGTGTACCATATATCCAAATGTTATGGCTTCATATGTTATACCTCAGCAATGGCATAAAATGTAAGGTAAAGTAGTGTGCTGGATTGTTATTTTGCTTAAATTATAATGATTTTTGCTGCTGAATATCATTTTTTTGGCCATCTCTTAATTATTGACATTACAACACATAAGAATAAATGTTATAAATAACAAAAAAAGTCATGGTAAACACCAAAAACATAAGCAAGCTCAGTGTAAAAAAAAGGTAGAAATGCATTTAAAGTTTTCAAACATCATTGTCTTTGAAACCAACCTTATGATTTTAATCTAGTTTTCACCATTTTATCCCTATACCACATATCCAGAAATTATGGCATTATTATATGTTATACTTAAGCTATAGTGTAAAATGTAAAGTAAAGTAGAATGTGCCGGCTTGATTATAATGATTTTTGCGGTTGAATTTACTTTCTTTGGCCATCTCTTAATTAATTATTGACACTATTAGCCATAGTTAATACATTATTCAATTACTACAAAAATACTCATAAAAAGTAAAAAAAATTAACAGAGAATCCACAAGTGAGACAACAGTGTGTTAGCAGGCAAAGAGAGAACAGAGAGAAAGGACAAGACGGCATCTCTGTGTCCCGTCATACAAGATGAGAGCTGCTTCAAGCCAGTAGAAACACGAGCCCAGTCTGTGTGCGTTTTCATTGGCCGCTTAGGCTGAGCAAGGGATGGAGCTGTTGGCCCACATTTCTACGTCCCATAAGGGTGAAAAAGTACTTGTGTTCAATGGCATATTAGACCATAATGTTTCAAGCCTAAGGTCACATATGAAGTACTGATGCATAGAGGAAAGCTTGGAGAAAAATGTTTTACTGCTAACTCTTTTGGCTGTGGTGGCGCTTACACCCTTGCTCCGCTGCTCACCTCAATTGAAGAAATGCTCTTAATACCAGGTCATCGTCATTTTGAAGATAAAAGACTCAGTCCTGAGCCTTGATGGACACGAGCATTGATTTCTCAGATTCTTTTAATATACAGGCCACTGTCTTCACTTTATCTTTTGTTATCTTTTGCTAGAAAATTGTAGTATCGCTTGCTTCGTAAGTTTTAACAGATCCGTCTTCTTTAGTAGTGTCATTTTGGTTCTTGGGTACATGCCCTTTGAAGAGCCACAATTACATGGCACATTTGTAGTTGTCTCATTTAAAAGACTACCTCTGTTTATTTCTTTGGCATGCAGCCAAATTTTTAATTGCTGATTTAAACTATTTTTCTTAGCCTCTCCTTCAGCACCTTTTCAAAACTTTGAAAGTATGCTTCAGTAACTTTACTTCTCTGTACTTTCTACACAGAAATACAACCCCTTTTTTTGGCAGGTCAGCAATGCCTGGTTCTCCAGTTGATTTAGCATATTGTATGTTATTCCTGGTAGCCTTTTCCAGTCTTGGTTCTCTCCTAACCTCTGCAGTCCATGTGGAGATAAAATGAATATACTGTAGTAATGTGAATTTAACAAATTTGTAAGTGCGTGAGAAGAAATAAATTTATATCCCTCTGTGTGGTGCAGTGGGTTAGTGCCCTTCAAATTCATTATGTGATTGGTAAGTGATATGATTTTTGAGGCAATCATTCTTTATTCTTTGCTACCTTAGCTGAAGTTCATCAGTACCCTTATTTTGATATTCATTTGAATCCTTCTGTATTTATTTTCTGTCATTTTCGTAAGCTAATTTGTAAATGGATTGCCTTGATTTTAAACAATAGGCACTTGAACTTCCATATAAACTTGGCCAAAGCCTGCATTGCATTTCCAATTTCAAAATTTTTTACTAAAATTTCCTCTTCTGAATTGTTTATTTTTTACTCATACAGTACCTACAGTATATTTTCTTCCTTTTCTTGATTAAGTTTCTTATATATTGTACTTCTGGCTGAAATGTTTTCTTGCTATATTTTCATCATGTTTAGCATTTCTTAGATATTTTAGTCCGTTGTTTTTAAGCTTTATCTGTTTTGTCCTAGCCATTCAGAACTCATTTTAGAGGCTTGCTTGGTGTTTTTTTTAAAAATTCAGTGTAATTCAAGGTTATGTTAAAAAATACTATAGATGATTTCTGGATTGATGTTTAATCTTGTGCTTTTCACTTTTCAGATTGATTTCGGAGATTTACAGGACTCTCAAGAAATAGATTTTGGTGCAGATTCTCCAGGTGGGGATATAGATTGGGGAAATCTGGATGCAGATCAGCCTGTTGAAATTGACTGGGGTATTGGAGAGGCAGAGGTAAAGTAAAGTGATTGTTTGTGTTCATATGTGCTTTCAGGAATTTTTATTTAGGATGAATCTTACCTACTGTTAAAGTTAGCTTATATCTCCACACCAATAGGGGAGTTGGCATTCCAACAAAAGATCGAATGGCTGCCTGAATGACTATGTTCTCCACCAGGTTTGTTTCAAATGTTTTAGCTCTTGTCAGAATTCTCCTTGTTGCCATTGTGTTAAGATGCTCGTTGGTATTTCATGGCTGTTTGTTGCTATCACAGTACTGTACATTTATTTTTCTTAGGATGCCTCTACTGGAATCAAGGCTAAGAACATCAGGTTCTGTAGGAATGATTATTGTGTTAGCAGGATGTTGATTTTCTAGGAGATACTCAACTCTTTACTCCGGCTGCAGTGGTATAAAGTGTGATCTTGAGAATATATGTGAGGAAGTAGGGATTTTAGAAGGACTTTCTACTTAAGTTCATTAGTATAGGAAGAAAAGAGAAGCAGATGGATTGCAAAAGCAATTAGTTAGATCAGGTTATCATCCTGTCATTTCTCCCCCTTCTCCAGTCCTTCATCTGCAGTTATCCATGATCAGTTTAGGCTTTTCCTTTGCTAATGCTTTAGTTAGTACTGAGGCTTCCTCTTTAGCTCCACCTTCCTCTTCCCTTTCAGTTCAGTAAAAGCGTGTTGAGAATATAGAACAGGACGTAAACCTTATTTTGATCAGTACAAGGTTTGTCTGAATTGGTTAGAGAATCGGGACCGGTTCCCCCCATAGTGTGCAATCATTTGCGCGTTCCCTTGTAAGAGGTAAGGTGTCGGTGCCCTTGCTATAAGAGGTAAGGTGTCGGTGCCCTTGCCCATCGGTAGACCAAGCCTAGGACTGCCCTGCAACAGTTGGAAGAGTCCGCTGCCAGAGAACTTGGTCGGTTCTCGGGGCAATGTGGTTCTGTCCCCTCCGTCACCTGCCTCTCCATTTTTCATGCTTATAGCCTCGTATACAGGCAGTCCTCGCTTATTGGCAGTGTCGGTTAACAGCATTTCAGTTTTATGGCACTTGGCTAACAATGTTGTTAACCAGATTTTCGATGTCGGCCAGTAGTTATCAGTGTTGGTAAGCAGTTTATCGGCACTGATAAGTGGTTAACGGCGCTGATAAAGTGGTTTATTCGCACTTATGACATCTGAATGCCATTTATTACCATAATTATCGATAATTTTTAGTTATCAGTGCTTGGCTGAGAACGGAACCCCCACAGTTAACTGCGGCTGCCTGTAATGTGTTAGCCAAAAGATCTTTTTGGTAAACATTAATCTTCACTACATATGTGACTTCTGCTGTCTTCGGTACCTAATACAGTATGAGGTTGTTAGCACCGACAGTACTACAGTAATTATATAGGTACAGGCAGTCTCCGCGTTATGTCGGGGATTCCGTTCCTGAAGCGCGATGTAAGCTGGAAAACAATATAAGCCAGAACACTGCATTAAAAAATTGCTTAAAATGAGCAATAAAGTGATGAAAGCCTTACCTTTAATCCTTTGGTTATCCCATTTGATTTACCTTGCTTCTGGTGAGGTGTGCATCCATGACATTGTAAAATTTCCTCCACAAATGTACAGATATTCTTCTGTCGCTTACAGCGCACCATAAGACTGAAATGACATAACCTTGGAACATATGCTGTAACCCGGAACAAATTTTTTTTATGAATATATTTGAGAAGCATTGTACAGTCTCAGTATAAGAGATTACGACTTACAGCTAATGTTCATTAAATTTCCAAGTACAATGCTCCCCCACTTCTTCGTGGGGATAGGTTCCAGAACCCACCATGAATATGCAAAATCTGTGGAAATGCAAAATCCCCTCTAAAAATGCTTATAACTGCCAAATACCCTGTATCCCTTAAACTAAAATGCTTATAACTGTCTATTTTAAAGGTTCACTGCCTAATTTAATAGTTCAAACAAAATATACCCAAAATTATCATACTAAAACAATTTAATATCAGTTCAAACAAAAATCCACCCCAAACCATCGTCCCAAAAGCACCCGAAGTAATCTTAGATTACCCATTTACAACTATTACTCTTAAGTATATATGCTCCCTAAAACTCTTATAACAATGATTTACTAATTTTAAAATATTAATATTAATGTAAACACAGCAAAATATCTGTGTAATAAAAATTAGATCAATCTTTAATACAAATTAAATAAATCTGTCTTACAGAACATTTGACAGCTAATCAAGTTACCCCTGTTTACATAAGCATAGCCATTTTCACTCGTAGTATTGGAGTCGTTCTGTTTTCCTTTTACATAGATAAAAACAATTAAAATCGCTAATTCCCCTTTTTTTTAGAGCAACACTGTTTATTCATGAATTACTGTATTTTTCATATTGTGTTCGTGACTAAATGCAGATTTTATATAAGTAACTTACCAAGTAACTACATAGCTATTACGTTTCATTTATTGGCAGCTTAAATTTGAAAATTTGTGGTAGCGTTCCAGTATTTTGGTGTAGGTAACTTGCCCTGCCCACTTTCGGGGAAGGACAGGTACAACACTACTAACGAGCCCAATTCGTTTCTGCTGGTTGACAGCTTAACATGGTTGTTAACTTCAGCTTTCTTTTGACTTAGTATAATTTGCTGGATGATTTTCATTGTTATTTGATGAAGTGTTACGTGTCTTGGTAGCGACTGCGCTAATTGCATTAGCTTATTTAGCTTGGACTTTTGTTTTTCAGGATATGTGTGTCTCTAGTTCTGCTAGTAGTAGGTTTTGCAGCAAAGGCTATAATACCAGACTAACTTCTATCAATTATGACTCTCATACCATTTTTTGTCGAAGTAGAGAACAAACTTGCTCTTCAGTCTTGACTTGTGACGAATGCAAAGAATGGGGTTGGGGGAAATGGAAGACTTTAACTAGTTACTTAAATAAACTCGAGAGTAACAGATGCAGGAGAGCGGCAGCTAAGACCGAAGCTAAGAATTCAGTTAGTCAGGGTTCTCCTGTTTTGCATCCTCTCCCAACTCCTATATCTGCATTTTCCCCGATCACCAGTCCTCCAACCTTACCTGTGACTCCATTATCCAACTTCCAACCTTCCGAAGCCAATGCCATCGCCAGTCTGGAAGCCAGAATGGACCAGAAAATTGGTCTCTTAGTGAACACTGTAGCTCAGATAGGGGCTTCAGTGAGGGGCCTTATGGATAAGATTAGTGCCAGTGACGTTGGTGCAAGTGTTGTGTCAGTGGAGGAGGTGGCTACTCATCCCACCGATTCTCCTAGACAAAGGTCGTTGTCAAACCCCCTAAACCTGGGAGGAGGCAAACCGTAAGTCCCTGGGGGGTCGGTGGGTTTTGCCCCGGATAGTTGCCCCCTCAACTGAGCCTGTTGTTTGGGATTACCAGGACTCGGCGGACAGCCACTGGAAAGGTGTCCATATTGGAGTTCGTGCACTTTCATCAATTGATGCGGATTCTGGATCTTACGAATCCAAGTGCAAAGCGAGTCGGAAGCGCAGCTGGCGCTTCAAAAGTGCATCTAGGCCATTGAAAAGGCTATTATCCGTGGCTGAGTCCGAATTTCCAATCCCTTGCAAGCGGAACAGAGATCGGGATCCGAGTCCCAAACCTTCATGTAGTTTTTTGGGATGATTCATCTGGCGTGTCGCCCGTAGTGTCTGTGTCAGAGCGTAAGTTTCTGTCGCCCAAGCAGACCTCTAAGAAACACAGAGATCGCACTTTTGGATCCAAGGGATCCGAGCATCAAAGGGGATCCAGTTTAGTGGGATCTGTTGGCTCCAAGTACCTAGTGGGATTAGAAGGCTCCAAATATTCAATGGAATCTGAGGAATCCAGGCATCCATCGGGATCTGAGGGATCCAGTCGTCCAGTGGGATACGAGGGACCCATTCGTCCAGTGGAATCCGAGGGATCAATTCATCAAGTGGGATCTATGAGGTGTAAGTGTTTAGTGGGATCCAAGGGATCCAAACACACAGTGGGATCTAGAGGATCCGATGCACCCGTTGAACCAGTTTATAGAGGGATGAATGAATTTTTACTTAGCATTTCATGGTTTTGTAAAGTAACGTAAGTTTTGAGTGTGAGAGAGAGAGAGAGAGCGAGTGTAATTGTCGTTAGTGAGTGTTTCGGATGTTGGAACAGAGATAAGGGTCGTTAGTTGGAGTTTGTTTACGGCGCTGTCTGTCTGTGAAAATGCGAAGGAGATTTCAGTTTTGGGGGAGTCTTGAGTTGAGGTTCAACCTTGAAAGTGGACGGTCAGTTCGTCTGAGTTTTGGATACCGGTTACCAACATTGATGGTGCATGTGTCTCTTTCTTTTTGCTCGTTGTTGGTTGAGAGTCTGTTTTCAGTTTTGTTTGTGTGGTTTTGTGTGCTGTGTTGGCGACCGTGGACACCTTAATCCATCTCCCAGCAACCGAGGAGCAGGGTGAGTGTTGTGTGTGGTTATATGTTCTATGTATCTGTGTTGTGTGTTGTTTTGTGTTTTTGAATTCCGCCACATTATATTGGCGCCCAACGTGGGGCAACTGGTGTTGCAGTTGCAATTAAGATTGGTGGCGGGTAGTGTGACTGGAGGAAAGGATGGAAGAGGAACTGGTGAGGTTGAGAGAGGAGTTGCGGCTGTCAAGAGAGGAGAATGCATGGTTAAAGAGTGAGAATGAGAAATTGAGGCTTCAGTTGGAAGAGATGGGATCATTGGTAAAAGGAGCGAAAGAGGAAATGAAAGGGGAGATGAAAGAGTCAGAAGAGAGAATGGAAGAGAGGGTGGATAAAAAGTTGGAGGGAATGATGAAAGGTGTGGAAGAAATGGTGAAAGGTATGTTCAAGGGTGTTTTTGGAGAAGGGGCTGTTGGAGGCAGGTCCTCTGGAACGTGTGAAGGGGCAAGAGAGAAAGAAAAGGAGGAAGAAGTGAATGGAAGCGTGAGTGATGAAAGTGATGTGGGAATAGGAAGTAAGAAACGAGAGAATGAGAGGCAGGGTACGGAAAAGGGGAATGAAAAGCAAGGGAAGGAACAGAGGGAAAGTAAGGATAAGTCAGGGGAAGAAAAAAGGGAGAAGGGAAAAGGAAAGGAAACTGGTAAGAAGGGTAAGGAAGTGGGAAAGGCAGGAAAGAAGGGAGAGGGTAAAGATAGTAGTGATAGTGAGGTGGATGGAGGTGAATGGATAAAAGTGGATAAAAAGAAGGGGAAGAAGAGTGTAATGAGTAAGATGAATGTAAGTGCGGAAGTGGACTCTTTGTATTTGGAAGAGGGTATGAAAGGACAGAGTGAAAGTAGCGAAAGTGAGGGTGAAAGTGAGAAGGAAGTGAGAAAGGCTATGTATGTGAGGGAGGTACCCCGGTGTGAAAGGTATAATGAGTATGGAAGTAGGTATGTGCATGATTTCTTTAGGGAGTATGAAAGGTTTTGTCAGGATAAGTATGGGGAGAGTAAGAGAGTGTGGGCACGAGAATTAGGAGAATATTTGACTGGGTTTTTGCTTGATATGTATAGGGTTATTATGAGTGTGGGAGATGTTGAGTATGACAAGGTGAAAGCTAGACTAGTTAAGCAAGCAAGGCGTATGAAAGCGAGTGTTAAGTATAAGAGGAAGAATGTATTTGATGAGGCAAGAATGAAAGCTGGGGAAACCTTGTCACTGTATGCTTGTTGGCTGGAGACGTTGGCGAGGAACAAGTTTGGGGATGATGGGATAGATGAATGTAAGGAGTTAGTACGAAAGTTGTTAGAGACAGTGCCAGATGGAGTGAGAGAATTTGTGAACTTGAAGCGGAAGGAGAAGAAAAGATGGACGAGTGAAAGGTTGACTTGGGGAGAAATTTTAGAAATTGTAGAAGATTATGAGCTTGACAGGGTTATAAAAGAGAGCAGAAGTGTGAGTGTAAGGGCTGGGGTAGATGAGAGAGTGCCAGAGTTTGGAAGCTTTAGGGATGCAGTGTTGAGGGGCCCAATGAGAATGGCAGATAGTGTAATAGATAGGAGTGTAAGAGCAAGTAATGTGGAGGTGCCAGTGAGGATGAATGGTGGGTTTGTAAGGGAACAACAGGTTGGACGGGTTAGGGATAGTAGTGTACAAAGGGGAAGGTCAGTGAGTGGAAGTCGAGCGAAGTGTTTTAGATGTGGAAGGAAGGACATACAAAGAATGAGTGTAGGTGGGCTTTAGGAGTGTGTTTCGGGTGTGGGCAATCGGGACATTTGGTAAATGAGTGTACGAAAGATAGGGGGGTTAAATGCTACAGGTGCGGACAGGTGGGTCATATTGCTAATGGTTGTTGGGGTACCCGAGTGAATGTAATATGTGGCAACTGTGGTAAGAATGGGCATTATGCGAGAATGTGTTCAGAACCGAGAGTGAAGTGTGTCGAATGGAATGGAAGGGCATGTATCAAGTGTATGTAGACGAAAGAGGGTGACTGTGACAGCGAATTCAGGAAACTGAGTGTGAAGGGGGTTCAAATGGGTGGATCCTCCAGGATGCAAGCGGTGCGTGTGATGCATGTACGTGAGGGGTTGTTGCATGAGGGAGGCTTTGCTGGAAAGACTGACGAGTGCATGAGTGTGCAAGTGTGTTGTAAGGGAGTAAGATTAATTGCGTTAGTAGATACCGGGTGTAGTATGAATGTCATATTTAAGAATGGATGTGAGAAATTTAGGAATACGTGTGAAATTAGGAATTGTCGGGGAAGTAAGAGGGATTGGAAATTTAGGGATAACAGTGGTTGGAAGAGTGTGTGAACGGTTAGAAATTGGGGGTGTAATGATGGAAGAAAGTGATTTTTGTGTGATTGAGAGTACGAATGGTAAATATATTTTATTGGGATGTAAGTTTTTGAAAAAATGCGGGATGGTGGTCCGTCCTAGTATGAATGTAATTGAATTACATATGAAAGGGGATGTGCTTGGGGATTTGTATTTGGGGAAGGATGGTAGGGTTGAGCAAAAATTGTGGAAGAGAGTGCCTGTAATTGCGACAGAGAGGGTAAAAGTGCCACATGAGATTGGAGAAGTTGTGAGTGTGAAAGTGGCATGGCCGGATAGCCTCGGGATAGCCAACAATGATAGTTGTGAGTATGTAGTTGAGGGAATAGACGTAAATAAATTAGTCAGGGCAAATGTGTGTGTATATGATGAGGTTTTGAACATGAGAGATCCGAGGGTATATATAACGTCATTGCCGAGTGTCAGGAAGAAGCGAGTGCGAGGAATATGTGAGGGAAATTGCGTGGGAATATTATGTACATTGGTGAATGTGGATGATGAGAGGTTTGAAAGTTACAAGGTGGGCGAGAAAGTGTTGAAAGAAGTAATCGAGAAAGGGCGGTTGAATGTAAATAAAGTGCATGAAAAATTTGAGGGTCCGTATGAAGTGTTGGAAGTTGGTCCCAGTGGGCTTAGTTATGTTGTAGGGGAAGTATGTGTAGATGGTAGTGTGAGAGAAATACGAGCGCATCATAACCAATTGCGTAGATGGAAGGATGTACCGGAATATGTGAGAGAGAGTGGGGTGTATAAATGGTTGAAATCGAATGTGGGTGAACCAAGTATGCATGAGAGCTTGTGTATGGAGGATCAGCAATTGGTTTTGATAGAGTATGGTAGGAAACGTAAGAAAGGGAAGAAGAACGTAAGTGAACGGAATGATCGTAAGTTGTGTGATAGGGGTGTGAGTGCCAAAGTGAAAATGAGTGATAAAGCGTGTAATACGGATGAATGGGATGGTATGAATAGAACGTTATAGCATATGCGGGTTTGATATAACTGAGTTGACTGAACGTGTAGGGGTGAGTGAACGGTTGGAGGTGAGCGAAAGTGTAAGAGTAAGAGAGCGTAGCAGTAATAGACGAGTGATTGAAAGCATGAATGAATCGTTGCAAGAATTGGAAAGGTCAATGAGCAAATGGGTTGGGTTAGTTGAAGAATTGGGGGAGGTATTTGGGAACGAGTTAGAGGGTATAGATGAGACTGTGGATGAAATTGAGTGGTAATAGTGAAGAAGGTAGCATGAATCTGAGAGAGAATGGAGGAGAAAATGTAAAATCTGAACGTTGCTGGAAGAGAGAGCGAGTCTGAGAGAATGATTGCGTGCCCGCGAACGCGTAGGACCTGCTAGTGAGCATCCGTGGGTGTTGCGCAAGGCAATTTGAATGCAGTGTGAAAAGTGTTGGTTGGAAAATGCTAAAAGGGGGAGAATTATAGAGGGATGAATGAATTTTTACTTAGCATTTCCCAACGTTCTGTGAGAGAGAGAGAGTGAGTTTTAGTTTGCCGTTTGAGATGGTTTTGTAAAGTAACGTAAGTTTTGAGAGAGAGAGAGAGAGAGAGAGAGAGAGAGTGTAATTGTCGTTAGTGAGTGTTTCGGTTGTTGGAAGAGGGAGATAAGGGTGTTTCGTTAAGTTGGAGTTTGTTTATTTATGGCGCTGTCTGTCTATGAAAATGCGAAGGAGATTTCGGTTTTGGGAGTCTTGAGTTGAGGTTCAACCTTGAAAGTGGACGGTCAGTTCGTCTTGAGTTTTGGATACAGGTTACCGACATTGATGGTGCATGTGTCTCTTTCTTTTTGCTCATTGTTGGTTGAGAGTCTGTTTTCAGTTTTGTTTGTGTGGTTTTGTGTGGTGTGTTGGCGACCGTGGACACCTTAATCCATCTCCCAGCAACCGAGGATCAGGGTGAGTGTTGTGTGTGGTTATATGTTCTATGTATCTGTGTTGTGTGTTGTTTTTGTGTTTTTGAATTCCGCCACAAGTTCAACAAGTAGTTCGCGAGCGGTTGTCAGTGCACGATCACGCCCATTCCGAGCAGGCGACCGGGCATCTGGCACCGCATTCTACTGTTCATCTGGTTCAGGATCTGGCTTTGGAACCTATTAAACAATGTTAGACAGTATTATGGACCTTTTATGTAAACCGTCAGTGACTCATGAGCCTGAGGATTTGACTCTTTCACTCATTTCATCTGCAGAAGAGGACTCTTTCACTCATTTCATCTGCAGAAGAGGACATAGAACAGGATCAGCCTGCTTCAGCCTACAGTTCCCTTTTGAAATACTTCTTGTTTTGCTTCCCGGAAGCCTCTAGGTTGCCTATGATAGTGCTGTCGAAGTCATCGAAGAAAGCTCTGTCAAGCAGTGAGATCTGGTTGACAGAAAAGAGGAAATTGGGAAAGCGGTATTCTGCACTCCTCCTTCTCGCTTATCCAAGAGGAGATACTTATCCTATGTGACTGGGGAAGTGCCATTGTTGGGAGTTACTGCCTCCTCCCAAGGGGATTTCTCCAGTTTAATTGACTCATCACAGAGATCTGCCTTCTCATCTTCCAAGATCTTGTTTACGACTTCTGAACTTGAGCATTTGATGAAGGACATCTTTAAGGTCCTTGAGATCATAAGTTTTCTTGACTGGACTGTCAGCACCTTAGTGAAGAAAATAGAAGATTGCGCCTCTCTCCAAGCTAACTTCGCTACAGACTGGCTGGGAGTGCTTTCATGCGTGGATAAAGCAATCGGGGATGGATCCCAGGAGCTGGCAGCCTATTCGCGGTGGGAGTACTTAAGAAGCGAGAGCAGTGTTGTTCATTCACTTCCAGAGGGGTCGCTCCCCACCAGAGATCCGCACTCCTTTTTGCTCCTTTAAATCAACAGGAACTTTTTCCCAGTGCTACAGTAGAACATATTGCAGCGGAGCTGCAAACGAAATCCACACAAGACTTGCTGGCCCAGTCCACCAAACGTCCTAAGGAGTCTGGGTATTCCGCATCATTTGCACCTAGAACGGTTTCCCCTCTACAGCAAACATTTCGAGGAGGTAGAGGTAGATTCCAGCCCTGTTCCTGAGCATATTCTAGGTCCATTCGACCAATCAAGAAGTCAGCAAGCAAATCTTCCTCTCGCAAGTGAGGATACTATCCTCCGTGGGGGCCAGGCTTCAACATTTTTGGAGCAAGTGGAAGGACAGAGATGTAGAACCTTGGGTTTTAAAGGTGATCAAAGTAGGATACTCCATCCCATTCAGGGAGAAACCTCCCTTAGTGCCCTCTCCTATCAACCTGGCGGCCTACTCTTTAGACTCAGAGAGGTATTTGGCCCTATCACAGGAAGTTTCGTCTCTCCTCGCCAAGAGAGCCATAGAAATAGTCGGAGATGTCAACACACCGGGGTTCTACAACCACCTATTCGTCGTCCCAAAATCATCGAGGGGCTGGAGACTGCCCTGGACGTCAGCGCCCTGAATTTCTATATTCAGACTACGAAATTCAAAATGGAAACAACACTCAGTTCTGTCTTCCATCCGTCAAGGGGATTGGATGGCAACCGTAGACATGCAGGATGCATATTTCCACATTCCAGTTCACCCGGAGGCCAGGAAATATCTACGGTTTGTGTTCAAGGACAAGGTCTCCCAATTTTGAGCGCTCTGCTTCGGACTTTCGACAGCCCCTCAAGTTTTCACCTGAGTCCTTGCCCCAGTGGCAAAATGGCTACATCTCATGGGGATCAACATCTGCCTCTATTTAGACGATTGGCTCCTACACTCCCCCTCGGAATCAAGTTGCACGGAGGACCTAAAGAAGACTCTTGCATTAGCCCAAGAATTGGGCCTACTGATAAACCTAGACAAGTCCCAGTTAGTCCCGAGTCAGTCAATTCTTTATTTGGGAATGAAGATCAACTCTTGGGATTTTTGGGCTTTTCTGTCCGACAAGAGAGTAAAAGCCTGCATTGGGACAGTTCAGAAATTCCTCTCTCTCCCATCATGCTTGGCCAACAAATGGATGAGTTTACTGGGAACTCTCTCGTCCATAGAAAAGTTCGTTCCCTTAGGGAGACTTCACATGAGAGTACTACAATTCTTTTTGAAAGCCAGTTGGCAGAGGAAGTTTCTCCTGGACTCGTTTTTTCCAAATCACCCCCAAGATCAAAGAGGACCTTCGATGGTGGCTTGCAGCAGGAAGGTTTGCAGAAGGGAAATCTCTACACCCTCTGAACCCCAACCTCACATTGTACTCAGACGCACTTTGATCTGGGTTGGGGGGCTCTCCTAGAAAACAACGAAGTGTCAGGGACATGGTCACTACCCGAGAGAGAACTTCATATTAACGTGAAGGAGCTGAAGGCAATACACTTAGCTCTTCAGCATTTCTCAACAGGGAATTACAAATCCACAGTCATAGTCCACTCAGACAATATGTTAGCTCTGGCTTACATAAAGAATCAGGGAGGGACACACTCCTCCTCACTTGTCAAGCGACCAAAGATCTCCTTATCTGGGTACAGGGAAATCAAACCAAGATTGTTACCCGCTTTATACAGGGCAAACTCAATGTCATAGCGGACGAATTAAGTCATTGCAAACAGGTCCTACCCACAGAATGGACACTGAATCTGCAGGTATGCACCAACTTGTGGAAACTGTGGGAAAAGCTGTCGATAGATCTATTTGCAACATCGAGGAATCACTGACTCCCTTTGTATTGCTCCTCAGCCCCATACCCTCTCGCGTGGGCAACGGATGCGATGCTCCAGGACTGGTCGAACCTGGATGTGTACACCTTCCCACCATTCAGTATGGTGAGAGACGTAATCAACAAATTCCTCTTCCACGACAACGTGTCAATGACCCTGGTAGCTCCCTTCTGGCCACAGAAAGAGTGGTTTCCAGATCTCCTCAATCACCTAGTAGACTTCCCAAGATTGCTTCCACAGCAACGAAATCTACTCAAGCAACCGCACTTTCACTGGTTCCATCTAGGTCTATCCACTCTTGCTCTGACAGGCTTCAGACTGACAGGAAACTTGTCACAGCAAAAGGCTTTTCGACATCAGCTGTGGAAGCAGTTGCCAGATGTAAACGTCAGTCTTCCTCCAACATCTACCAGAATAAATGGACAATATTCTGCAGCTGGTGCAGAAGACACAAGATATCATCATCTTCTACCTCTGTAGTGCAAATAGCAGACTTCTTGCTATTTTTAAGGTCTTCACGAGGATTGGCTACGTCCATAATCAAAGGCTACAGAGCGATGCTCAACTCTGTTTTCAGAAATAGAGGTCTGGATCTATCTACTGATAAAGACAGTGACCTTATCAAGTCACTAGATACTGCAAAGCAAGAGAAGTCAGATTCCATATCCTGGAATCTAGATGTTGTTTTAAAATGGCTCTCAGGTCTGCCGTTTGAACCTCTTCGATCCACATCCCTCAGGGATCTTAAAAGAAAAACACTATTTCTAGTCGCTCTAGCTACTGCCAAGAGAATTAGTGAGTTACAGGCCCTGAGCAAGAAGGTAGGATTCTCACAGGGAGACACGGTCTGTTGCTTTACTTTGGGGTTCCTAGCAAAGAATGAAACGCCGTCCTTTCCCTGACCCCGTTTATTCACAATCAAAGGCTTAATGGACATTCTAGGTCCTACGGACCAAGAGAGAGCTCTTTGTCCAGCAAGAGCACTTAAGTATTATTTAGAAAGAATAAGAATATCAGAGGAACATCCCCTAACCTCTGGTGTTCAGTTAAGGATCCAACACGTCCTTTGTCCAAGAACGCATTGGCGTTCTTTGTGAGTGACGTGATTTCCGAGTCACACATTAAGATTCAAGAAGACGACTTGCCACTTTGCAAGGTTAAAGCCCACGAAATTAGGGCAGTAGTGACTTCGATTTCCTTCAAGAGGAATTTATCTCTATCTTTTATTTTACAATCCACTTTCTGGAGGTGCAAATCAGTGTTTGCAAATTTTTATCTACGTGACATCGAAACTGTTTACGAGAACTGCAGTCCCCTTGGCCCATTATCCGTGGCTGGCATGGTATAGGAAGAAGGGTAGGGGGCACCCTTACACTCCTCTATCTACTCACCTTGAATTAAGTTGTCGAGTTTTGGGAAGTTGGGGGTACTGAGTACCTGGAGCACCCATCATTCATTGTGTCGTGTTATGAATGGGTTGTGGTCTCTGATCTGTTTTATGGTGTATGTGTAACTTGTGTTTTATGCTTTTAGTTGGTACTGCACCCAGGGCAAGGACTTTTGTGTTTTGTATGCTTTGGCAGCCATCGGAGTACTCCTCGGCTGCAAAGCCCTACTAATGTAGAGGCGCCTCTGGCTTCACTGCCACGCCACTACAGTCGAGATGAGCCACATCAGAGGCAGTATTTTCCTGCTGGAGCTCTCTCACCAGGTAGGTTACAACTAACATTCTCAGTGTTAATATTAACTACTTACTATTTTAAAATTCATCTCTATTCATGAGTGTTTTTTGAAGTAGTACATGCCCATGCATCCCATCTCCTGTCAGTGTGGGATTCTGCTATGTAGTTACTTGGTAAGTTACTTATATAAAAATGAAATTTTTATAATAAAATAAAGTTTTATATACTTAACAAGTAATTACATGATCATACTCCTCCCACCTCCCCTCTCATGGGCATAGGGCATAAACGAATTGGGCTGGTTAGTAGTGTTGTACCTATCCTTCCCCGAAAGTGGAATGCTACCACGAATTTTCAAATTTAAGCTGTCGATAAATGAAACGTAATAGGTATGTAGTTACTTTGTAAGTATATATAAAACTTTATTTTATTATAAAAATGTCATTTTTGTGATAAAAATGATTTACAGCATACTTATACTGTTAAGCTCATTCAGGGGGTGGGCCCCAGAATAAGCGTAACAGGTTTACGATTCTCTCTCTCTCTTTTAAGTAATGTAAGTTGTATTTGAAATATTACTGTAAAGCAGGGGTTTCCAACCTGGGGTGCATGTACCCCCAGTGGTACGTTTGTAATCTTCAGGGTGTACATTGGATTTTAGTAAGCAAAGCTTTTACTTAAGTTATACAAAGAGTAGGGTGAATATCATTTGTTTTTCACTGTTATGGAACTTCCAGCGGCTGTAATCTGTACCCATACCTGGCCTGAAAAGATGCTGTCTACACAAACATTTTTCACATTAAAATTATATCACAATATCAATTTCATCGTTTTTCTTTTTCATCTGGAATTTTTAGGGGTACACAGGAATCTATAAAAATGCCCAAGGGGTACAAAAGAACAAAAAGGTTGGGAACCCCTGCTGTTAAGTGTTTTTGGATGATAGAGCATACGGTACAATATCTAAAATACTGGCTAATTATTTAAATTTTATTTTCCAGGCTGCTTTTATTGAAATGCAACAAGTGTAATTATAGCTTGGAAAATATGAAAAAATGAATGGCAAAGTAACATCACCTTTATCTATAAAACTATATTGTGCAAAACAAATAAATTATTTGTTTTGCACAGTATAGTTTTATAGGTAACATGATGTTACTTTGTCATTCATCTTTTTATATTTTCCATGCTATAATTACACTTTGTTGCATTTCAATAAAAGCAGACTGGAAAATAAAATTTAAATAATTAGCCAGTATTTTAGATATTGTACCGTATGCTCTATCATCCAAAAACACTTTACAGCAGGGGTTCCCAACCTTTTTGTTCTTTTGTACCCCTTGGGCATTTTTATAGATTCCTGTGTACCCCTAAAAATTCCAGATGAAAAAGAAAAACGATGAAATTGATATTGTGATATAATTTTAATGTGAAAAATGTTTGTGTAGACAGCATCTTTTCAGGCCAGGTATGGGTACAGATTACAGCCGCTGGAAGTTCCATAACAGTGAAAAACAAATGATATTCACCCTACTCTGTATAACTGAAGTAAAAGCTTTGCTTACTAAAATCCAATGTACACCCTGAAGATTACAAATGTACCACTGGGGGTACATGCACCCCAGGTTGGAAACCCCTGCTTTACAGTAATATTTCAAATACAACTTACGTTACTTAAAAGAGAGAGAGAGAGAGAGAGAGAATCGTAAACCTGTTACGCTTATTCTGGGGCCCACCCCCTGAATGAGCTTAACAGTATAAGTATGCTGTAAATCATTTTTATCACAAAAATGACATTTTTATAATAAAATAAAGTTTTATATATACTTACAAAGTAACTACATACCTATTACATTTCATTTATCGACAGCTTAAATTTGAAAATTAATGGTAGCATTCCAATATTTTGGAATTAGCCAATATTTTAGATATACAGTCTTCTTCTTCGTTTTAACGTGCTTTTTTTCCCATTTTTATATGGGGTAAGCACGATGCCTTCTTTTGAAGGACTTTGATTTGGCGGTGGGGTAGGCCGTAGCCTCGATCGGCTGCCCTGCCTGACACCGCTTAGACCCTGGTAACGAATGTATACATGTATTGTACCAAATCCCCAGCTCCCTTTCTCCCAGCAGCGAGGAGAACTTGGCGGTTAGGTCAAGAGTTCGAGGCATGTGAGGTGTCTGTTATGTTTTTTTAGAAGATGTTGGAGTGGCTTTGTTTATGTGTGTATTAGTCTGTAACACCCATTTGCTTTCAGCAAACCTATCCGTTGATTACATACGTAATCCCGGGGTGTCTACACGGATAGCAAAGTGTCCGCCTTCTCTGATCGGTCGGCTACAGGGATTGAACCCTCGCCACGGACCTCTATGATTTTAGATATACAGTATGCTCTATTATCCAAAAACACTACAGTAATATAATTTCAAATACATCTTACATTACCCTTAAAAAGAAAGAGAGAGAGAGAGAAATCTTAAACCTGTTATGCTCATTCTGGGGCCCACCCCAAAATGAGCTTAACAGGTACAATAGTACAGTGTAAGTACACTGTAAATCATTTGTATCATGAAAATCTGTATTAGCGATAATTTTAGAGATACAGTCCATAGAAAAAATTGGTGAAAATTCCCGCGGAAAAGTGAAGCGTGAAAAAGCGGGGTAGCACTAATCCAGGACCATCATTGTTGCCAGGTTTTGTAGGAGGGACTCTGTGACCAAGAGTTGACCATTTTATTCTTAAACCTACGTCCAGGTTTTGTTTTAAGATGGCAGGGCAGTGGAAAGACCATCGAAGATGCCTAGCAAGTTTATCCCTGGTCAGAAACTACTGTAATTCATAGTGGAAAGTTTGCTTCTTTAAGTGAATTGAACAACATGATATTGGTTTGATAATTCATTCTGCAGAAGGACAGTGTTTTTGGCGATTGGGAATTTATAAAGAACAAAACTACCTACAGAGTGGCCATTACATCTGCAAATTTGATAGTTGCTGTGGGGTTAGAGGTGAGCTCAAATCTAGACTTAGCATGCAGATGAACTGGAACAACCAGTCGATTACTACTCCTTTGAGGCCTCTCAGGCTTGAGAAGTGGATGTGTTTTTTTTAAGTTTGGCCTGATTCAAACACATAGGCCTTCCCCCTCTATCTTATTGAGGAAATTTCAAGTTCAAGAATTGCTTAGTGATTCCTGCAGAGCCCTGGTAGCCTCAGTGCAAATATTTCCAAACTTTCTAGCTCTCACAGTAGATGTCTCTTATTCTTCTATTAAGGGGAAGTTGATACAAACTACAGAATTCCATGCACTTCCACTAACTTCTGCATCTCACATTTAACTGCCTGGAGATGCTTGACTGTCTCCTCCCAATAAGGGGATTTTCAAAGGTATCATGGGTTCTACTCTTAATCAGGTGGAAGACAGCCATGTCCTTGTTTCAGAAGCAGCAGTTTTGTATTGCTCTGGGTGCCATTCTAGAGGATTTTTCAGCACCTGGAACCTTCAAAGTTTCTCTGCTTTCTTAGATATAGTAAGACTTTTTCACTCTCTACATTCAAGGTTATTGTTCCCTACTTTCCTTGCTGTTGCCTTTCCTTGGTATTGCGTCATGTGCTATTAGATCTGGGTGATGATCAGCTTAAAGTGTTGAGATCAGTTGAGATTGAAGTCCTTCAACTCAGTATCACTCTCTCTCTGGAATTTAGATGCAGGTCTAAATTTTTTCAGTAGATTCTTTTGAGCCTCTGGAATGAGTTCCATTGAATTATTTATTATGAAACATACTTTCATTTAGCACTATTGGCAGTTAAAAGAGTAAATTTATTGCAAGCACTCTCTATAAGGCTGTTGTAAAAGGAATGCTATTTTATCTTTTTGCCTTAGAGCTGAGAATGCTGTTAAGGCTAAGTTTTTCAGAGAACTGTAAGAATTCCAGTTTAACCTTTTTGGTGGGGAAGAAGAGGAAACACTTCTCTCTTTCCTGTTTGGGCAATTAAAACTTGATTAGATAGGTTAAGCCTGGAAGAGTCAGTTATCCTTTTGTTATGTGAATTTAGAAACCTAGAACATCTTTGTCAAAGGTTAAGCCTAGAGGGGTAAAGTTAACCTTTTGTTCTGTGGTTTTAGAAAACCTAGACATCTTTGTCAAAGGTTAAGCCTGGAAGAGGCAAAGTTAACCTTTTGTTTTGTGGTTTAAGAAAACCTAGCTGTCTTTGTCAATGGTTAAGCCTGGAGGAGGCAAAGTTAACTTGTTGTTTTGTGGTTTTAGAAAACCCAGAATGTCTTTGTCAAAGGTTAAGGCTGGAAGAGGCAAAATTAAACTTTTGTTTAGTGCCTTTAGAAACCTAGAATGTCTATGTCAAAGAACATGAGGTTCTCTGTGATGTATTTCATTAGGCTAGTGCATGGGAACTAGCTCCATACTTGTTACCTTTATTGAAGATAAACATTCATAATGTGAAAGCTGAAGGTAAGCATTCATAATGTGAAAGCTGTTGCAACTGCATTTAGTGTTATGACAATTTTTTGCTTGAGGATGGGATTGAAGTGCAGTTTGGTTTTGCCTGCTCACTACCTTAAGTATGAGTATGCAGAATTGTGTTTGAAAACAGTAAAACCCATAGTCCGCTAGAAGTAACAGGTAGCCTTTTCCTGAACCGAAGAAAGAGCAATCCTATAGGCGCTTTGTTTTAAATCTCAGGTTTTAAGATTTTGGGGACCATGAAGGTACTTGTACTGTACATATATTGTACAGTGAACCCCCTGTATTCGCGGGGGATGCGTCCCACACACCCCCGCAAATATGTCAAAGCCGTGAATGCTTAAAAACACTTAGAACTGCCCATTTTGATAGCTTAAACCAAGAAAAACCATGAAAAAATGCTTATACCTGAGTATTTTAATAGTTTTATCACAAAAAGTGCATTTATTCATGAAAATTATATGAAAATAAGTAATTAGTGAATATTTCTCAGTGGAAAATGCAGCGAATGGGCGAATTTTCCGTGAATGATGGCTAGATATGTTCCACAGAGAAACCCGCGAATGCGTGAGTCCGCGAACCATGAGAACGCGAAAACGGGGGGTTTACTGTATAGGAGTGTACTTTTCTGTCATGAAGGTACACTTTTGGACCCAGGCACAGGGATCTCCTCACACTGCTTCTGTTTCATTCTGACTGAATTGAAGTGGTTTTCTCTGCGAGGCTGCTCTTCGCTGAACACGTATGAGAGTCTTGCTCCCTGAACGGAATCCAACTTCTGGTGGTAGTAAGATCCAGAAAGGATTACAGATCAGGTAAGAATGTTTCGGGTTTCATGCAAGAAACCTTTAGCTCAATTGGCTGAGTGGATTTTGTCTAGCTGCACTACCCACCATCCTTTTCTCAATGTGGTAATCAGCTAACTTTAATAGTAGGTAAGATTCATCCCAAATACAGTAATATAAATTTTCATAATAAAATTTATTATATGGATACTTACCGATTGTTAAAGTAGACCCCACCCAGCCTCCCCACAACTTAGTGGCCTGTCAAGGAGAATTCTGACGAGTTAAAACATTTGAAACAAACCTGGTGGAGAACAGGTGTACTAGACAGTCATCTGGGAGAGCCATTTGATCTTTTGTTTGAATGCTGACTTGCTTATAGGCGTGGAGTTATAAACTAATTTTAACAGTAGGCAAGTATCAAAATAATAAATTTTATTTTGAAAATTTGTATATTTGCAGTTTGCCATCAGAACCTAAAAATTACTGATACAGGTTATGTTAAACATCAGAGAAAGTTTGTAACAGTAAAGTTAAACTTTAGTTTTGGGAGTTTCAAGACAAATTGGAAAATTTATAAGTTTTCTCTACTGATAACAAATATACATAAAATTGAAGCTTTATTAAATTATGTGGAGGTATTTTCCATGTAAAATGGTAGCACATAATGATCTCATCAAGCTATCAACTTGATGCAGTACCTAGCAACTACTCATAGTATAACTGCCAATAAAAAATTGCTAATTATGATTTTAAACTGTATTCTCATTTTTCATGTCTTTCTTATGTTTCCAGGGTGACATTGCGACAGATGAGATTGTAGTTGAAGAGTCAGGAGTAGGAGGAGGAATTGCCAGAGACACTGATGCCATGACTCTTCTGCTGAACCCTAAAACTCGCCAGCAATTCATTGATGAATTATATGAGGTTATAAACTGTAGTAACCCCTAATGGTTATATTTTTCTGTTTCTTGATATTTCTACATTACAGTACTATCTTCTAATTTTGAATGGATATGTATGAGAGAATTAGGTTTGTGACTTTCAAGTAAAATATTTAGAAATGTTCATACCAGCAGGTGAATATAATTTGCAATTGTTTGAACTTTATATTACAGGTCGAGGGATTTCTGAAGCAAAGAAGGTTAGAATTACAAACTGAAGGATCTATATTATCAATGAATCAGTTTGCATCAGCACCTGCAAGTGTACAAGATCAGACAGTAGAAAAAACAGATGAAATGTTATCCATTATACAATCAGTTATTGCCAAGATATCCACTACAAAGTTACAGCATTTATTTTTGATCAGTTCATCACCAAGGTTTGTATTGAATTTTCACTACCAATAACTCATTTTATGGGATTCACTAGAATAACAAAAAGCTGCATGTGTCAGCATTCATCCTCAAACCTCAAAATGAAAGATGAACTGTGCAACAAAGACCCGTCAAAGCATTATATTCATTTTATATATTTTAATAGAGGTCTCATTAGTAGCACTTCAACCTTTCTGACAAATTGTGCCACTCATATGGCATTCTTATTTTACATGTCAGCCATGCCACCAACTCCACATTCTGTAGGCATCTTCTGCTGTGCTCTCAAAATACTTGCAATGCCCCTTTTTACCCTAGTATAAATTACTCTCCTATTACCTCTACATGACCAAGATACGACAAAAGAATATTATATTTGTACTTTTGCTGATCATTTAACCAAATCATGTCATGTATTTATTGTGATAGAATACAAGCATATTTGTCTTGGGAGTGCCTTTTGGCACCATTTGGTTCTGCCATTGAAGCTTGTAACAAGGGGTGTGTGTTTGAGAGGGGGAATCCTGCTCGCTCACCTGTCAGACTCCTCTCTTCTTCTTCAGCTGACAACTCAAGTATCTCTATCACTGCTTTGGTTGTGAAACTTTAATATATCCTTCACAGTGTTTTATGTTGTAGTCACTCTGTATGTCAAGGGTGTGAGAACAACAACTATTCAAGATTATGCTTATTTTCTTTTGTATTTTTGATAAGTTTTTAGCCTGCATAAAGTTTTACTTTTTTAAGTATCCAGGTTATTGGAAAATATGCTAGAGGAAAGGCTAAGATAAATTGTCAAACTCAGTAATTATCAGTTTGGCCTTATGCCAGAGAGATCAACAGCATGAGCAGTCTTTATAATGAGGCAACTATGGGGAAAATATACAGTATTACAAAGAGGAAGAGATTATGCTGTTTATTTGTGGCTCTGGAAAAGGCATTTGATGGAGTACTGTCAAACGAGCATTATGAAGGCTAGTGATGTTACTCTACAATAAGATATACAGTAAAGACAGTGGCTGGTGTATTAGAAAAATTTTAAATAAATATTTGTGTCTATCAAGGATCAGCATACCCCTTGTTTATCAAGCAATGGAAGATGCTACAAAAGAGAGCTGAAAAGGTGGCTCCTGATAGCTACTCTGTGCAGATACCTAGTGCTAACTGCATAATCTGATGGTAAAATGTTTAAAAAATGGAAGAATTGAAAGGAAAGAAGGGAACTGAAAACAAATGCAAGCAAAACAAAGCATATTTTGACTGGAAAGGAAGCAAAGGAAAAAGTACAACCAGGAAAGTGGCCATGTGGTTATTGTACGAAAGGTGTAGGGGTCAACTTTCTGCTGTGTGCTGAGTTTAACAAATGTTGTCACAAGGTGCTCAGGATTAAAAATCTTCTGTACATGGAGTAATGAGATTTTTGATGTCCAAACTGCATTACAAGAGCAAATTGGGAAAAGAGGGCAGTGGAGAACTCTGTATTGATCCATGGGCTGGTCTTAGGAAAGATGATCATTTCTAATACCTTAGGGACATGCTGGACTGTGAAGCAGGAGTTTAGAGACTAATGAAACAGTAGCTGCAGCCTGGATGAAATGGAGAAATGGCTGGACTACTGGTCAGTAAAATGTCCCATTTGTAGAGATAGCAAAGACTTCTGATAGGTACATAAGGCCTGTAGTACTCTGTGCAGCAGGAATATGGGCACTATTTAGGAATATGGAGAATTTGAGAAGTTGCAGTTTAGAATGTTAAGATTCATGGCTAGAGCAAGGTAAGATGATCATACTATAATTGAGGAACTGGTAGAGAAATGTGGTACCAAAAAGTTGGAAAAAAATTTTCTCAGGGTTTGAGATAGTGTGGAATATGTGATAGGTAGGGATGAGGAAAAGTTGGTCAGAAAAGCAGTAGATATAAAAGCAGGATAAAATAAAAATCATGTAAAGACCCAGGACATCATGGAGAAAGGGATAGATGAAGACTAGACCTGATAGGAGGACAGAGAAGAATGGAGAGATCTCATTTTACATCCAACCACAAATAGAAATGCTGACTTTGAAATGTTTATGAATGTTCATCAGTTTTTTGTGGTGTTTTGATATGAGGTTCTTTATATTTTTATTGTTGGTTTGTTGCACATTAGCACTTTGTTTTTGAGAGTTTCAGGCTTTTCATTTGTGTTGTGTCATAAGAAGTTGGTGTTTATATTTTATTTTGATTGTACACTGATTTTGGAAAGTTCACTCAGTGTTATGAAACATTTATGACATTCATATTGAGAATAATTGTGGATTATGATGGTTTCATATCACTATCCTTGCACCTATTTCCTTAAGTGTAAAGTGGCCAGGGTCTTGTTACCTGCACAAAACAAAATAATCACTACCACAAATTTCAAAATTTAAGCTGCTGTTTTAGTAGAAACTCTTAGCTAAGTAATTACTGGGTAAGTATATATAAAACTTTATTTTATCATAAAAACATCATTTTCACAGACATTCAGTCAACTCCTGCCTATTCGCAGTTCAGGATTCATGGCTTCACCAATTTGCGGAAAATTTGGTAGTTCACGGATTTTTCATCAAGAAATATCCACTAGTTACTGTTTTGCATGTATTTATGTGAATAAATACATTACAATAAAAAAAATTTTACTAATTGTCAAATATTATTAGTAATAATATAAACACAGCAAAATATCAAATGCATATTAAATATTTTCACACTTAGCTGTAAGTCATATATTGTATTTTCAAGGGTAATATTGTAAGATGACTTTGAATTGATATTAAAGTGTTTTGGGATTTGAACTATTAAAATAGGCAGTCATAAATATTTTTACAGGGGGTCTTTGGTGTTTGAACTATTAAAATAGAAAGTTATAATAATTTTTAGAGGGGGATGTCAAGTATTTGCGGATTTTACCAATTTGCGGGTGGTTGCGGTCCCTATCCCCTGCAAATACCGGGGATTGACTGTAGCACCTTGACATCAGTAGTTTCTGAGCCATGCATCAATTCTCCCGTTATCATTTACTCACCCTGTATTGTCCTCTGAGCAAACAATAACCTTCCCCCTTTTATACAGTTTTCCTTTCTACTGCCTCATGTTCATCACTTTGTGACAGTCGTTCCTATTTGTAATAGCAGCTCCTCCTCTTCCACCACTTATTTATCAAGAGTGAGGTAGCCTGGTGATAGTACGGCTCTCGCTTCTAGCAATTGCCTCTTTAGGTGTTGTGCAGATGGTTCTGGCTGTTGTCATGGTTCCTTGGTGATGTCATGCAAGTTTTTGGGAAAATGGATGATCAGTCAAAAGAGAAAGCTAGGAAACTGTTAAGTGTTAAATAGCTCTGCACCTAACACGAACAGTGTAGTGTACTTGCAGCTTTGTTGAGCGAGCTCTTAGGAACCACCAACTTAGGCACTGTGCTGGCATGCTGCTAGCTTAATCTAAAACAACAGAGGCAGTCTCAGAAGTGGATCCTTTAATTCTGGTTCTCGGAATGCTACTGCATCTATTTCCAGTTTTTGAAGCTGCTGAGGACTTAGATACAATACCAGTTTTTCATCTTCCTCTGTTCAACATGCAAGTTTCAAGTTCTTGGACCATGGAAGTGAAGACTCCTCTAATTGGTAAGATGCTTTGGCCTAATTGTGAGGGGATGTACCTTTGAAGTTGGTATTTCGTTCTTAACAAGGCAACTCAACTGCAAGAGTAATATGTGTGTATGTGTGATGTATTTATATATGTATATATATACTGTATGTATGTATATATATGTAGACTATTTATATATATGTAATGTTTATGCATGCATATGTAGATATGTATGTATATGCATGTGCATATGTAGACACATATAAGAGACATGATGATGATAATGTAGTTATAAATATTAACCTCAAGGGGCAGCATTTCTTGATGAGGCGTCAGAGTTTTAACCTCTCCTTGATAGACCTACTTCTGGGGCCAATGGGAGGAATGTCTTATTCATTTACAACTTAGTTGTAAAGTAATGGAAACAGTTGTGTACATATCTTATAAAGTAGCCCTGCTCAACTATTAGTACAGTAGCTGTTTTTGACAGTGTCCCATCTTTGTCTCCTTAACCCCAAAGTGTTTAAGGCTGTCACCTAAGATGTTTTGTATCAGGAGAATAGAAAATTCTTAGCACTACCTTTGAAGCCTCCCCTAGATGGTCTTGCCCCTACAACCTTTTTTGCATGTAAGTTCCATGTAGAATTTCCCAAACCATTCTCAAGATCTCCTTCAGTAGTGATCTGGCTCACATTAAAGAGAGCAAAGGTTTATGATAGGTACACAAGACCTGTACTATTCCATGTGGCTGAAATTTGAGTACCGACAAGGAAAATTATGATTATGAAAAGGTGTAACCATAGAATGTTAAGTTCATGATCAGAGGATAGCGAGATGAACATTGTGAATGAGGATTTGGCAGAGAGATGTTGGGCCCAGAGGCTGGAATATATACCAAGATGATTTGGATACCAATAGGAAGTGATAAGGAACATTTTGTCAGAAAAGCAGAACATATGGAAGTAGTAGGTGAGGGCCTGTTGTAAGGCTCAAGAAATTCTGGAAAAAGGAGATAGGTGAAGAACCTGACCTTATAGGAGTTCAGGCAGAAAGAGTACAGGCCAAAAGGAAGTGAAGAGAACTCACAATGTTTAATCCCATAAAAGGAAAAGCCGACATAAAAACACTAATGACGATGAGCTAGTGAGTTAGACCTGTGCAGCTGTAAACAGGGGAGATTTGGCCACTTGCAAAGAACATTTAGGAGATTCTGAAAATGTGTAACAGAATACTGATTATATTGGAATGTGCAGTGAAGATTGTATAACAAGTAATAAAGTAGCAGAGGAGAGGTTTTGAGGAGATGGAAAATAGATGAAAATTATTTGGGATGAGAAGAAAGAAAATTGTTAGTGACATACCAATTGCTTGACCAGAGGGAAGGCCACAGGTAATCAACAAGGAAAGGGTATCAATGAGGACTTGAACCATAGGAAAATTCTGGTAGAAATGGATAAAGACTGAAAAGAACAAAGAACTCGACAGCTGTTTAACCCTATAAAGGGAAAAACTAAGGTAGAAAACACAGTTGATAGTGATTTTTTAATTTGGTTAAATGTAAGGATGGTTTTCAACTTATTTTTGCTGTCTACCTAAAATATGTGTTCATTGTTTTAGTATGACCTTAATACAAGTTAGTTACTCAGATGATAAGTTTTCATATCTTTTTATCTTCACTTTATATTATGAACTACTACTTCATTGTATATTATGAACTACTTCAGTCACTTCAAGTTGTCCATACATAATACAGTAATTAGTCTTTTTCTTCAGGTATGTGGATCGTGTAGCTGACTCACTGCGCTCAAAACTTATCTTGGTTGACAAATTAGCGGAGACTCAGAAAGCCATTGCAGAACGCAAGAGTGGTGTTGCCGAAGAGCAAAAACTCCTCATGTCAAAGTTATCTGTATTTGTTGACCGCACCAAGGAATTACAAGAAAACATAGAAGAACACATTTCAAAACGATATAAAGGCAGGCCTGTTAACTTGATGGGGGTTAATCTTTCCAAAAATGTTTAAAAATCCAAAGTATGTCACTTGATAGGTATATGATGAATGTCTTCTATTTTTCAAAAATTGTTGCAAAATACTTTGAAATAAATTAATTACATTGCTAATGCCTTGTGTTTTTGCCAATAAAGTCCACATAATTTTGGGGATACTGTATAACAAATGAGATGGTATATTTCGCATGAATGTTTATTTTTACTCCAGAACTTTTTACAAAACTTCCTGCATTATACAGCAGAAAAGATTTCTGGATATAACTAAATATCTGATGGCATTCTATTTAGCACAGGAAGTCAATACCAAAGACAGTATAAATATCAACCTTGACTTACAAAAAAATCATACTTATTTCTTCTTTTTTTGTGCCAGTTCTAGACCTCGAATGTACTTTCTTGGAATCTTGTACGTTTCTGAAAGTAAGGATAAAAGTGTTAAATGATGGAAACTGAAAATTCAATCGAAGTTGTGTTTTACATTCAGTCAAGGGATACTGTTTCAAATATTATGATTATACTTTTATTCAAATGCTATGAAGAGCTTGGAAATAAGCCCTTCCCCCATTCTAAATCAACTAACCAACATTTGCATGTACTATTAAATTTGTGGTACACCAACCAACCAAACTACTTTCCTGTAAATTTCAACTTAAGTCATCAGTCCAATACTGTTGCCTTGATTTTGTAAACTGACAGAATTGTTTTAACAGGAGTAAAGAAATCCACAGTGATATACTGATGTATATTTGTAGGTCCTAGGTAGCTCTCATACTTTTGGTATAAAAGCTACTGAGAAACTGCAGATACTATACAGTACTGTATCAATATATCACTCAATTTCTTGTGCAAATGCTACAACGGCCAATACCTAACATACATATATAGTTTTTAATTCCTTTGCCCCAGAATTCTGAGATATGTTATGACATGTTTCCTTCAAGTTATATTTGTTAACTTTTACAATGTAAAAACAAAACTGACGCATGGTTTCGACAGAACAGAAATCAAGATACTTCAAAGTGACAAAGGCGGCACTCAATTCCCATAAAGTATAAAGTTTTCATTAACATGAAATAATGGCTTGTTTCAAAACAAACCCATGATAATGGTTTGTTTCATAATACTGTAAACCCATTATTTTAACAGCCTATTTGTGTACTATGTGCAAATCCCAGAGAGCAATCTGCTAAAGTAGGATGGGACATGTGCTTCAGTCCCTTTGGTCTCCTACAGTGAACAGCTCCAAAAGATTTTCACACTTCTGGAACAGTTCAGGATCACCTTGTGTTACATGTAATTTCATTTTTATTAATTTTTTTTCACTTGCACTCCCTTCTATAATGGCAGATATCGTTTAGGAACTTTATGTTATTACTTTTGTTAACTATACTCCGTTTCAACTCATCTGTCCCCAAAACATTAAATCCACTGACATATGGTCATGGCAATACTGTGGGATGTGCTGCTGGCAGACAGAAGATAAGAGAAAAATGTTAAAGAAAAGAGACAAGAAAGAATAACAAATGAATGCTTTTGAGGGAGATGAGAGAGAGAAACAAATGAATGCAAAGAGAGAGAGAGAGAGAGAGAGAGAGAGAGAGAGAGAGAGAGAGAGAGAGAGAGAGAGAGAGAGAGAGAGAATAACAAACAAAGGGAGGGAGGGAGAGAGAGAGAGAGAAATAACAGCTATCCCATTGTCTTTAATCTTCCTACAAGACTAGGCCTAGACTTTTTTTCACTGTTGTTTAGTTGACAACGTCAGTACTTTTAATACAGACTTTTTTTCACTGTTGTTTAGTTGACAAAGTCAGTACTTTTAATACAAACAATTTTAACATTAGATAATAAATCTAACCCTTTCATAAGTTCATAATCATGGAAAGGTGCTTTAATATTTTCATTTAGGTTGAACTTTTCCTTATCACTTATTATCTAACCTTCATTTTTGTAACCCCATTTGAGGTAAAACCAGCACACCATAGAAAAACACAGCTCTAAATGTGTCTACAACAATATTTTTTTTTAGCTCCCTTATTTGGAATAACGTATACCTATCAATTATGTTAAACTTTGCTGTATTTAGTAACAGAGAAGGGGAAATGCAATCTTGTATGTAGATCTATGCTGATTTTACCTCACACCAGCCTCCCCACTCATGTATATCAATGTCAACAAAATAATAGACGAATACTCGAAGTCAGAGCCTGATGATGTTTATAGTTTTCTGGGTTAACCCTTAAACACCGAGCCTCTATTTACAAGTGTCTGCTGTATGCCGGCGGGGTTTGGGAGTTAGCGCCGAAGCGGAAAGAAAGTTTTTTTCAAAAAATCACAGCGCGCTTAGTTTTTAAGATTGAGTTCATTTTTGGCTCCTTTTTTTCTGATTGCCTGAAGTTTAGTATGCAACCATCAGAAAAGAAAAAAAATATCATTATCATATATAAATATTGGAATATATGACAATGCGAAAAAAAATTTCATATATAATTGTACACAAATCGAACTTTTTTTGTTGTTGTATTGTACACTAAATTGCGATGATTTTGGTATATAACAAATTGTAAAACAATCAAAGCAACACAGAGAAAATATTATCACAAAATGATGCATGAATTTATAACGCGCGGACGTAACAAAAAGTTTTTTCAAAAATTCACCATAAATCGAAATATTGTGCTAGAGACTTCCCGTTTGTTGCAAAATGAAAGTAAATGATTGAATATTACTAGAATGTAAGAGTTTTAGCTTACAATTGCATTTTCCGACTATTTTGGTCGAGTCAAAGTTGACCGAAGGTTGAAATTTCAGCACTTATCAAGATTTATATGAAAATATTTCAAAACTGATAAAAGCTACAACCATGAGTTATTTTTTGTTGTATTCTACATGAAATTGCACACATTTTCATATATAAAACTTTATGTAACAGCTAATATAAAACAGTGCAAAAATTACGACAAGGTGACTAAAGAAATTCTGAGATTTTCAGCAGAGTTAGCATGCGTGGAGGTAAGGAAAAAGTTTTTTCAAAAATTCACCATAAATCGAAATATTGTGCTAGAGACTTCTTGTTTGTTGCAAAATGAAGGTAAATGATTGAATATTACTAGAATGGAAGAGTTTTAGCTTACAATTGCATTTTTCGACCATTTCAGTCGAGTCAAAGTTGACCGAAGGTTGAAATTTTGGCACTTATCATGATATATATGAAAATATGTCAAAATTGATAAAAGCTACAACCATGTGTTATTTTTCGTTGTATTCTACATGAAATTTTGCACATTTTCATATATAAAACATTATGTAACGGCTAATATAAAATGGTGCAAAAATTACGACAAAGTGACTAAAGAATTTCTGAGATTTTCAGCAGAGTTAGCGTGCGCGGACATAAGGAAAAAGTTTTTTTCAAAATTTCACCATAAATCGAAATATTGTGCTAGAGACTTCTCGTTTGTTGCAAAATGAAGGTAAATGATTGAATATTACTAGAATGTAAGATTTTTAGCTTACAATTGCGTTTTTCAACCATTTCAGTAGATTCAAAGTTGACCGAAGGTTGAAATTTTGGCACTTATCGTGATTTATATGAAAATATGTCAAAATTGATAAAAGCTACAACCATGAGTTATTTTTTTTTGTATTCTACATGAAATTGCACACATTTTCATATATAAAACTTTATGTAACGGCTAATATAAAACAGTGTAAAAATTACGACAAAGTGACTAAAGAATTTCTGAGATTTTCAGCAGAGTTAGCTGATGCTTTCTTTTGGGATAAGAAAGAATTCGCGCATGCACAGCTGGGTCACGCTTGTAAACAAAACAACAGCGTGATCCATGAACTCCCAGCATCCATCAAGGTGCGTGATTTAAAATTTTTCGCAAACAAGGCCTATAAGTATTTTTCCGTGAATATTTAAAAAAACTTTTTGTAGTCGACGTATTTTACGTCCACTTGGCACCCGACAGACAACTTTTGTCGACGTTAAAGGGTTAGTAGCAAATACATGCATGTGAGAAAAGGCAGAAACGTACAGTATTTCAAAAACCAAAAACAAGTTTTGATGTAGGTAAAATCTAATTTTGGAAGCTGCTGTGAGTCTCCAAAGGAGTTACACTCTCATGGTCCCCCCAGGGCTCCCTAAGACAGACCAACCAATTACAAAGAATTCTCTTTAGTTGGTCTTGGACAAAATAGTGCTTGTAGGCACAGTGATAGAATATAAAGGACTCGGAACAAGAGGGCTCTATCTCCTATCCTACAGCAACTGCCTCTGCTCTACATCCCATTCGCACAGATGTGAAAACAGCATATACCAGCGCATCTTCCTCATTACAGGCCAGGTCTGTGCAAAATAAATGTTCATCCCAATGCCATACCTTTTCTTCATGGAGAGTCAGTGGGTTTGAGGACTCATAGCAGCTACCAAAAATAGGTTTTCCTACATCAAAACCTGTTTTTTTAAAGTGTAGCCGCTGTTCATCCTCAAAGGAGCTTACAAAAGAGACTGACAGGTGACAAAATGGCTAGCTCATAAAAAATAAATCCCGACAACCCAGATATATTTTTGGTCAGAAATAGAGTCACAGGTTATTAACCATTTTCTTTATTCAGGATACTCATAGGGTTTGGAAATAAAGAGCAGGTAACAACACATGAACCAATATCAGTACTACTCTTTGTGGTTCCAAGGTGACTTACCTAATTATGTTGGGTCTGGCTGTGGGATTGTTGTACCTTCTCCAGCAATATCTCAGCATGACCAGCACTCTCATGGGAATAGAGTTCCAGGAATTTTTGAGTCAAGGTAAAGTCACAGGTTATCAATTGTTTCCTTTATTCCAGATACCCATTAGGGTCTGACAATAAAGAACAGGAAATACACAAACCTATAAATGTATTATCCCTTGTGGGCCTCCAATGACTTACCTAATTATATCAGGTCAGGCTGCAGGATTATTGCGCTTTCACCAGTTCTGGAATACTGCCTCTAATAACCACTCCATATACTCAAAGACTTTTTTGAAGGAAACATTTCCAAAGAAAGTTAACGATGCACAGTACAGTACTCACCTTTTGGATACCATGCAACTAAGGAAAGGAGTTAGGGTCAGCCTTGTCAATGGGCGCCACTAAAATAATTCTTAGCCCATGAGCAGAGAGTGGTTTGTTTGTACTAGGGTGTAGGAAAATTAGGACCATCTAGGATGTTTGCTGTGATTTCTAGGCAAACCATAAGTGCTACAACCGGGCATAATATTTTATATGATATACTGATTTCCTTTAACAGAAATGGGGATTTTCCCTTTAAAAAGATCCTCACAGGAATGATAGGTCAGGAGACAACAGGTGAATGACAACTAAGTGTATGAGTGTTGAAAAGTTATCCTTGTTTAAGACAGCCCAGTATGCTAACCCAAGCTCCTGATGCCAAAGCAGTCAAGAAGACTGCCTTTTGGAGCAGAGTTGTAGTTGTATTGAGCCCAAGAACCTTATTCAGGGACCAGGTAACAGGAAACCTTGCTGGAGCTGACCTTTGCAGTGTAAAAGACTGAAAAACAGAATTAACAACTTCTATAAGGAACTAAAGACTGTTTGGCTAATTCAGGGCCACTAGGCAAGCGGTTTCGTTAAAGCTAGTAGATTGTTCAAAGCTTTCAAAATCTGGGACAATGAAGGAAAGATGTACGTCGTCCTCCATTCATTCCAGTCCTATAGGAATGCACCTCCTGCTATTGTATGTATGAATGCCCAGGTTCAGAGAGACATACTGGAAGTTGATGGTTCTCGCATGTGGCAAACTGGTCCACTTCTGGATGTGGAACATGTTAGCAATTACTGACTTGAGAGGAGCTCAGCAAGAGCCTAACCCCTTGATATAACACCTTTTGGAGGTTTCAATTTTCTGAGATGGAAAGACAGCCATTAGCCCCAGGAAGCTGATATGACACTCCCTCAGAACAGGTGACCATCCTCCCCCTAACTAACAATACTTCCCATGGCCTCCCCAACCTGTCAAGGAGGCATTAGTATGTATTAACACTTGTATGAATGGTGGAGTCAGGTCAGCCTGTTTGCCAGAGATCTCTTCCAAGTCCACGGAGAGAGTATCTTTCAAATCTCAGGTGAAGGTGATTGCAAAGCCTTTTCCTGGCATGTGTGATCCTGACTGTTTAAATCCTATTGGTAGTCACAATCTTAAGATTAGATCTACCACGGACCCATACTATAGCAGACCCAGACTTCATTTCAATTGTTGTCTGGAAAAGCTGGGCTGTGCAAGGAATCTTCTCAGGTCCCTCCCTATTTCTGGTCTGAGTGCTGCCAGGAAGAGTAGCCCAACAAAGTCCCAGCCTCAGAAAAAGTCTGTTGGATGTGAGGTGGGACTTGTTCCATTAAGAATCCTTTTGACTAGAGTCTGTCAACTATCACTTTCAAGTTTCATCAGCACTCTTCTCTGGTGGCTCCACAGATTAACCAATCAACTAAGAAGGCCACCAGTTAAATTTCTTCATTCCTGAGCTTCCATAAAATAATTAAGTACACTATATATAAAAATTTGTGCAAACAATATGTTTGTTCAAATCTGACAGGTCAAGGATCACCCTTCTTTCGGAGGAATGCTTCTTGAGGACACCGAAGAGTGGTGGCAAATAAAGCTGTCTTTCTCAATGGTCCCTTTTGAAAAGGGGTTTGTTTTTTTTTTTTTTGTAAAGAACAACTTTGAGGAGGGGGAGGGTGAGATCATCTCTACCCTAGCCCATTTAAAATTATACTGTGTCCCCAAAGGGAGGACTTCCACTGCATGTTATGCTGTGGAAGACAACCCCCAACCATGCAAGTCCTATTGGACTCCAACTCTTTCCTTCTTTGTAATACGCAGTCCAAGAGTTGATTTTTCTTTTCCCTGGTAGGAGTGTCTTGTCCACTTTGAAAGGGGTGCTGATGCTACTGTTGTCCTTTCTTCTGTTGTAAGAGGGGTCCTTTAGTAGTGGACTTAACAGGAGAGACTGACGGGCTGACTACCCGTGGGCACACCCCACTGACCTCCCTTGGGCCTCCGGTATGGCTTCTCCTTTGCCTCGGAGACTTAGCAGGACTGGCAGCCAGCTCCTCCACTAACTCTTCTAGGCTTGAACCGAAAACCCTAATTGGGCCATAAACTCCACAATTAATTCAAACTTATGGTAAAATCTTGACTCCAGGTTGGCAATGGAATTAGGGTTGGAAGTGTGGGAGCTGGGTAAAGGATGAGGTGGTACAGCTGAAGAACTGGGAATAAGTGATACTACAGGAACAGAAATAATAGGCACATCAACATTAGCAGAAGACTTATCAGATTCCTGACTAGCTGTGGTCTTATTGTCATTCCTAATAGATGCTTTTCTCTTCCTATCCCTCTCTAACTTAGATAGATGAGAGCTTAAAGTTTTCCACTGCTTAGGATCCCAATCTTTGCATTCCTCACATGGTTATGTTAAAGAACAAATCTGACCTCTGCAATCTGCACAAATGGTATGCGAGTCATATTTTGCTGAAGTTAACCCCGTATTGCAGCCTTTGCTGCAATAATGAGTGGAAGACATACTTGCATCGGACATCGTCAAACAAGTCAGCTACCAAAAGTCTTAGGTAAGGAAAAAAAATCAGTCTGATCTTGAAAAACTAAGGTCTTTTAAGAAAAAACCTATCACTAAATAATTGTCGAAAGGCTACCAAGTAAATATACTTGACCAAGTTGATTTCAATCAACACTGGTAACTAATTCCAAATCTAGTTGAGAGCTAAAAACTTTCGTCGTCAGCTGGCAAAAACAAACTGAAGTTCTTTGCTGAGTTGTTCCTCTCTTTCCCAAAAGTGGGTGGGGCTAGCTACCTATACCAAAACAAAAGAATCGCTACCGTGAATTTTCAAATTTTAGCTGTCATACTGGTTAGAAACTATAGCTATGTAATTACTTGGTAAGTTACTTATATAAAAATATAACTACTGGAAGTGAAATAATCACAATCAGCAAGCAGTAAAGGTACACAGCGAACAAATCTCACACATGGGGCATGGGCAAAGGAAACCTTAGCAACAAAAATGGGAGAGAGTTGAAGACAACCAAATGCACCGACAGTTGACACAGTATAAGGGGACTTCATGAGGTCAGGTAAGGCCATAGGCCTAGGCATTATGATTTGGTTTTGAGTCAAGATAGCTGAAGCACATCTTATGCAAGTAACTCCATTTATGAAGGTGTAGGTTTGTATTACTATCAGAACAAACATGGTTTTGTCAACATAAGCAGCCTGTTCATCCAATTATTCTTCCTTATCTCTTCCAGAACCTCAATTAATTTCACGGTCTACTGAGTTCTTAGCAAGTTTTTGCATTCTGCATACAGTTCTGCATATCATTAATTTAATCAAAAAGCACCCCTCCCAACAACCCAGATCTGCCACACCAGGGTCTGACTACAACAAAAATGATTCAGTTAGCTACAAAAGATCTATGGGACCGTAAGGGCATGTGCCAACCTACCTGAGCCACTTTTTATTCCTTCTACAAATGGATTAGAGTGCATGGGATTTATGAATGGTATACAAAAAATATTTTATGTGCTCAGGACCACTGGCACAATACATATTACCCTATTAGTCCCATAAAGTAGGACATTTCATTCAATGCTTAACCACTTGCATCTCATTAAATGTTAACCCACTTGCAGTGATGAAATTTACCTCTGAAAATGTGAATGCATGCATGAATGAATGTGGAATCTGAGATCAAAGGCCAAGTACTGTAGTGTCATACAAGTGATGAATTAAATGCATTTGATGTTCTAATGTTATTTCCAGAAGCATATGGATTAGAAAAAATATATACTGTACTATTTATCCAAACAGTTGCTGAAGTATACTAACCCAAGAGAAGTTTTGCAATGAAGGCCACTTGATTTCCCTGAATTAGTACTTGGGTCATGCCTTGAGGCTTATTTTCAGCTGGTCCCACACTTGTGCTTGCAGCCACCCCAACTTGTATTTGATGAGCAAACTCATTTTCATCAATACCATACATTGTAGCATTATATACTAATGTAACCTGCAATATGAAAGGCATATAACCTTAATTATTAAATGTTAAGGAAGTTTGGTTGCTTTATCAATGTGGAAATTGAAGTTTAACATGAAAAAGCAGAAAAGCAAGTAAATAATTCTCAAAATTCATATGCCAACTCTCAGAATGAGGTTATTAATATCTGAAACAAAAACACAATCATTTTTATTTCATAAATATAAACCTTTTATTTCACTCAAGTTAGCCAAGAGGTCATTATTTTTTAAAGAAGTTATTTCCTACATAATTCTCCCTCAGCAATACAAGTTATAAGAAAGAGGGAAGAGACATGAATTGTCAAGGTTCCTGCAATATGTGCAAGAAGGGAAGATCTACCATTTTTGCATCCTCTGCTTTGGGCTGTTTATGGCATCCCAACTTTTCACCAAAACTTTATTACCTTAGTGGCTCATTAAACTAAACTAATAATAATAATAATAATAATAATAATAATAATAATAATAATAATAATAATAATAATAATAATAATACAGAAACTTTGGTCCCAGGGATGACCTTAGCTCACAGAGAGGGTGCCATCTCCAACCAACCTCCAATAACTCATAAATCATGGTTCCATCAAGAGAGGATCTTAAACACCACTGAAAATTAATTAGGGGAAATCAAATCTGATACCTTCCACAGAGGCAACTTACTTGGAGATGGAAATAGACATTTGAAGGGAATCTGTCTGACATTCTGAGGACATACTTAAGAGACTTGCATGGATCACTACTAGGTTTTGCAGATATCCCCTTCCAACAGCAACATCCTTACAGGTTTGGACAGGGTATCTGGTGTCCCTGGAGAAGCTGGTGCCTGACACCCATGTTTAGATTTGATCCCTACAGCTTCAGCTTGTCAATTCTCATTAGTCAGCATGGATACTTCAGGATTTTCTAATCCCAGTGACAGATGACACATTGCTGGATCTTCCAGTGGTGGCAACTCGAAGATCATCTCAGGTAAGGAATTCCATTGGTTCTCCCATATCTGAAAAATTTTATGTTCTCAACTGCATGAACTCAGGGCTTGGGGGCCCGTCTCCTCAACCTTGGTCCCAACAGGAACAGCTTGCACATATCAACTTCTCATAGCAAACAGCCATTTTTCTAGGTCTCACAGCATTTGTGGCATCATTGGAGGGAGAGGCATTTGATGTCCAACAACGGCTACTTGAACCAAGGAGGCATCACTTTGAGAGTCACTGTACCAGTTGCCAGCAGATACCCTTGTGCTGGCAATAGAACTGGATGAAAGTCTCATTCCCAGATTTGTTCCATAAGGTTCTCAGTTCTTACTCCTGAACAGATGATGAATATAGACATCTACAGGGCTCTTGGACAGTTACAGAGAACTGCACTTGTTGATGTTTTCAACATCCATGAACTACAAACTGCTGCTTATTTATTCTCCGGTCAGATCACAGGGTCTGAAGATAGACTCAATGGTGCAGTCACAGGACAATTTTGGATATTGCACCTTTCCCTCCCTTTGGCCTAATGAAGCAGGTTTGGGTGGAATTGCGAACAATGTCCAACATCAAAATGATCATTCTTATTCCATTTTGGCATGATATGGTCATCAAGCTCAGTGTTCATCCACTCTCACAGAAACTTCTGTCACAGCCACACTTTAGCTCACTGTTCTTCTACTATGAAAGACACTGAAATAGGCACACTTTCACAAGTTCCACAACTTCTTGGAGTCATAACATCATGTGAAGAGGCTAGCCAGCAAAGATTCAGAGATAGGCTCTTTAGATATCACAGAAGCTGTAACCTTTACACCATGCAAGGCTTCATTAACTAAAGTTTATTACAAGTGATTCAAATTTGTTTGATGTTGTGGGGTCCCTGCTGAGGCCCTCTAAGCATCCGCTGTCCAAAACACCAAGTGACCTACCGCAGACCAGAGTGTTTCCCTAGAAAACAAATCAAAGATGGAAGGCTGAAGCTGTGATTTTCATGTATTTTCAGGAACTTTCAGCATATCAACTGAAAACCAAAACCATTTATAAATGTAAAATGTTTCAAGCTTTCGAACCATTTGTAAATCATGTTTTTATCATAAAAAAATTGATTTAGTCATGAAAATAACATCAAAATATACTAATTAGTGAATATTCCTCTGAAAAAGTCTGCGAATTGCCGAATTTATCGCAAATAATTTGGGAACAAATTCCACAGAAAAATCCACAAATTGGTGAAGCCGCGAATTGCGAGACCGCAAATAGCAGGGGTTGACTACTATGAGCAGATTTCCTGAATGCCCAAAACACGCTGGTAACGTTGCCATACAACAGCTAATTCAGAGAGAAAGCCCTACAGCACCCATCACTCCAAGAACAACAGTAAACCCCACTTCGGGACCAGAGATCTATCACCTCCTTCAGGAATATCCTAAAGTATTTAAAGATGTCTTCCAGCACGACCTAACTAGTCCCACAAAACATCACATCAAGCACCACAGCGTCACCAAGGGCTCCCCAGTCCACGCACGCTTCAGATGCTTAACCCCAGACAAACTAGCCTACGCCAAACAAGTATTCCAGGACATGGAACAGACAGGAATCTGCCAGAAAGTCTACATCCTGTGGGCATCCCCACTCCGCATGGTACCTAAAGCAGACAGTACATGGCGGATTAAACCTACTGAAGACCAATGTGACATCCCTAAACAACCGAGGGTGTGTTTCTACCAATATGTAAATGGAGGAGAAAGTTTTATATGACTTAAAAACCAAGTGTGTCTTCATACCAGTCTGTAAATGAAGAAAGAAGTTTCCTATGACTGGACCAGGGATTTTGAGAGGATGGGAACTCCTGCCTGTTACACTAAGCCAATGAACCTTGCCCTCTTGGCCTGATAATGGGACATGGTAGAAGAATGACAAGGGATGGCTACACCCATTGCAGTGACCTTCAAAAATCCCCTCTTTCCGAGGCTAGGCTTGATAACTGCCAACCATAAAAATTTAGGACTGAGTATGCCGACAAAACCTGTGGAAGTGAGACTGCTTCAGAAGAAACTTTCAAGTTGAAAAAGTTGGGGAAGTCGATGACAAGATCCAGAGATTCACAACCCAATCCTGCTGGGGTCAAAAAGGAGCATTAAAGGTCACCCAGAAGCCTTCCAAAGCTTGAAGCTTCTCCAGCAACTGTCTCAAAAGACCAAATAGTAGAAAGACATACACATCCAAGCCATCTTACAACTGCATCATGGCACAGACTAATCATGAAACTAGATCCAGCAGGGGAGACTTGCATCCAGCTAAGGAGATTAGAACAAAGGAAGTGCAACTCAATAATGTGGCCAACAGATCGAAAAAATGAGTCCTCCATACTTACCACAAGGCTCCGTTTATCTCATGAAAAGAGCACTTCAATAAAAACTTGGTGCACCCTGCTAAGCATATCTGTCACCACATTTCAGGCTAAAGGAACAAGTGAGGCACTATGTCACCATAGCGCCTCACTTGTCACCATAGCGCCTCACTTGTTCCTGTAGCCTGAAATGTGGTGACAGATATGCTTTCTGCCAACATGAAGATCTCCACTACCATCAGGCAAGAGTGACTGACCATGTTCCTTCTGATGTTCAGGCAGTGGTAATGTTTGGTATGACCAGGTGGCTGGTACCATTTATGATGCTACTATAAAGAACAGTGTAGACCTGATTAATAAATAATGTACAGTACAAATTAATAATAACTCCAAGCTTCTGAGTTTTGATGGGGTATCATTATTCACAGGTGCCTATAATAATCCGTTAGAATTTTTGTCTAATACCTTAAGTTTAGAGAACATAGCTGGATACACCATTTTCCAAGAGAATTTTAACAGAAATTATTAAAATGTGTAATACATTGTAAATTTGAATTCAGTACATCTGAATTCAAAGGTAAAATTTTACTCTCAAAATTTTGGTATTGCAATGAGCAACCCTTTATACAGGATCTAGTTGTATGGGGAATTTTTTTTAAAGCAGAGCATTAAACAAAATCATTCCACACAATGTAATAAGGTTCAGGTAGGTTGATGACAGGGAGTGAAAATGCAAATGCTTGGTTTGGTAAATTAAATGAACTGGTCTCATCAATAAAATTCACTATGGAAATGGAAAATGATGATAGTCTACCCTTTTATGGATTGCTGAGTAGTAGTAATGGGTTTGAATACAGTGTACATAAACCCTACCCATATTTCTGCTTATGTACATTTAAAAAAAAAAGCAATAAAATAAAAAAATATGTATTCACATAAATTTTTTAAGAGAGCTGCATATAAATGCACCTGGATGCATCCTGCACAGTTAAAGGGTATTTTGATAGTGCAGTCACTTGTTTGTACGCAAGGAGTTACCCTTCCATGGTCTACCAGAGCTCCATGGTGACCAAACTAATATCAAAGAATTCTCTTTTAGGTTGGTCTCGAGGCCAGGTATTGTGTCGTAGTAATATCCACTATAAGACGTGATGGAGGGTGTAATGGACTTAAGACAAGAGGGCACCATCCCTTATCTTCAGCAAAGCTATGCCCGTGTTGTTTCCATTGTCAAAACCTGCTATAGAAGAAGTAATTAACAGCATGCACAGTCTGTCATACTGTTGATATACAGACCCATACAGGGACCAAGAAGCCATTACTTTTCTTGGTAGACGTAAGTACAGTTTAGTGCGATTACCAGTGCTCCAAAAACTCGGTTTTTTCTCCAATTTCATTAGCAAGAATCATGGAAACATCTAAAATTGCAACTTAAGTGCTTAATTTTATGTTCTGGTTTAAGTTTTAGTTTTAAACTTTTGGAATTAGTAATTAATTTGTTTGTGAAAACCAGAAACACAGCATTTCTTGCTAGCACAAGGGCGGTGCTTACTCATGATCGCGGATCACTATTTTGAAAAGCACAAATTGTTTTAAAGAATTTGTCATTCTAATTAAAGGAAATGTTCTATAATTTACCATTAATATAGAAAATCCTTTCAGATATACAATGTTTACAATAATCTAGGCACTAGCCTGCATCAGATCAAGTGAGAATAATTTAGACTAGATTAATAGTGGATGTTGACTATAGCCTATAACCTAGGATTACATATCCTTAAGTGTGAACTAAATAACCTGGATTAGGTAGTAACCTGGATTAGGTAGTAACCTAAATTAAGGTAAGTAAGACCCTTTTAAGACATATCCTATTATGGGCCTCAGCAGTAGCCTACACTAGACAATGTGCACTTGGATACTGAACCTCGGAGGCCATTGAGCACTCAGACACTAGGATAAATATGGGCGCTTGGAAGTTGGGAGCTTGGAACTTGGGCGCTCGGAACTCAAGTGCTTGGAACCTGGGAGCTCGGAACTTGGGAGCTCAGAAGTTGAGAGCTCAGAATTCAGTAGCTATCAGGAGCTCGGAACTCAGACCCTTGGAACTTGGGCACTCAAAACTGGGAGCTCGGAATTTGGACACTCAGAAGTTGGGAGCTTGGAATTTGGGCACTTGGAAGTTGGGAGCTTGGAACTCGGGAGCTTGGAACTTGGTAGCTGGGAACTTGGGCGCTCTCTGACTCTGTTCAGATTCGGAGAGCAATGATGACAACTACTGACACACCGAAACTGGGAGATATATCTTTACAACAGCTGAGATAAATCTGAAAAAATGCCATTGGCGTCACTAGTCTACACTGTGATCCATAACAAACGATACTTGGATCCCAAAAGTGTCACCGGAGCCTCTTGTCCACACTGGGATCCTTATCTTGTTCACACTGGGATCCGTAAACTGAAAAAGTGCCATCAGCGCCGCTACAGCCAAGGCAAGCACACCTTTATGGATTCCTTTTCAATGGCTGTCAGTCGAGACCTGCGGACAACAAGCTTGACTGAGGGGTAACTATGCGGGGGCAAAACCCTTTCGGACTCCCATGGACCGACAGTAAGCCTCCTCCCAGGTTTAGGGAAGTCTGACAGGGATTGGGTTTATGAGATCCAATAGGGCCAAATAGCCACCTTCTCCACTACACATCCATCAAGACGCCTTTCCAGTGGCTGTCTGCTGATACCTGGAACCGCAACAGGATCAACTGAGGGGGCAACTACCCGTGTGGAGCCCCGCGACCTCCCTTTGACTTCCAGTTTACCTCCTCCCGGGAATTGTGGGGAGTTTGACAGGGACCTTCTGTCTAGGAGCATCGGGGAACAAGTACAGGTAGTGCTCAAGTTATGATAATTCGACTTACGATAATTCGCTTTTACGATGGGGTTAGCAATTAATATCGATACGACAATATTTTGAAAATAAGTATTTTTAAATTTCGCGGGCGACTGGCGCAGGCAACAACGTACAATCAGGCAGCGTACGGTGTACGATACGTTGGCCCGAGAGGCCGGAATAGGTACATTAATTCAATGAGGTTGAATGAGCTGACCTCACTTGCTCTCGTTGTGTCGGAAGTTAAAATAGGTCAGTGTTCATTTGCAATTTTTGTGTTTGTAAATACAGGTAGTGCACGAGTGACGATAATTCGTCTTACGATAATTCGAGTTTACGATGGAGTTAGCAATTAATACCGGTACGACAATATTTAGAAAATATTTTTAAATTTCGAGAGGGTACAGGCAACAGCGTACACTACAGTTGCCGTAGAATCAGGCAGCAAGGGAGACCAACTTACAATAGACCAACTTCTTTTTCTCAATCTCTTTATTCCATCTTCTAGTTAAAAAAGTAAGAGAATGATAAAAGTATTGTTAGTAACCTTATACTCTTGCGAAAATGCGTGCAGCCATAAACAACCGAACAAGACTTTGTTGTTTTGCTAATAACCAAATCAGATAACAACTGTTTTGCTTGTATTTCAACCATCATACGGTTAAACAATTATCGTAGTTATGTTAAGAATGACGTTAAGTACTGATATGTTTTTACACTACCCTTATCCGCTTTGGAGAAAAGATCGGCAAGGAAATATACTGCTAAAGTAAATTTAAGCTGCAAGTTGTAGTTGAAGCTGAGAAAAGAATGTTCAAGCTGCTAATGACTATAAATTATCGTGCATTGGCAACATGGATGAAACTTGACAGCAAATAAAATTGCAAAGTATTTCAATCAAAACTACTGAGCATGAAAGAACACATATTACTGCTGTTTTCACGCCGATAAAAGATAAATACAAAAAGCTCGTAGTATGAAGATGAAATCAAGAGAAAATAGCGAAAGGAATCTTGATTTTTTTTTTTTTTACACAAAACAAACGGCCAGCCGGCAGCCGCCAACGTCATCTATTAACCCTTTAACGCCGAAGCCCTATTTTCAAAAACGTCCCCCGTATGCGGCCCTCCGAGAGGTAGCGCCAAAGCGGAAAAAAAGTTTTTAAAAAAATCACAGCGCTTAGTTTTCAAGATTAAGAGTTCATTTTGGCTCCTTTTTTCTCATTGCCTGAAGTTTACTATGCAACCATCAGAAATAAAAAAAATATCATTATCATATATAAATATTGGAATATATGACAGCGAAAAAAAACTCGTATATAATTGTATACAAATCGCTGTAAGGAAAAAACGTTTGAAGCTAATGAGTTAATTTTTTTAGTTGTATTGTACACTAAATTGCGATGATTTTGGTATATAACAGATTGTAAAACGATTAAAGCAACACAGAGAAAATATTATCACAAAATGATGCATGAATTAATAACGAATGGACGTAATAAAAAGTTTTTTTCAAAAATTCACCAAAAATCAAAATATTGTGCTAGAGACTTTCCAATTGTGCCAAAATGAAGGAAATTGATTGAATATTACTAGGCTGTAAGTTTTTTAGCTTACAATTGCATTTTTTAACCATTTCGATCGAGTTAAAGTTGACCGAAGGTTGATTTTTTTCTATTTATCGTTATTTCGATGTAAATATAAAACAACTGTGAAGAGCTAAAGGAATGATATATTTTTTGTTGTATTCTACATGAAATTGCGCACATTTTGATGTATAACACTTTATGTAACGAATAATATGAAATGGCGAAAAAATTACGGCAAGCTGACGCAAGAAATGACAGGATTTTCAGCGGAGTACGCGCGCGCAGAGTGAAGGAAAATTTTTTTTTCAAAAATTCACCAAAAATCTACAAATTGTGCTAGAGACTTTCCGTTTGTTGCAAAATGAAGGTAAATGATTGATTGTTACTCGAATGTAATAATTATGGCTTACGGATGCGTTTTTCGATCATTTCGGTTGAGTCAAAGTTGACCAAATGTTAAAATTTTGTCAGTTATCGTGATTTAGTGAAAATATTAAAAAACTGTGAAGAGCTAAAGGAATGACATATTTTTGGTTGTATTCTACATGAAATTGCGCACATTTTGATGTATAACACTTTATGTAACGAATAATATGAAATGGCGAAAAAATTACGGCAAGCTGACGCAAGAAATGACAGGATTTTCAGCGGAGTCCGCACGCGCGGAGCGAAGGAAAATTTTTTTTTTTCAAAAATTCACCAAAAATCTAAATAATGTGCTAGAGACTTTCCGTTTGTTGCAAAATGAAGGTAAATGATTGATTGTTACTCGAATGTAATAATTATGGCTTACGGATGCGTTTTTCGATCATTTCGGTCGAATCAAAGTTGACCGAATGTTAAAATTTTGTCAGTTATCGTGATTTCGGCGAAATATTAAAAAACTGTGAAGAGCTAAAGGAATGACATATTTTTTGTTGTATTCTACATGAAATTGCGCACATTTTGATGTATAACACTTTATGTAACGAATAATATGAAACGGCGAAAAAATACGGCAAGCTGACGCAAGAAATGACAGGATTTTCAGCGGAGTACGCGCGCGCGGAGCAAAGGAAAAATTTTAGTTTTTTCAAAAATTCACCAAAAATCTAAATAATGTGCAAGAGACTTTCCATTTGTTGCAAAATGAAGGTAAATGATTGATTGTTACTCGAATGTAATAATTATGGCTTACGGATGCGTTTTTCGATCATTTCGGTCGAATCAAAGTTGACCGAATGTTAAAATTTTGTCAGTTATCGTGATTTTGATGTAAATATTAAAACACTGTGAAGAGCTAAAGGAATGATATATTTTTTGTTGTATTCTACATGGAATTGCGCACATTTTGATGTATAACACTTTATGTAACGAATAATATGAAACGGCAAAAAAATTACGGCAAGCTGACGCAAGAAATGACAGGATTTTCAGCGGAGTTCGCGCATGCGGAGCGGAGGAAAATTTTTTTTTCAAAAATTCACCAAAATTCTAAATATTGTGCTAGAGACTTTCCGTTTGTTGCAAAATGAAGGTAAATGATTGATTGTTACTCGAATGTAATAATTATGGCTTACGGATGCGTTTTTCAATCATTTCGGTCGAGTCAAAGTTGACCAAATGTTAAAATTCACTTTGGTTGCTGGGTCCTTCTCCAGCATCCCAGTCTAAATCTCGCCTCACACGCTCACTTCCGACAGGCAGTATGCGCCTTTCACGGTCCTGACGCCTTTGTGACATATCTACAAACGTCCTGTTGCAGCACGAATATGCAAACACTCGCCAAAGTTCTGCAAAACATGTCTGCGTCAAAATATCACTCCCGCAAGGTCCGACGCTGATGCTATCTGGCATGAGTAGGAGGGAATTCGCGCATGCACATCTGGGTAATACTCAAAAACAACACAACACCTGGATCCGTGAACTCCCAACATCCGCCAAGGCACGTGATTTGAAATCTTCCGCAAACTAGGCCTATAATTATTTTTCCGCGAATATTTAAAAAAAGCATTTTCAGTCGACGTTTGCAACGTCCACTCGGCATTCGACAGACAATTTTTGACGACGTTTAAAATGTCCAACAGGCGTTTAAGGGTTAACGAAAAAAATGGCTAAATTAATTTCACAACAAGACATATTTAAGTTATATTTCGACTTAAAAACACTTCATATAACGAAAAATATATATGTCCCTTATAAATAAAGTATCGAGAGATTCATTTACGCTAACTAGAAGCAAGAAATACCCTCTGAACCGAGTTAAATGTGGCGAAATAAAAACCGCGTGATTGATTCCCAAACCAAAACATTTGATCGCTATGATCGGAATTTATAATGCAAAAGCAATATAAGAATATTTACGATTGGATAAAGTGTAGTAAAGCATAACTTTTTAAAAGATCCATCAAAAAGATGCACATTCGTTATTTTGATGTTTGTATAATACGGTGTTATGTGAAAATAGAGTACAGTATAATGTAGGCTAGGCTACCGTATATGATACACGAAAGTGCAGGCTAGGCCTTGCTTGTTATTCAGTCTCTCTTTATACTGACTTATCATGTCAATCTGCATTGAACCTGCAGAATTAGCTGACACTAATAATTACTATACCATATACGTATAAAGTATACTGTGTAGTCTACGCTAGGCTACCATATATGTATAGATGGTACTGATTACCCTAGTGTAGGCTAGGCCATATTCGAGTTACGGTTTTTTCAACAAACAATGGGTTTTTTGGAACCTAACCCCATCGTAAATAGGGGAATACCTGTAGTCACCTCCTCCACTGCACTACATTTCACTATAACAAGGTTAACATCTGTTAATCAAGACACAAGACTGGCAAAGGTATGGAAAGGGAAGCAAGGGAGCAAATAGCAGGAGCAAATGGTAAGATGGCTAGTAGGAGAGAATTGGTGCCACAGAGCTAGCACTGGCGCCGAGCGCATGAGAGTGCTGGGGGTGAAGCTGGCGCCCGAGATCAGTGCCAGCAAGGTAGTAGTAGGTTTGTAGCATGAGCTGGTTCTCGGCTGTCGAGAATGTCAACTCGTAGCCACCAACAAAAACCAGGAAGCATAGGTCTGGTAAATAAATCATAACTGCAAAAGTTACAGGCCTAATGAAATGGCAAAATACCCAAGACCTACTTTCAAGGCTATTATCGGTGGCTTGCGCGAAGCATATAGCTGATAAACAATACATAAATAACAAAATTATGGCCTAATGAAAGATAATAATGCAATGTCATAAGGCAAAACCATTATCGGCATCTCACCAGTAGCCTATGGTCGGTAAACAATTCATGAATTGCAAAAGCTAATGCCTAATGAAAAGGACTAACATACACGATTACTTTATAACGGAATGCCGTAACATACGAGAATTACTTTTAAGGCAAAACTATTATCTATGGCTCGCTAGTAGATTAATGCCGTAAAACAATTCATAAATTGCAAAGGATATGGCCTAATGAAAAGCCTAACATAGACCAATTACTTTATAATGGAGTTTCTAGACCAATTACTTTCTAGACCAATTACTTTACAATGGAGTGTCCTAACACTCAAAAATTACTTTTAAAAACAAAACTATTATTGCCGGCTCGCTAGTAGTTTATAGCCGGAAAACAATTCATCAATTGCCAATGTTATGGCCTAATGAAAATGCATAACAAAAACTTACTTTTATAATGACATAATATAACACCCGAGCATTACTTTTAAGGCAAAACTATTATCAGCGCCGCCAGAAGCCTAACCAGTAAACATACCATCAATGCATATGGCGTCATTTACCAGCGGCTTGATGATGACTGAATCAATGTAAAACAAAATAAGAAAAAAAGTCATCCTGAAAGATTTCAGCTTGAAGGCTACAATATACGCGTTCCAATGGTTGATTTAAAAAATCCTCCATCGGAATCCTGTAAAACAACCTGAAAATAATGAAAAAAGCTGCTGCCATGCCAGACCAGGTGGTGCCACCATGGATGGCAAGAAACGAATGAGAATTGTTTGCTAGGTCGTTCCAATATTCCGTTAGTGGGACGGGCTGATCGCCCACGCAAACTATATTGAAGCACTACCTGCAAAATTTTCAATCTAAGCTGCCATTCAAGTAGAAACTATGGCTATGTAATTACTTGGTAAGTTACTTATATAAAATACTGTATTTGCTAAAACTTTTATAAAAAAAAAAACTCAAGGCAGTCACATTTGCAGTTCCTCTAGAGACATATAAGAAGCCTGACTTGAGCATATGATAGCCTACAGCGGTATGGCCCCTGGGGATCTGTTCCATATGAAAAGGGTTCATCTTCTGAACAATAATAATAATTGTTATAATAACTATAAAAATAAGTAGATAAATTCATGCTTGCAGCCTGATGGAGAGAAATGCCACCTTAGTTTTTTTTTCCAGGCATGTTTCAGATATAAACATTAGGTCATAGTTTAATGATACTGAAGATGAAGAAAATTTGTCACAAAACTTCAAGCATTTGAATACAACACCTTATATTTCTTTTTACTGATATGACTTGCCAGCCTGTGTTCAATTTAACTTCAAAAAAAGAACTGAAAACACAGAAGCCATATTCTAAAACATGAGAAAGTTATTCATGGCAAAATTAACAGAGCTAAGATCAGTAACCTTAGCAGCATTATACACTGAAGAAACAGGAAAGGCAGCATTATACACTGACAGAAACAGGAAAGGTCATCATAAAATGTTATGAAAAAACAACAGGCCTACATGGTGGATCTAGTACACCTTGTATGGTAAAAATAGACTTCCATAAGTTACACATCAAATGGGGGAGGATAGTAATGATGGATCTTAAATTAGAAAGTAAGAAAGATAGCAGTGACACTTTAAGTATATAATAAGGCATTTTCCTGACAATCCACTAAGCAACTTTGTCCCTCTCGTCAGCCTATCTAGCACACAGGGAAAAAAACATGAAATGGTAAAAGTAAAGGAACAAGAGTTCAAATGGCACACCTCAGTGTCTGAGGATATGATTCTTGGTCATCACCTAGCATAAGCTTTTCATAAAACCCTTTTCTCTTCTAGGCTCTTAGTAGTCTATGCATTGAAAAATATATGTACCACCCTTCACAAAATCTGTCCACAATTTGTATTTCTCTATGCCACAACCAATTGTTTTTATTATTACTCCTTTATATCTAATCTCCAATGTACAACATACATTCGCTCTACCCTACTCCAGGTTTTTAACTTAGCTATGTCTATATGCAAAGAATGCACAACAAATACACACAAACCTAAATATTTGATCATTCAAAAGACAGCAAAATGGTATCATGCAGGCCAAAGATAAAAAAAAATTATATAGGCATACCAACTGACCTTTTTATTGCCAGTTCTTTTAGCAACCACAATTTCTATTGGATCCAATTTTCCTTTTCTAATGATGGGAACAGCCCCTTCTCTAGTGATCCTCACTGCTGGAGACATCTTTCCTAACATCCGGGAGAATACCTCATCCCACCGCAGAGTTTCTTTAAAACCCTCTTTCTTGTTAACAACTGCTTCATGTAGCAAAGGGTTAAGAGTAACATTTCTGTAAAAAAAAATAATGCAAAATTTTAAATTATTCTGTAGTCAATACAAATATTTTACTTACTTATGCCATATTGTACAATAGGTGCAAATAACAAGTAAATTGGTGGTTATTAGTGGGAGAGAACCATCCTGCTAAAGGAGAACTCCACTTCACTTGCCACATCCAATTTATTTGAAAGCTTCCACTATGTAGTACAGGTGTGAGAAAATCAGAGAAGTTAGTGGGATACACTCCCCCTGAACATACAAAAAATATTTAAAATTTTGCATACTTCCATAATAAAAATTAATCTTTTATACAATTTATTTTTTCCAAATGATTAAGAGCAAAGTAAGACTCAGAACTTTGACCATTTCATCTAACTAGTGATCAATTACATATGTAGTATCAATACAGTATATATGACTTCTTTCATAACCCTTTGTAAGTTAGGAGGAATCATTACTGATCCAGACTAACTGGGGTAGAGGGGGTGGGGCTTTGTTCTAATATACTGATTAACCAGACTTCCCAAAGATTTTTACCCATGAGTAATAACAAATAGTTTAATTAGACAAGTGGTTTAACTTTCTTAAGTCTCACAGTGCTGGCCCAAGGGGTCTGATCTTAATTTTATAGACCTTTCAATTATAATACTTGGTATCATTTAATAAATTACATTTCTTTAAATATTTGTTTCCCAGACTTGATATTCCCAGCTGGTTGAAAAAAGGGCAGACATTATTACTATTATATTATTATACAGAAGATGAAACCTGTTCATATGGAACAAGCCCACAGAGGCCACTGATTTGAAGCTCAAGCTTCCAAAGAATATGGTGTTCATTAGGAAGAAGAGGAGGTAAAGGGAAATACATAAAGAAGAGCTCCCACTTATTAAAAACAAAATATAAATTAATAGATAAAAAAATATTGAAAGGCAAGGATAATAGTATTTGGGTAGTAACACACTGCATCTTCGCTTGAACTTCTGAAGTTCCAATTGCACGACATCCTCTGGGAGGCTGTTCCACAGTCCAACAGTGTGAGGAATAAAGGACCTCTGGAACTGAGGAGTTCGACAGCGAGGCACATTTACTTACTGCATATTGGTGCTAATGTTCAGCGAATCTGGTTGCCCCTGGCAGATACAGGGGATCTGGGATCAATTGTGAATGCGAAAGATCTCTGTAGAAATACAACTTATGAAAAAGTGACAAACAAGAGACCATCTGTCAATGGCCCAAGTCATAACTACTACTACTAGGAAACAGAAACCTATCACCACAAACCACTCTATCTTGGCAGATACAGGGGATCTGGGATCAATCTAAAAGAGATAAATCTCTGACAGAAGTAGACATACACTCCAGAGAACAGTATTCTAGTACAGGAAGCACAACCTACCTAAAACAGGTTACACTGATTTTATCACTGTTATAAATTAGATGTGTCAAAAGTTACACCTAGAATACTTAAAGCTTCAGACTCATTCAGCAAAGTCCCATCCACCTGAAGGTGAGGATGGGGTGGGAAATCTGTACGAGCTCTGCTAATCCACAGTGTTTTTGTTTTACTGGAGTTCAGCCTCATACCCTGCTGACTACACCATTGCCTGATCTGGTCCATGTCCTGACTGAGGCTGAGGTCAGCTTCATTTCTCATAAGTAGAGACTACTACACACGCAAGTGTTGCATCATCGGCATACAAAACAATCTTGTTTTCCAGGCCAACAACTATATCACTTGTATACACTAAAAATAACAGTGGACCAAGAACATTACCCTGTGGAACTTCAGACAAAACAGGTCTTGAACTGCAACTCACAGCTGCCTACCTGTACAGAAATCTTGAAGTAATCCAAAAACATATCCACCCACTCCAAGATTCTGAAGTTTATAAATAAGTGCCTTGTGATTTACTAAATCGAAAGCAGCACTAAAATCTCTTTGAATTACTCTACACTCAAAACCACTATCCAGGTTCCCTTGCAAATGGCAAGTCAAGTCTAACAGAGCATTGCAGGTCCTTAACTGATTCCTATATGCATATTGACTATCAGCTAATAATCCTCTAGATTCTACGTAACTTATATAGTGGCTTAAAAATAAGTTTTTCAGCATCTTTGGAGAGCACAGGGAGAATAGAGATTGGCCTGTAGTTGCTGCAGTCTGCAGATATGCCACTCTTTGGAACAGGCACTGTATTACTAAGCTTGTGCTTATCCTCAAAGATTCTATGTCGACATAAAAATCTATAGAATCTTGGGAGACAACACACTAGAAACTTTCTTAAAAATCAAAGGGAAGAAACCATCAAGATCTTCTCCACCCCAGGTATCAAGCTTACAAGTATCAGGGAGAGGGACATCCTCAGCTGACTGCTTAGCTTCAAAAACTCAATGAAGCAGTTTAGCCTTTTCCCTAGGGCCAGTAACAAATCTACCATCATCTGTTAGTAGTGGTGGAATGCAAGACAAGCCTGACCCAGAGATAGATGATTCCAATTTGGTCTTTCAAGTCAAGTGGGTTAATTATTCTATAGGTAAAAAAGTGTGATCAAATCAAAGAGGTAAAATGAATTCACTAAGGCGCTCCTTTAGAAAAGAACACCACAATCCAACTGCTTTAATTTGCTATCAGATTCATTATTCTATATACCCTAAGATCTATTAAAGATGGCGAGTTTTAGAACCATTAAAAAATCACTGACAGAAATTGGCACACTTGATCTGGCCACAGCAATTTCAGTCTTGGCTGCTTTATTTACATCCTTATTTCCCTCAGTGCCTAATTGAACAGATACAAGTTATTTCATTACTTACATGAGTTTCATAAAATTTTTGGAATGGGAATAATGTTAGACAAAACTGAATTTCTCTTATCCAAAAAAATGATTTCTTATTAAAAAAAATTGTCTTTAAAATAAAACCATGTTCTACAAACCCATTATTCATTAAATAGCCTTTATTCCATGCAAAAAGATCCATACACAACAACTTGAAAGATCTTGCAATAGGAAAAATCCCATTGTGCATGTCCAACTCACGCTCCAAAGCCCGGAAGGTCATTCCTCCATGTCAACCTTCATTTTAAAGTGTGTGAAGAGAAGATGAGGGCACTGGAAATTTAAGATTCACTTGTGGGAAAATGCTTGATTGACAAAACATAATTTATTTTTACGAGCCCATTACTAAAAGACTCAGTCTTGGCTAAGAACTCCTGGGCATATGAAAGACTTAATGAAGACCAATTGTTGGAATGAAAGACTTCACCTAATAGAGAATGGAGCTCACTGACATGCTTGGAGTAGGCAAAAGCAAGTAGAAATGCTGTCCTGAAGGTAATACCCAACAAAGAAGCATCTGCCAGGGGCTTGTAAGACAGTCTAGGTCAACTCCCAACCTGAGAGGTAAAATGGTAACCTGTGGAACTGAATAAACAGAATGATGAAACAGGTTGGAAATGTTCTTCTCAATCCCTATGCCTAAGCAATACTGGAGGAAGGCTGAATAAAGGGTGAAGCAACAGCACACACACACACACAGAGAGAGAGAGAGAGAGAGAGAGAGAGAGAGAGAGAGAGAGAGAGAGAGAGAGAGAGAGAGAGCTTCTTAATGTTCCTAAGGTAAATGAGGAAGTGTTAGTTATAATGGGAACATAGGCTTTGAGTGGAAAAGAACCCAGTTCCTCACAAGCAATGAACTGTGCCCACTTCTGTTTGTGGTTCCGGAGTGGACGCGTCATCGTTGTGGGACCTCTCTAGACGGCGGTGGAACGACGGCCGCCTGGATCAAACGTCCACAATACAACCCCACTGCCAAGACAAGGGAGGGGAGAAGAGGAGGAGTGGCTCCCCAATGCTCCGCAGGGTACCGCGCCTGGGGTGGCGCCCGCAACTGGATCTCCAGTTTTTCTCTGAAGGGATATGGTAACCCGGCTACTATATCCCTACAATTAATCTAGCCGGTGACATAGAATTAAACCCAGGCCCCTACACATGTCCCATCTGCAGCACCACGAGTCACAGCTTCTCGCGCCGGGGTGGATCAGTCCACTGCAACTGTGTGGTGGGTGGGTACACCTTTGGTGCACCACACTGAGAACACTAAAAGACTACAATGTACATTGGAAGTGCATCATATGCCGTAACACACACACAAACAAACAATAACAATACACAACAAGCACTTCCTATCAACAAAACACCAACCAACCAACACCACACAGATCACCATCTCCCACATCTACCACACTTTACTCCAATCCCAGAACACCATCACCCATTCCTACAAATCAAACATCCCCACAAACCCCAACACCCCATAGCACACACTCACCTAACGCCCACAGAAATGCACCACTAAATACACGCACTCACACACTTAGACATAATCGCCGCAACATAAACATCTTACAATTAACCCTTTCATATCTGTATAGTTATCACATCACTGAGGGTACATGAGCCCCGATGTGTCTGGGAGCGCTCGACAGTGCGAAAAAATAATTATTTCAAAAATTCAGCAAAAATAGAAATTTTATGCCAACAATGTTCATTTTGCTGTCCTTTTTTTTCTAAATGTTTATATTTTATGGTGGAATAGTCAGAATAAGAGTCCCAGCCCTCTAAATACGAAAAAATGTGAGTTATTTAACGAAAAAAAAAAATTCTTTACTTATTTTTATATTTTCGTTCGTAACCCAAAAACTATGAAAGTCAGACGAATGAATTATTTTTTATGAGAAAGCCAATAAAATTCCCTAAATATTGACATAGAAAACAATGGAAAACGAATAAGTCCAGTTGGTGAAAAAATTGATAGAAAAGATGGTGAGAAACAGAGCGCTCTGCCCGGCCTATGGTGAGAATTATCGCTAGAAAATATTTTTTTTGAAGAGCCCTATCTCGGTTATTTTTCATAGAAATTACTTTGTAAATATACGAAGAAGTAGAGGAAAAGTTGAAGAATAAAGGGAAAGTTAAGAAAAATGGCTTTGGTAACGGCAACAGTTTCATTTTGACGTTATAAATTGATCGAAACGAAAAAAAAAGTTACCGTTGTCAACATTATTGTTTGTAGCTCAAAAACTATAACAGTTAGGCGAATGAATTATTTTTTATGAGAAAGCCAAGAAAATTCTCTAAATATCGACATATAAAACAATGAAAAACGAATAAGTCCAGTTGGTGAAAAATTGATAGAAAAGTGGGTAAGAAACAGAGCGCTGCCAGGCATACGGTGAGAATTATCGCTAGACATTTTTTTGAAGAGCCCTACCTCGGATTTTTCATAGAAATTACTTTGTAAATATACAAAAATGTAGAGGAAAGGTTGAGGAATAAAGTGAGAGTCAAGAAAAATGGCTTTGGTAACAGCAACAGTTTCATTTTGATGTTATAAGCTGTTCGAAACGAAAAAAAATGTTACCGTTGTCAACATTATCGTTTGTAGCTCAAAAGCTATAACAGTTAGGTGAATGAATTATTTTTATGAGAAAGCCAACAAAATTCTCTAAATATCGATATATATGATAATGAAAAATGAGATTCAGAGCCCTGCCTAAAATCCAGACGTCTCTTATGTGATGCACTAACGAATTTCCGCTAGCTTTACCGTAAAAACTTTGCGAAAGCATGTTGGAAACTGTTCTCGATTGGCGTCGCTGTATGTAAACAGCCACGTGTGTTTACCCAACCTCGTGACGCATGGTCTCTGACAGAAGTGTGGCCTGCCAGGCCTGCGTGGGTGCGATCAGCTGATGTCATTGTGAGAATTTTACTACGCCATAGATTTGCGCATGCACAGTAGAGGAACTAAAAAATTTATAGAAAATAGAGGATACCAAACAGAGTGTTTCCAATACAGTAATGTAATCCTACATTTTATAAAAAAAAAATGTAAGATACGAGAGAGAAACATGGGTAGGATCAGCTGATTTCATTGTGAGAAATTTACTATGACAGGGAATTGCGCATGCGCAGTATAGGGACTGCTTGCCTGGCGTATCGATGCCTGAGTTACACGGTCCAAGGTATGCTTTAGCCTATGGAAACCACCAACTGTCCGAAAATAAAAAAATTTACCCCTACCACACGTACGAAAAATGTCGGTAAATTTTACGTAAAATTACGTCAGTCAGAAAAGAAGGGGGGTAGGGGTTGTTGCGTAATATGACGTCAATTGGACAGGAATGGGTTAAACATTGACGGCATTCGCAACAAACACATTGAACTAAAACATTTCATGCACAAACAAAAGATCCACATAGCCATCATTCAAGAAACAAAACTGAAACACACACATAAAACACCCAACATACCAAATTACACAGCCATCAGACAAGACAGACAACATGGTGATGGCGGAGGCCTCATCACATACATACAACATAACATATCCTACATTGAAAAAACGCAGCACATCAGAACACACAGAAGTAGACAGACATACAGAACTACAAGCATTTAATATCAAAATAGGGCACAATAAACAAATCACAATCATCAACACATACATCCCTCCAGAATATTCACCGGGTTTACCAGCAAACTTCACAATTAGACTGCAGGCGTTGAATACCCTCCCAGATATACTTCTGGGAGGAGATTTCAATGTCAAACACACAGACTGGTACGCCCACCAAGACATCACACAAAGAGGCACAGACATCTCAACACAATTAGACCAGCTATACATACTACACAACATAGATATGCACACACACATACCACACCAAGCCAACTTTAGTCTCACTTCCCCAGACATAACATTTTGCTCACCCAACATAGCACCATCAATCACATGGAAAACACAAACAGACCTATCATCAGACCACCTTCCTATTTTAATAACACTCCGAACCACACATGACACTTTCTCACACACAAGACACACCATCCCTAACTACAAGCGCGCTGCCTGGGATGAGTACTTGGAAACCACTGAGGCTCATTTTCAGGAGTTAAACCGCACACACATAACATCATCACAGACACTAAACAATACAACAATACAATTCAACGACATAATAAACAATGCAGACAAAAGAAACGTTCCTAAAGGCAACAGAAAACACTAAAACCCAAACTTCACGCCTGACATAAACAGACTCATAACAGAACGAAACAATTTAAGAAATACACCAACCCCACACACACAAATTACAACAAATCGCATACATGATTTAAACACAGAAATAAACACCAAATTAACTCAAAAACAGACAGAGAACTGGCAAACTTTTCAAGGTACACTAGACTACAGAACCAACCCATCCAAACTACACAAAACTATCAACAGTCTCATCAATTCAAACAGTGGGAATACCCAAAGTCACGCCTCAATCACCACATCTGACAAGATCCCTTCACGCAAACAACAAGCCAACATCTTAATAAACCACTACGCAAAAATCAGCCACCTACGCAAATACAAAGAAGACAGACACATCTACAGACGCAAACAACAGTTCCCATTAGATTACACAGTAATACTAGCCACAACAGAAGACACTGCTAGAATCATTAAACAACTTAAAAACTCTGCAGCCATGGGCATCGATAACATTTCAAACATTCATTTAAAACATCTAGGTCCCCATGGCACACAAACACTGACAAACATAGCCAATTATTCATACGCACACTGCATTATACCACACATTTGGAAACTGGGGAAAATAATAGCACTTCTAAAACCAAACAAAACACCTACACAAGCAGCTTCATACAGACCTATAACTTTACTCTGCACACCATCAAAAGTAGTAGAAACGCCTCATCTTCGCAAAAACCACACCACACATACCACTGTCACCCACTCAACATGGCTACAGACCACACCACTCCACAACAACACTACTCACCAACCTTACACAAAAATACAAGATGGCATTAACTCCAGACGCCCACCACAAAGAACACTGCTAATCACAATAGACATAAGTAAAGCCTTTGACGCCATCTCTAGACCACTTCTCATCAACAAAGTTTACAACACCACACTACACAACAACACCAAACGCTGGCTCGCCAATTACTTAACAGACAGACAAGCATTTGTACACTACAATGGCGAGTCATCCAAAATCAGAAACTTCCCGAACGGCATCCCACAAGGCTTCGTCCTAAGCCCAACACTTTTTAACCTATTCATGCATGACATACCAACACCACCTAACAACATATACATCTCCTCATATGCAGACGATCTAACAATCATATCAATACATGCAGAAAAAAACCTATGCTCCACACAAGTACAGACTTACATAATACAACTTGAAAACTGGCTCACACAAAACAGATTACAGGTAGCACCAACAAAATCCACAAGTACACTACTCACTAGTCACAACAAAGAACATCAGTACAGACCTACAGCAACGCTGAACAATACCACAATTCCACACACACACGAAACAAAAATCCTAGGAGTCACATACAACACTTCAATGTCATTTGCTCCACATGTCAGTAACATCATCAAGAAATGCAGACCTAGACTAAATGCACTAAGATCACTAACAGGCACAACATTTGGACAACAAAAAGAAACGCTCATCACAGTATACAAACAATACATCCGCTCCATAATAAACTACGCCAGCCCAGCCTGGCACCCTGCCATATCCTTGGCAGTACACAATCCACACCAATAGAACACTTACACGCCAAAACCAAGATTCTCACCATCAGGCAACACTTAGACATGAGAGGCACACAATTCTTGGCATCGGTCATAAACAACACAAACAGCCCATGCTATTACCTTCACGACCACCCTCCAACACACAGGCAAATAGCGAATACACCACACAGACACTATACAAATATCTTGAATTCTATACCACCACCCACAAACATCACACAAAACAAAAAGCACATCCATACTCACCTCACCAGACAAGCACTTAATAACCTTCCCAACAACAAAATACTCGCACCCCATCCAACATAAGCAGCACAGAAACACAGCTCTCAAGATTGGAGAAAGTACACCTGACTCGACTTCGCTGTGGTCATCACCAATCACTAAACACCTACAAACACCGCATAGACAACACCCAAACAGACATATGTCCACTCTGCCAAGTTAGTCCCCACACAATTACACATCTCTTAGTAGATTGCCCCTAACTTGGCAGCCCTTAGACAACAACACAACATCCACACTACCACACAGTTATGGTCAGATCCAGTAAGCGTGGTGTCCTTCTTGCGCGGTGCAGGCTTCCTGGCATAACAGAGTCTGGGGAACCACAACAACAACAACAACTTCTGTTTGTAAAGGGAAGTGTTAGAGGACCCGCAAGGGGTCGTGAATAGCTGTTGCTGAAATTTCCAAAAACCATTCTCTCTGAGAATATGCATCTCTGCAAATGCTGCTTGATACTGTTGCAGAGAACAGTACAGTGGTCCCCTAAACTTGCCAAAGAGCCTGCCAAACATTCAAATGAAAGAACTATGCTTACAAAAAGATCTAGTGAGCCCTGCTGAGAGCATCTGCCTAGAAGTCACAGACTTTCCTTTCACATATGAATCCAACATCAACACCTCTTGTTTGAAGTGCCCAAGAATATCAGTGGTTCAAATTCAGGTGATACCAACAGAGTCTGTTGATCCTGATATTATCAAATATCATGAAAGATATCCTCTGTGGTCATGATTCAATGGAAGGAACATCAAGGAAACCTTTGACGGAACATCAATGAAACCTTTCAGCATGCAGCTAACTGCAATTGGGGGAAGCAAATGTTGAAGCAACTGCAAGAAACCAGTTCCTCTGTCACCAGATGACCTAGTAACATCAGCCAAGACTTGGCTGTAGATTGAGGATGATGAAGAAACTCCTGGATAGTGACCTAAAGGAGATGAAAGAAATGGTCTTCAGAAAAATGGTCAAAAGCCATAGGGTCATGCAACTTAAAAAAAATTAAGTTCTGCCAAAAACATCAAGCCAGGCAGATTTTGGAAGACAGCATCCTTCTTCTTCATCACATCTGACATTATGTAGTACGTATAGCAAATATGAATAACCCAAGCCATCAAGTGTGCTGATACCACTAAGAATCCACTCCTGTCAGTTCAACAATCCCAAGCTCTCTCTAAAGAATCTTTGACGTGTCCATTTCCACAGTCATCCAGCAGGTCAAACAATGCATAAAGGAAGCAGGGCACCCATTGCAATGGCCTCCATGACAAACGAAAGGCAGTTTAGCCTGTGAAAAAGAACCCTGGATTTGATGAGCGAATCATGTGGAGGTCATAAAACCTGCTGAAACTTTGTTTATATATATATATATATATATATATATATATATATATATATATATATATATATATATATATATATATATATATATATAATATATATATATAATATATATATAATATATATATATATATATATATATATATATATATATATATATATATATATATATATATATATATATATATATATATATATATATATATATATATATATATATATATATATATATATATATATATATATATATATATATATATATATATATATATATATATATATATATATATATATATATATGATTATTATCACTTTTAATACGTGATTCATTTATCACACATTACCACAGGTGAAAAATAAGAACGGGTGTAGGTCCTGACCGGTTTTCACTTTATTTCCAAGCCATTGACGAAGGACTGATACAGAGTGTGAGAAGTCACAAATATATATACTACAAGAACAGTACTGACGAACATACACAACCGTTAGAGGCTCCATATCCCCACTCAGGCCGGTGTCGAGGTAGGAGTGGCCTTTAAAACTCATTTGGCTAAAAATCACAATAGACTCTCAGGGGACATTGCTGATAAACAGACCATACCCCACCTCAGATCCACACCTGACAGGTGTCATGGAGTATGAGTTTGGAAACTCATTAACATTACTACCCTCGTTTTGTGTTTACAAATATGATAATCCTATTTTCATATATCTCTACTGCCTACCTTAAAGTTTAAACAATTTACAAATTTCTTTTGATATTAAAGGATCAAGTTTATACATCCCTTGACTGATATTCATATTATGGTTGTAACTTTCTTTTATGAAGCTAGATTCAATGATGTTCCTTTCAGTGCATTATTAGAATATACAATCCTTTTGCCCCTTCCCAGTTGATAGCATGATTGTTCTCCCTAACATGTACAAATATACCACAAGCAAATATATTGATGATGAAATAGATAAGATTAGGAAAGCAGGCAAAAAATTTAAATATCCTGATAGTGTATTAAACAGTGCATTTGAAGCGGCAAAAAGACTATGTATCAAAACCAGAAAGAACCTTACAACACAAAAAAATTTGCTTGTTCTGCCTTATAATAATAGTATGAAAGATATCCCTCATCTTCTTAAGAATTTTGGTGTTAATGTCGCATTTAAGAACAATACAACAATGAAAAATGTACTTATCAAGAACTCCCCAGACAATATTAAAGGGTGTGTATATAAAATTCCGTGTAAGTCTTGTGACAACTTTTATATTGGCCAAACCGGGAAAGCACTGGAAAAAGAATTGAACAACATAAGAAATGTGTGAGATATGCACAAGGGAACAGTGGTATATTTGTACATGTTAGGGAGAACAATCATGCTATCAACTGGGAAGGGCAAAAGGATTGTATATTCTAATAATGCACTGGAAAGGAACATCATTGAATCTAGCTTCATAAAAGAAAATTTACAACCATAATATGAATATCAGTCAAAGGGATGTATAAACTTGATCCTTTAATATCAAAGAAATTTGTAAATTGTTTAAACTTTAAGGTAGGCAGTAGAGATATATGAAAATAGGATTATCATATTTGTAAACACAGTACAAGGTAGTAATGTTAATGAGTTTCCAAACTCACTTCTCCATGACACCTGTCAGGTGTGGATCTGAGGTGGGGTATGGTCTGTTTATCAGCAATGTCCCCTGAGAGTCTATTGTGATTTTTAGCCAAATGAGTTTTAAAGGCCACTCCTACCTCGACACCGGCCTGAGTGAGGATATGGAGCCTCTAACGGTTGTGTATGTTCGTCAGTACTGTTCTTGTAGTATATATATTTGTGACTTCTCACACTCTGTATCAGTCCTTTCAGTCAATGGCTTGGAAATAAAGTCGAAACTGGTCCAGGACCTACACACCGTTTCTTATTTTCACTCTGTGGTAATGTGTGATATATATATATATATATATATATATATATATATATATATATATATATATATATATATATATATATATATATATATATATATATATATATATACATATATATGTATATATATATAATATATATATATATATATATATATATATATATATAATATATATATAATATATATATATATATATATATATATATATATATATATATATATATATATATATATATATATATATATATATATATATATATATACATATATACATATATTATATATATATATACATATATACATATATTATATATATATATATATACATATATACATATATACATATATACATATATATATATATATATACATATATATATATATATACATATATACATATATACATATATATATATATATATACATATATACATATATATATACATATATATATATATATATATATATATATACATATATATATACATACATATATATATATATATATATATATATATATATATATATATATATATATATATATATATATATATATATATATACAGAATACAAAGGCTTAGCTAGGGAAGCCCCAAACATCTTCAAAATAGATACCTTGTCATCATAAAGCAAAGCAACCAAAGTATCATGCCAAAGTTGTAAGGACCAGTGGATGATGAAAATCAAAAGACACTCCTAAGGGTCTCTTCAAAAGAAGCATTGTCCTGGAGAGTATACAAATCTTCTACAGCTTCCTCATCTGAGTCCTCTACTTACACTATCCTTAGATCAATGAAAGTATGTGGAAACACTCCAAAGCTTCTGAAGAAAGACAACATCCTGGGGCTACACTTGTAGGAGGCAACAGAGGAAGAGCTAGACAGAAGGAACAAAGAGGTAAAGTATCACAGGAAGATACAAGACATCAATACAACACACAGATGTGACCAGCAAGGAGACAGCTGAGGGTGAAACAAGGAGGAGCCAAAAAGGACAATGAAATGAGACTGGGCAGACTGGACTCAGGAGAGCTTCGCTTACTAAAAAGAGGTGGAGACAACCAATGAAAGTCATGACTATGCTTCGGTGACTGAGGACCCTCACACGTGCAAGTCTCTTCAGAATCCAAACATACTGGATCACGAGACAAAGATGCCTCTTGATTGGGTCTCTGGATGCTCTTAAGTAGGGGAGACCTCATAAGTAAATCTGGCACCATGCAACCTGGCAATAAAATATCTTGTAAAAGTAGAACTGTGATTGAAGATAAAGCAACTGACTTTTGAGAACAATATAAAAAGCACTGCACTGGGCATGGACAAGGAAACCAGAGTGGCTGAGTCTATCAAGGTAGCTTAGTACAAGTACATCAAAGCAGACTTGGACTCTGAAGTTGTCAAATATCCCGGAGCAGACAAACTGTTACCCAACATGTTACATGGGAGCCAGGAGGTACACAACAGCACTCATGTACACCAAGGCTGAGTGCTAAGGGACAGCCAAGAACAAAAACATGGAGCGGGTGAGTACATGGAGCAGGCAAGTAACTGAGGCCATCTGGTATGATAAGGCAGAAGTGTATGTAGAAGCCAACATAGAAGCTGTTGCACACACATACAGTAGCAGGAGTCTGTGTCAGAGTAGAAGCGTACGCCAGTGAGACCACAGAAGACAGGTGAGCACTCATTCAACAGATGTCACTGAGGCATTAAGAGTCAAGTGCATGAACAGTGAGATAGCAAGCAATGTAATTAAAGGACTGTGAGGCCATGACCAACTCACCCATACATGAATTAACTGCAGCTAAAAATGGTCCTGGAACACAAGCAACCTTCTTCATCTAGGCCAGGGAAGAGTCATCTGCTGAACACACGATCTTCAATTAAGGGGGAAGCATGAGTGAATCACAGGAGGAGGCAAAAAAAGAGTATGATGTCTCGTAAAAACAATGGGGGGATTCCCAGGCACGCGAGATCCATGAAGTCGAAGTTTTGTTAATCAAGAACACAGGAAGGGGTCAAGACTATAGATGGCCAACATCTATTACCATAAGCACTACAGACAAAGAAGCATCATCACCAGACAAGACTCTACACTTGACAGTCATGGATGCAGCGAAACAAGAGGAAGAGTCAGAAGATTTACTCAAGTGCGGTGCCTAATGCACAATATTTATACTCAGTTCTGAGCATATAGGAACCAGTGATAAACAGTCCATCTCACGTGAAGGGCGCTACATATATGGCCTTTATCTAAGGACATAAAAAAACTAACTCCATGACTTCTCAATACTGGCACAATTAAGACTTCTCAATACTGGCACAATTAAGGGGAAGTATTCAAATCACTATTAGAGGTATAAAGTATCTCAATACTAGGCAAGTAAAAATATGCAGAAATGAATAGCCAAATTGAAAAAAAAACAATAGCAACTTTTATTATGAACTGATGGAAGCAGCAAAATATTTTGATCAATAAATTAAACCTGAGAAGTACTAAGAAAAAGGAAAAATTTGCTCTACAAAGCTCACGTTAAACAATAGCAAAAATTGACGATAATTACAAAATGACTTAAATAACTTGAATGATGAGATAACAAAAAAATTGAAAAAGCAATTATTTAATAACACAACTGTGGTCAGACTGCCATCAACCAAAAGGCAAGAAAAAACTGAATTAGTGATAAATTCACTAAACACTAAGCAAAATACAATAATTGGGAAGCACAGAAGCACAACCAACTCTGAAGAAATCACATGTAGGAATGATGCCTCATCTACCAAGCAAGTAGTGAGTACGCTTGGCAAGGGCATTGGATCTTTCTCCTTGCAAGATCTTTCAAACTGGTATAACTGGGCCCATTCACAGGAAGTAAAGGCTACTTCATGATTAGTGGGCATAGTGTCCATACAACCCTATCACTCATGTGCCCACACCAGTCGTCTATGAATATCCTCAGACACTGTAGTTTTTTGTCAGACAAACATAAGAAGATCATTAGTAGCAAAGAACATGTGTCACCTGTAGCTTCAAACTGATGGATATCTGAAGCCTCAATTTTTATGTAGACTGGATAACAGGCTGCATGATGAGAGGGACTGGGATGAGGGAACTTACTACGAGTTGTGTATTAGTTTGCAAAACTAATTTTATTTAATGAAAATTTAAGTTTGTTTCATTACAGCCTCATTAATCATATATATAGCAATTTAGGTAGAAGGATCATGCTACTGAATGCCCTAGAATAGTGGACAAGACCTAAGAGATCCAGAAGAGTACTTGGAGACTAAAAAAAAGTCAAGAACCATGGAGCTTTTAAAGTGTAAAGTAAAGTGTTTGTTTTTGTACAGATGCCAGTTGAAAACCTGTCTTTAGGATACCATGTCAGAATGAATCTGAGGCTAGAGAATTAGGAAATTGAAGGTGATTGCCTTTTGCCCTATCCAATAGTAAAACTTGGTCCTTTGGCTACTGCCAGTCCCAATGAATACATATCCCTCCACAGGTGTGTTAAATCCTTAAGACAAAACTTTGCAAAGGTAGACAGACACCTTGAAGTACCTGCATTTAATGTGACATTTACATCCAAAATAATGTCTAAAAATCAAAGAAGTAAAGATGGTTCTGATGTCATAGACTACCTGTGATCCTGTTGCTGAGTAAAAACAGTGGGGAACAGTGGAACAGCTTTTAATAGAACAAAAACTTTACAAAAAGGGAAAGTGATCAATTGATAAATTATGGTCCACGCTAGTTTACTTCTGTCCATCAGACTAAAGACTGTTCAAATGAGGGAACATTTGGGAATAAAAAAAACCTGGGCATCTATAATAATAAATTTGTGATGGAACAAATATTCATATTAGTGTAAAGAATGAAACCTTACTCCTTTCCCATACTAAGCAGGTTTAAGGTGGGTGTAGTTCTTATAATAATATCTCTCTATCTCTTTTTTTCAGTATCATTTATTTATCAGTTAAAAAGAAAACAGGTTTTGACGTAGGAAAAACCTATTTTTGGTAGTCGCTGTTGAGTCCTCCAGGAGTTACCTTCCATGGTCTAACAGGGCTCCATGGTGACCAAACTAACATCAAAGAATTCCCTTCTAGTTGGCCTTTTTGGCCAGGTACTGTGTCAAAATGATTAACATTATAACACGTGATGGAGTATATAATGGACTCAAAGATAAGAGGGCACTTTTCCTTATCTTCAGCGAAGCTGAACCCAGTTTTTCCAACGTCAAAGAACCTACAAGAAAGAGAAGTGACTAATGCGCATATGCATCTGCCCTGTTTTTTACAACCAGGCCATTAAAAGACCAAGGAAACATTACTCTCTGATGGTCAATGCAGGATGATCCCTTGCCCAAATCCCATGCATTTTCATCAGGGAAGTGGGAGGGTTTTGAGGACTCAACAGCGACTACCAAAAATAGGTTTTTCCTACGTCAAAATCTGTTTTTTGATAGCAAAGTCACTTGTTTCATCCTCAAGGAACTTTACAAAGAAATTTACAGGTGACGAAAAAGGCTCAAGCTCTCAATTTTTAATCCCAACACCCCAAAGGAAAAAACATTTCTGGTCCGAGGTCAAGCCACAAATTTCAAGTCCCATTCTTTATTCCAAATACTCTTCAGGTTTTGGTACCAAGGAACAAGAACCTATACATGAACTTACATTTTAGGATGTAGTTCTACAGTGGCTTACCTAAGCATGCTGGGTTTGGGTGCGTACTGTCGCCCTTCTCCCAGCGACAGCATACTCACTGTCAATAATAAGACCCCTGGTTTTCTGCTGTAGCACCTAGAGGTTAGGGCTAACCATGCCACCTACTGATACACGGTGTAGTAGAATTTGTTCGAGCATGTGGCAATAATTTAACTGATGACCTCCCTGTACATTCAGAGACTTCTTCGAAAGAGACATTTCTGAAGAAGGCCAAAGGCGTACTTACTTTCCTAATATCATGTGACCTTGGAAAGGGGTGTGGATTTGCCTTTTTAATGAGACACGCTACAATGAGACACACTCAGCCCTTGTAGAAGCTCACGGATTGGTATAAATATCGTTGGTGCTGGACTCTAGCTGGCACCAAGTGAGCTGGGCGCCAGCCAAGCTGCTGGGAGACCACAAAAGCCTTAAGCTCTAAAGTTGGCGCCAGATTGTAGCTGGTGCCAGGCAAGCTGAGCACCAGGGGATCCCAAAGCTCTGGGCACTGGGGGCTTGAGCTGGCTGCCAGGCAAGCTAACAGCCCGAGGCTCAGGAAGTTCTAAAGCTAGCAACAGACTGTAGCTGGCGCTCAAAGAGCTGGGTGCCAGCAGAGCTAAAAGTTAAGGTTTCACATCTTAAGATAGTGAGGTGTGAAGGACAATTATGCTTCCAGTAGATCAATGCAGAATGGAAGTAATGGCCATGTGTGCCTGTGAGACGTGAAGGATGATATACTTCCAGTAGGCTGATGCCAAATGGAAGTAAGGGACATATGTGCCTGAAAGCTAAAAGCTAAAGAAGTGGAGGCTGCTCAGATAACCTTAGCTCTCACTAAAAGGCAGAGTTGTTCTTCTGAATCTGAGTGTTTTAGAAATTCTCTTAAGGATGAAAGACAATGTGATCTTAATACAAGGGAGAGGGGGTTCTTGACCAAACATCAAAGGACAAGAAAGCCCTCTAGATTATCAAGTCCTGTTCAGGTAAATACCTATAAAACTCCAATTGGACAGAAAGTTCACTCTTTTCCCTCAGAGTTGGTGAGCGCTCCTGGGTGCTTGGAGCATGCACTAGCGCCAGGTGAGCTGGACACCAGGCGAGTTAGGAATTCGGGAGCTGGCCGGAGCTCCTAGAAGCCAAGGATGTCCGTTATGCTCTAAGGGAGAAAGAACGGATCCTGGTCTCGGATGGATCCTCGTTCTTGGCTAAAATCAAAGGAAAAAACGAGGATAACACATCCCCTGCTTCCTGGCTGGGTGTGAAAAAGGCTTGCGAGGTCTTTGAGATGAAGATGAAAGATCCAGGTCTCTGTGCTTAACCAGGGATAAGCATAGATCAGTACCTCTTCAAGGACAGAGAGAAAACCTAGGTCTTCTCAGAAACAAAGAGGTAATCTGCAGCAAGGTCAGGTGTGTCTAAAAAGAAGAGATGAATAGTCTGAGACACCAACTTTGGAAGACAACCAGTAAGTCTGGGAGATGGAGGAAGAGGGGTGACTTCTGAATCTTGTAATAGCCTCTACAACACGTCTTGAAGACTCTTCGAAAGACAATCCTATGGACAGTCCGGTTTCTGTCTGGGCAAGAGCGGACCCCCGTGGTAGTATATCTGAAGCTAGGTTGTCTGAGAAGACACAGTTATGGGGAAAGATCTTGAAGAGTCCACCAGTAACTGGAAACTGAGCCTGAGACTGTTCAGCACTTCCTCGACCATGTAGAAGGTTCTTTGAAGAGGCAAACAGGTCAAAGGTTGACTTGCTTCATACAATAATGAGATTCTGACAACTCAGGGAATCGAAAGGCCATGATGGGAAGGACAAGCTTCTGACGGCCCAGTACGTCCTTTGACGCTTCGTCCCTGAATAAATCAAATGACTAGAAGACTTGATTGATCTGTCAACAGAGGAAGAACTCCGCTGACTGGTTGAGAGGAAATGCTGGATCCAGCTTCTCTGCTCCATTAGATGCATTAGGACTGAGGTCTAATCCAAACACACTACCATAGAGCTAGGGTCAAGCAGTACTAGGGCCATAAGAGGAAACACTAGCTCTCCAAAGTATAAGTGAGGTTCCGTTATTCTTGGGGACCAAGTCGTGGACATCTTCCCGGTTCTTCAAATGGGCTACTTTGACCTAGATCTGAGGTGCTGACAAGAAGACTAGAACTAAGCTCAGCATAAGAAGGAATTCCCTTGCACAAGTCATGTTCAGACAGCATCACTGGAAATCCAACTAAAGAAACCTGGGCTAAGAAGCAACACGGAGGTGTCCAACTGTGTTCCTGTCCCCGTGAAGGTTACTGTCAAGAGGCTCCGAGCCCCTTTTCTTCGAAGATAATGAAGTCAGTCGACATTTAAAGACTGAAGTAATGCCCAGGCAAAAGGGGAAGTCAAATGCAGGAAGAGCTAGTAATCGGGAGGTCGAAGCAAAGACTCCCTACCTGTCCCGAAAGGCGGAACTAAAAAAACTCTCTGGGGTTCGGAAGGGGATCTGGAAGAGTGCTCCCTGCGTATCCAAGTTCCTATCCAATTGCCCTGGAGAATGGGTGAAAGAATTGTCTGGATCGTTCCCCTCTTGACCTTCATCTACTGTCTAAGAGAGAGAAATAAAGAACTGTGGTCGTGCAGCCCATCATCAGGAGAGGAGCTCAAGAAAAAAATGTCGAGCGCTCCAAAGCTAGTGTCAGAACGGCGTCATTTGGGAGCGATAGCCCATTGCAACTATGTGAATCTCACAGTGGAAGAGATCCTTCTAGAGAATACAAAAACAAGAATAAAAAAAAACTCTTCTGAGTCCATACATGACAAGGCACGGAAACACTCCAAGGCACCGAGCCTCTGGCACTGGGTGCTCTGGCACTGGACACTCGGACACTAGACTTTTGGTGGATAGTGTAACAGGACCAACAAATTACCAAGTTGGTGCTGAATGGTCTCCAATGAAGCAAAGGAGTCGACGAAACCAATGTAGAAAGGTGAAGAGGTAGCGTCCGTACTCCTGAGTGTGGTGTCAGATAGCTGATAGCTAGCTCGAAACGGACAGGACGACGAGTGGACATAGGACACAGGTGGAAACGCAAGTGTGAGCTCGGACACTGGCCACTCAGACACATATGGATGCTAGGAACTGGGCTCTCGGAAATTGGGAGCTTGGAACTCGGACACTCAGAACCTGGGAGCTCAAAAGTTGGGAGCTCGGAACTCGGGAACTTGGGCATCACTAGTCTATACTTTGATCCATAACTAACCACATTGGGATCCAGAAAGTGTCAATGGAGCCTCTTGTCCATACTGGAATCCTAATCTTGTTCACACTGGGATCTGCAAACCGAAAAAACATCATCGGCGCCACTATGGCCAAGGTAAGTACATCTTCATGGATGCCTTTTCAATGGCTGTCCATCGAGACCTGCGGACAACAGGTTCAACTGAGGGGTAACTATCCGGGGCAAAACACTTTTGTACTCACTTGGACTAACAGTATGCCTCCTCCCAATTTTGCAGGGGAGTTTGACAGGAACTGGGTTTATGAAATCTGATAGGGCCGGATAGTTACCTCCTCACTACGCACCCAACAAAACGCCTTTCCAGTGGCTGTCTGCCGATACCTGGGACCACAACAGGCTCGACTGAGGGGGCAACAACCTGTGTGAAACCCTCCGACCTCCCTTGGACTTCCAGTTTGCCTCCTCCCAGGTTTGCAAGGGAGTTTGACAGGGACCTTCTGTCTAGGAGCATCAGGGGACAAGTAGTCACCTCCTCCACTGCACTACACTTCACTATAACAAGGTTAACATCTGTTAACCAAGACACAAGACTGGCAAAGGTATGGAAAGGGAAGCAAGGGAGCCAGGTGTGGGAGCATGTGGTAAGACGGCTAGTAGGAGAGAATTGGCGCCAGGGTGCAAGAGCTGGCGCTGAGCGCATGAGAGAGGGTGCTGGGGGTAAAGCTGGCACACGAGATTGGTGCCAGCAAGGTTCGTAGCGGGAGCTGGTTCTCAGCTATCGAGAATGTCAACTCATAGCTGCCAACAAAAACCCACAATTTTCTCCTTACTACTTTCTGCCTAACACTGAGTTCTGCAAAGGAAGGTGTAATGGTTATGTTAAAAATTTATTTACCGGAGGCTTCCAAGAAGCATAGGTCCGGTAAATAAAAAATAATTGCAAAAGTTGCAGGCCTAATGAAATGGCAAAATACCCAAGAACTACTTTCAAAGCAATTATGGGTGGCTTGCAGGAAGCACATGGCCGATAAACAAATCACAAATTGCCAAAATTATGGTCTAATGAAAGATAGTAATGCAATGTTGTAACATCTGAAAATTACTTCAAAGCAAAAACATTATCGGCATCTTGCCAGTAGCCTATGGTTGGTAAACAGTTCATGAATTGCAAAAGCTAATGCCTACTGAAAAGGCGTCATATGCCGATTACTTTATAATGGAATGCCATAACATACAAGAATTACTTTTAAGGCAAAACTATTATCTTCAGCTTGCTAATATATTAAGGCCGTGAAACAATTCATAAATTGCCAGGGTTATGGCCTAATGCAAACCCTAACATACACCAATTATTTTATAATACAGTGTCTAGACCAATGACTTTATAATGGAGTGTCGTAACACTCGAGAATTACTTTTAAAAACAAAACTATTATCGCTGGCTCGCTAGTAGTTTATGGCTGGATAACAATTCATAAACTGCCAAAGTTATGGCCTAATGAAAATGCGTAACATACAATTTACTTTTATAATGGAATGTCGTAACATCCGAGAATTACTTTTAATGCAAAACTATTATTGACGCTGCCAGAAGCCTAACCGGTAAACAAACCATCAATGCAAATGGCGTCGTTTCCCTCCGGCTCGATGATGACTGAATCAACATAAAACAAAATAAGAAAAAACTCATCCTGAAAGATTTCAGCTTGAAGGCTACAACATACGCGTTCTGATGGCCGATTTAAACAATTCTCCATCGGCAGGGGTTCCATTCTGCAGGTGTGATGGTAACCGAAAATCGCTGATAACCGGCGATTTTCAGTGCTTTTTCAGCGATTTTCAGTGCTTATTGGCGCTGAAAAGCCCCGATTTTCAGTTATCGGCACCTCTGTTAGGTATGTATCGGCACCAATACCCAATTATTGGCACCGATATGCAGAAATCAGAGATTTTCAGGTGCTGAAAATTGCCAATTTCCATAGAAGTTTGGCTAACCTGATTTACCCTTTCGGTAACCTCAAATTGTCTATCAATGTTAAAAAGGTCATGGCATAATAAGTTTCTATAACAAAATTGTCTAATATTATTGCATTAATACTAATTATCACTTTGTCAAACAAGAAAAAAAAGATGGCAAACAGCGTAGCCTAGCAATCTACAGTACTTCTAACTTCTCACCTTAAACAAACAAAAGCCTACCCATTAAAATTTTAAAGAACTAAAACTTTTCACTGGGTCTTAAAACTAAGTACTCAGCTTGATTGGTGTAATGATGCTCAAAAAATGCATAGTCAAACACAATTTCCGGAGCACAATCAGGAGATAAGTGAACTCTTGGACAGACCAGAGTGTAATGAGCAAGATGGCTGACACATGCTGTTGTCACATCTGTGCAAGTGGAACATTGTAGGGCAGGAGACAGGGCCCTCCTGTCCTTAGTCCTTTATATTCTAACACTGTGACAACAACCACTATTCTGGCTGAGACCAACTATAAAAAAATTCTTTGTAATTGGTTAGTTTGTTTTATGGAGCCTTGGAGGGGGACCATCAGAGTGTAACTCCTTTGAGGACAAGCGTTGTTACACTATCAAAAATTCCAATATATACCTTCCAAAAGGGACTGATGTTTCAAACAAATGTTTAGCCTTTTATCATACTTTCTTACATTTTTATGTGACTTACTTTGTAAACTTATAATTACTAAAAATGGAGCAAAATCTTTCAGTTAATTACTTACTTGTCACCTTCCTTTTGCAAATTATTTTTCTTGATGTAATCTGTAACCACTCTTCTCACATCCCCTGTGCTCAAAACATCACCTTTACTGTAAGTATATGAATTCAGAAATAGATCATCACAAAGAATGACCAGACTAACAAATATACACTTCAAAAACATTCTAAAAAAAGCAGGTATTTATAACATGAAACAGATTTTTTTCATACAAACCCATCAATAATGTTGAGTCCTTGTCTGTGGCCTTGTTTGTACCCAGACACATACTATCTTATGTCCTGCATACAATGAGAAATAAGAGCTACCCTTGTGCATGCACACTATGGGCTCACTCATAAGTACCAACTGGTCTCTTTATAATTTGCATAGGCTGGAAGTGAAACAGTTAGAATCAGGGGATGGGAGGTGAGCATTCCACAAGCAATTGGTGGGTTTGTTATGAAAAACATGTTTTATATTACAAGATCTTAGTTTGTTTCAAACCGTCTAATTACGCTGAACTTAAATCACAATTTAGAAGGGAATTTAAGGTAAGCTGAGAATCCTAGATTTTTGGCAAGGGTCTGATGGATCCAGTGAGGCAAGTACCAAGTCTCAAAGTTTTCATAATGAATTCTTAAGTTGTGGTAACATCCAAAGATTACAATAAGGAGTCTGTACTTGGCAAGCTGTCTAAAGAGTATGCATCGGCAAGCCATTTGAGACATAAAATCATATTACCCCACAAGACTATGTATCCTGAGTATGGATGAGATTCGGTTAAAAGGTTAGAAAAAGGTAGAACAAGATTGCAATACATCCTCCACAACTGGTGAAACTTCTGCTTCAACTAACAACCTCAACAAGTACAAATGCATCCTCTTGTGCATCATATCTATTGTGATAAAAATTGGCAGTGATAAGTGGAATCTCCAAGAACCTATATTTCATACAGCTGAAATTTCAATACTTTATTCCTTTTAAAGGCTAAGAAGTTTATTACACCCTGATCCCATGAACAGTACCTATTACCTGACTAGCCTTATCTTCTAACACATCATTATAGGCTCATGAAAAAGACACACGTCAGCCAGAAAGATGCAGATTTCTTGGAGATGTCTTCCATTGGCCCATGGATAAGAACAGTCTGGAGTCATCACCTCTTTGATGTCTCAACCTCTTCAACTACAGGCAGATAGCTCTCACTGGGTAAAACAATATGTTCTTCATCTCATAAGTAACAGAAAACACGGTTGGAATGGCAAACACAGACCCATGGAAGACCAACCTCTGGTATGGGTAACACTGCATAATAAGGCATGGCATTTGCTCACATCTCTCAATGATGCTAAAGCCAGCAAAAAAGCACTCTTCTTCATAACAATTTTTTTAGGAAAATTCCTAAAGAAGTTCGTAGGATACCCTTGAAAAACCGCAAAGAACCAGCAAGAAATCCCACTTGGGTGTCTGAATCATAAGACATGGCAACTCCTTTTCAAAATGATCGATGAGTTTTTAAGATCTTTTGAAGCAGTGACTTTGAGACACTTTTGTAACAACTTGTGACATACAGCATTGTATCCTTTGACTGCAGAGACAGGCAGTTTCAACTTGTAACAGGACAGCACTGAATCCATTAACTGCAGAAAAGATTCTTCTGGTGGTGGTAATGCAGGAAGGCAGTGATCATATTGAATAAGATTTGTTCATCTGATTAATATTCCCCTCACTGTACCAGCTGCTGATCTGTCCCTTTGTCAGGTGCAAGTTGCTGTTCTAAGTTTGACCTACTAGAAGCATGCCCCATAGTTACCAATGTATTCTGATGGTAACACCTGTTTCCCTGGATGAGGGTGTCTGCCTGACATTCAACCTTCCTGGAAGAATCTCTGCATGATCCTTATGTCATTGGCCTCTGCCTACATATACCCACTGCTAGGCAATACACATGTTCAGATCTTGTCACTCCTTGGTTTCTGAGATATGCAACAATGGTGTTCTTCCTCAACACCCTTTCCTTCTAATTTGGCAGCAAGTGTGGAGGCCTAAAAACACTGACTTCAATTCTAGGAAGCTGATGTGCATCTTTCTATAAGCTACAAACCAGGTGCAAGTTGTCTCTTGATCAGGCCAAGGAAGTGAGGCCCCAACAGTGGGCCAATGTGTGTAAGTTGTTGCATCTGTGAATAAAATTTTTGAGTGCTAAGGAACTAGACAAATACAAAATTCTAGTGGCCTGGGTCATGACACTATAGTAGATCTTTCAGTACATCCTCTAAGGCCGCTTTCACACCAAGGTGGCACGTCGCACGTGGCAAGTGGCAGGTGGCAAGTGATGAGTGGCACGGTGATTTCAGAACAAGGTAGCACGCGCCACGTGTTTCAGGGTGGCAGTCCACTTCACAGTGCACAAGATGGCACCATTGGATGAGGAGGTTATTGTTGCTTTGATTGGTGCTATAGCCACCCACAGAAGAAGAAAAAGGAAGAGGTACTGGATATATCCGTATCTTAAAGACAATGTAGAGGCTCACAGTGTTTTATGTAGTTGCAAAGCAACTAGAGCTCGATGAAGAGAAGGTTCAGCTTTTTCACCGAATGCGGAAAGAAACTTTTTGCCATCTGTTGATGAATCAAAAAATCCTGATTTTCAGTGCTTCAAAAGTCTTCTACCAGACGTGGCAGGCTTCAGTGGTTCACAGAAAAGACGTTTTAAAATAAAAGTATTGGAACTCACATATGAAATATGTAATGAAGGATGAGTTTCTCGATTATCTAGTGTCTGTATATTCACACTCAACAGACAGCTATCTGCAGCATCCCGAAGCACATGACGTTATAGGTCAACAAGCAATGACAATGGAGCCTCAGGATCAAGACAGCTACTCAGGATTTACTGTACTGTAAAGTTTGGTGTTTGTTAATCATGATGCATAGGCTGTGAGAACCTATTTTGTGAATAATAAAGTATATTGGAAAAGGTCATGAGTATTGCTAAACACCCTATGTTATGTTTTATATGTCCCCTTTTGGAACTCAGTGCTGGGTTACCATTTTGGCTATACAGTAGTAGTAGTAGTAGTAGTAGTAGTAGTAGTAGTAGTAGTAGTAGTAGTAGTAGTAGTAGTAGTAGTAGTAGTAATAGTAGTAGTAGTAGTAGTAGTAGTAGTAGATGATGATGATGATAATAATAATAATAATAATAATAATAATAATAATAATAATAAAATTAATTAAATCGCAATGTATTTCTCATCTATTACTTTGTGTCACTGTTTCAACCATATTTTTCAATTGCTGGAGACAATAATGATTTATCATCGCTTAGAAATATGAGTAGTCGTTCCTGTGCGCTCACAAATTTTCTGTAGTTAGTATCTTTCGGCTGCATGTCCCTCTCATCAGGCAGTGTTGTCACATGTGCTTGCGCAAATCTGTGCCATATATCCAAAAGTTTTCATTTTGTTGTATATTTTGTTATTAAAATAAAAAAATGTAATACTACATCGTCTAATAATAAGTTTGGAGGTGAAAGTTCCATTAAAGTTTGACATCACAGTCCGGGGTGGCAAGTCGCACACTTAAAAAAAATGGACATGTTCAATGTCGGAATGGCATGCAAGTCGCATGTGGCTCATGCGACGAGCCACGCCACCTCGGTGAGAAAGGTTCCATAGGTTTCCTAATGTTCGTTTTCAAGTGGCGTGCTACGTGCCATGCCATGTGCGACGTGCCACCTTGGTGTGAAAGCGGCCTAAGGCTATGACTGTGAGAGTAATTCAGATATACAGTCAGCCAACAATTTGATGGCTGCCCTTACAAGGACTTCATCCTGAAGGAGCTGAGCAGAACTAACTTATCCAACAATGAAAGATGACCAATCATGGACTACCACAGCTTGGCATGAGGACTTACTTGGTACTAAGACTGAAAGATAACTGACAGAGGTCTACTGATACTGCTCAATGATGGGCATGCTAATGCTTTCGAGTGTCTCTCTACAACAACATTTATGTATGTAGCCTTAACAGATGAAACCAGTTCAGATTTCTGCCACATATAATCATGGCATTATTGCTTTAGATTTTTCAACTATTTCTGGTTGTGAGCAGTTAGTAAATGAACCCACACACTATCTTCACCTTGTAATCACAGATATTATTATTACTAAAACAGTTTAACCAGACCACTGAGCTGACTATCAGCTCCCATAGGGCTGGCCAGGTCTAGGCCAAAGGCCTAGCACTGGGACCAAATAGGTCATTTGGTATAATGATGAATGAATGAAGATGAAATTAAAAACTGCACAAAGGCATACACTCTCATACTTGAACACACTCACAATAAATACATTTATACTCATGTTTTCATATATACTCACTAAAAAGGTATATAAAAATTTAGAATAAGTTAAGTAACATTTTAAAATTTAGTTGTTTTAAAATTCATTAAACACCCTAAGGGTTTTCACATTTTTATCATTTACTTGTTTTATACTTCATCAATTAAATCACAGCTCCTCATGAACATTAAAACTGGTATTACTGAAAATGTAGATTCTGACAAAATTTCCTTCATTGATCTACTTCCAAAATTTAATCATCGCAGGTTATATTTTGGACATTCACACAATACTGTACATGCTTGACTATTATCAACACTTTGCACTCCATGTGTCAAACAAGTATAGCCTATTCGAAGACGCATCAGAATTACTTGAGCGTGTGTCTCTCTCTCTCTTATGATGAACTCCATTTCCCAACACTGGATTTTATCTGTTTTACTTTATTATTTTCAGGTTCTTCATTCCATATATTTTACCATTTACTTACAAAGATTGTTTTTATATAACTTATAGTCACTAATAGGGATGTTCACATTTTCTCTTGTCATGTGGACCGCTTCTTTAGTTGTTTTATCAGCCTCTTCATTTCCTTTAATCCCTACATGGGCATGGATCCAACATATTTCTATATTTATCACCTTTTCTAAAAAGCCTGCTGATTTCACTACTCCTAAGATTACTATTATTCTCAGAAGGTTAGTTGGACTTGCAAGTTTGCCGTCTTTGGCGAAATGAAAAAATTTCTGCATTACCTATGGGACTACATCCATCTTCATGCCCCTCTGAATTAAGGTCGTTTTCAATTTCACCTGTGTTTTTTTAAGGTTTTTGAGGACTGCTTTCCAAGCATCTTTGTAGGTTTGTTGTAGATAATAACTCACTACCAGCATTACAGTTTGGGTTTCTTAAAGGCCTTGGTAATTGCAATGCACTCATCAGTATCTACTGTCTTGCAGAATGCTCTTGATGAGGGTGCAGAGGCATGCATTGTTGTTTTAGATTTCAGTGCAACCTCTAACCATGTGAATTATGAACCACTTATCTACAAGCTAAGATTATTGGGAATTGGTGGATCTTTTATTAATATTTAAAATAAATTTTTAATAGGCAGAACTAAAAAGGTCTTTGTTAATAGCCAGTATAGTAGCTTTAGTAATGTAATTTCAGGTGTTTCTCAAGGCAGTGTTCTTGGATTTTTCTTAGTTATTATTGATACTAAGTGACAAGTCGCAAAGTCTAGAGAACAAACTGATAGCATGTGCTGATGCAGCTACTCTTCTAAATTATTATTTTTATTATACAAGCCCACAGGGGCCATTGGCTTGAAATTCAAGCTTCCAAAGAATATGGTGTTCACCAGGATGAATTAAGAGGAAGTAAAGTAAAATATAGAAAGAAGAGATCCCACTTATAAAAAAATAAATTAAATAGATAAGTAGATAAAAAAAAAGTATTAAAATGCAAGAAGAATTGTATTAGGGTAGTAATGCACTGCATTTTCACTTGAACTTCTGAAGTTCCAATTACATGACATCCTCTGGGAGGCTCTTCCACAGTCTAACGTTGTGAGGAATAAAGGACCTCTGGAACCGAGAAGTTCAACAGTGAGGCACATTTACTGCATATTGGTACCTCTGTTCAGCGAATCTGGTTGCTCTTGGCATATAAAGGGGATCAGGGATCGATTGTGAATTTGAAAGATCTCTGTTGAAATACAACTTATAAAAAAGTAAAAAACAAGAGACCATCCATCAACGGTCCAAGTCATAACTGCTACTATTAGGGAACAAAAACCTACCACCATGAACCACTCTATCTAAATGACATAAATCTCTGGCAGAAGCAGACATCCACACCAGAGAACAGGATTCTAGTAAAAAACGTACAAATAACCTAAAACAGGTTGCATTGATTTTATCACTGTTATAATTACATGAGGCCTTACGAACAATACCTAACTTTCGTGCAGCATTTGCTGAAACTTTCATTAGATGTTTCTCAAAAGTTGGATGTTCCAGCCACCTGATGGGGAGTATGGGGTGGGACATCTGTACGAGATCTGCTAATCAACAGTGTTTTAGTTTTACTGGAGTTCAGCCTCATACCCCACCAGCTGCACCATTCACTGATCTGGTCCATGTCCCGATTGAGGCTGAGGGCAGCTTCATTTCTCATAAGTGGAGACTTTACTACTCCCACAAATGCTGCATCATCAGCATATTGAACAATCTTGTTTTCCAGGCCAACAACCATATCACTTGTATACACTAAAATTAACAGTGGAACTCCCGACACAATAGGTCTTTGTTCGCTAACGATCCCGTCCACAGCAACTCGCTGCTGCCTACCTGTAATGAAATCTTGAAGTAATCCTAAAACTTATCCACCCGGTCCAAGATTCTGATGTTTATAAATAAGTGTCTTGTGTTTTACTAAATCGAAAGCAGCACTAAAATCTGTTTGAATTACTCTGCACTCAAAACCCTTATCAAGGTTCCCATGCAAATGGCATGTCATAGTCTAAAAGAGCATCGCTGGTACCTAACTGCTTCCTGTATGCATACTGACTATCAGCTAACAATCCTTTAGATTCCACATCCTATAGTGGCTTAAAAATAAGTTTCTCAGGAACTTTAGAGAGCACAGGGAGAATAGAGATTGGCAGTCTGCAGATATGTTGCTCTTTGGAACACGCACTGTGTTACTAAGCTTGCATTCATCCACAAAGAATCTAGTAATCTTGGGAGACAACACAATAGAAACTTAAAAAAAAAAACAAAGAGAAGAAACCATCAGGATCTTTTCCACCCCAGCTATCAAGATTATCCAGAATTTTCTTAACATCCCTGAAGCAAAATGCAAATTTTATAAGAATAGGCTCAGGATGACAAGTATCAGAGAGAGGGACATACTCAGCAGATTGCTTAGCTTCAAAAGCTCGATGAAGTAGTTCAGCCTTTTCTCTAGGGCCAGTAACCAATCTGCCATTATCTGTTAGTAGTGGTGGAATGCAAGATAAGCCTGACCCAAAGATAGATGATGCTAATTTGGCAATGTTTTTCTTCTTCCATACCTTGGGTCTGTGGTTGCAGAATCTCTGAATAGAGATCTGATGCATTCATGAGTGGGGTAGGCTTTGGGGCATGAAGCTTAATCCTTTAAAACTCAAAGCATGATTGTTAGTTCATCCAGAACAATTTAGCCTTTGCATCCTGATTTACATCTAAACAGTACAGTTTTAAATGTCAGTGACTCTTTCAAGATTTTTGGTTAACTTTTGATTAGAAACTGACTTTTGAGAAGCATATATGTAATACTGATTCCTCTGTTTCTCAAAAAGCTAGTATCTTTCAGAAATGTATTTGAGTATTTCATGAAGAAGCTATTCCTGTATACTAAATGTTTTAACTCTGCCCTTCTTCCTTGTTTGGAGTAATGTTTTCCAGTGAGGTCTTCCAGTGCTGACTCTCATCTCAAATTCTTGGATAGTGTTAAGTCTTCTGTCAAGCTTATTTTGCTAACTCTTAATGCTGACTTGTGGCATAGACTGAAAGGAACTTCGTTATATTTGCTGCATAAAAAATACAACACTACAACAAAAAACATTCTCTGCACTCTTATGTAACTGACTTAACTGATTTTACTTGCAAAACTAGGCAGGCTGCTGTCGCAAATAGTTTGTTGTTTTCTAGTGTCAGGTTTAATACTACTTCATTTGCTAGGAGCTTTACTTGGCTACAACTAAAATGTGGGACAGTTTGTCTGGTGCATTTGTGGAACCTTCTGATCTCAAAATGTTTAATCATTGGAGTAAATTCATTACTGCTTTCTGCTGACGTCCTCTGAATTCAGGTGTATCAGTTTTATTTTCTGTTCCCTCATATTTATTTATTTATTACCTTTCCTTTAAAATGGTCACTCTCTCTGTGCAAGCTGATTTCCCTTTGGAACCCTCCTGGGTTTATAGTCTGCTGGCTCTGTCCATAAGGGTTTTCAGCCAAAGATTTAGAGAAAAAAAGGAAGGGACATAATTAAAAAATAGCAGTCACTATGGGAACAGCAGCAATTGTAACAACAGGCACTGCATAAACAGTGGGCAAAACTGAAACATCATGCACATAGGAGGTCACATGGCATCTGATACAATCAGAACAGCAGGCACAACAGGCAGCATACACACCCGAGGCAATACCTAACAAAGATGGTCAAATTACTCCATACATGGAGGAAATAATGGTAGCTAAGTGGTTTCACCTAAACTTCAATGTGTGGTGGTCCATAGCTCAAGCCCAACAAATGGCTCGACAGAATTCACTAGCAACACAACATCGCCATCCCTGTGAGCTAAAGGATCAGGGGTTTGAGAGGCCCCATACATCTACTGTTAAGTCATCAAGAGCTGCTGCCTAGTTCCTCGTTGTCCTAGCTTGAGTGGAGAAGGGGCTTGAGTGCTGATCATTTATGTATATAATGTTCGGTCTCTAGGACACTGCGCAACAGGACAGTGTCTGTCCCACTTGGCCACTCATGAGCAAACTTTAAATCTTTCAAGTAACTGAAATAATTATCTAACATCAAACACACATGAGCAAAATTCAGGAGTCTGGCCAGAGGGAGGCACCAGGGAAACAAGTGAAAGAGCAGTGTAAGTTTAGCAGGTGGTCTGGTCATTGGGTAAAGCACGAATAGTGGAACTGCAAGTCAAAAGCAGACAGGCAGTCTTGACAGCAGGTAGAACTCATCACTGGAAGACATATTCTTTAACCTTAACCAGGGTCAACCACAATATAGGACACTTGGACACAGAAGCTGAAATGCTGGCAACAAATTGCTTACCTGACCTTGCCTTGTAAATCCTACCCTTCTCAAATCCCAGCAAAATACACAAAAATTTTATAATATAATGTATGGTAGACAACAAAAATTTACACAGCTGAAAAAAAAATTATTATTACAGTAACATTATCGGGAGCCAGACAACATGAGACTGGCATCTCTCTTTAACATTAAGGGCAGCTAGGCAACATGAGACTGATATCTCTCAAGAAAATAATTAGTTGCAATACTAATGTAAATACAAATGACCAACATAAAAAATAAACATGAAATACCCTAAACCAGTCCTCTGAACACAAGTTAGAGGTCACCAGACAAACTTACCTCTCACTGCTTACTGAAGATCAACTCATTTGATAGTTAGGGCACAAAAAATACTGTATGTGATGAGTCTTGCCAGACTGATAACTACAATCAAATTGCAAGTGATCACTGTTCTGGCCAAGACCAACTAGGAGAGAATTCCTTGATATTGGCTGGTCTGTCTTTTGAGCCCTGGGGGACCAGAAGAGTAACTCATCTGAGGACAAACAGTGGCTAAACTAACAAAATTATAACTGAAGATTGGTATCATGTGGGACGTGAGTCCTCCTTACATACACACAAACACACAAACTCTCCCCAGCGCCCAGAACACATTACTATATCCAGAATTTCCATCAAAATCAGACTCACACACACATTTCAAAAATACATGCAAGCATACCAAAAAGCAAAGGACAGCATCCAGGAAATGAAAAAAATATTGTTACAAATAAAAAGACACTTATCTACATCTCCAATCTCATGTTTACATTACAAGATGACAGTCAGAATAATGGCTACCTCTAGTATACCAAGTGGTGGCTTCTCCCACTTCACAGTGATAACTTACCATTACATAGTATTCACAAGAGGTAGATGCCTTTATTTTAAACTGCCATACAGTAAACCCCCCGTATTCGCAGGGCCACGAATAGCTAAAATCCACGAATACTTAAAACCCCTCTAAAAACACTTAGAACTGCCTATTTTGATAGTTCAAACACAAAAAAAACCCTCTAAAAATGCTTATACCTGAGTATTTTAATAGTTTTATCACAAAAAATGCATTTAGTCATGAAAATATGAAAATACAGTAATTAGTGAATACTTCTCAGTGAAAAATACTGTGAATGAGCAAATTTTTCATGAATAATGTGTATATATGTTCCACAGAGAAATCTGCCAATAGGCGAGTCCGTGAATAGTGAGACCACGAATACAGGAGGTTTACTGTATATTGTCTGACGCCTTTATTTTATACTGCCACATACTGTACTGTCTGACGAAGAAAGTTATGCAAAGTATGCTAAAGTTCCCATTTTACGTAGAAACACTTGAAAAATTGCTACAATACCTAAAATTTAAGAGAAAATTTAAAGGACACTACAGAGTACTGTATTTTATAGAACGACATGCACATCACCTACCTATAGCCATTGGCTCTGTAAAACGATATAGTATCTCCAGAAACCTGATGAACTTCTTCCATAACTGGAGGGGAAAATGCATTCTCAGTTTTTGCAACAGGTTTTACTGTTGTCTCCTCCTGTAAATAATATAAAAAGACATAACATACATTCAGAAAAATATCTGGGGGAAAACTGTGTGTTTTTCAAATAGTAGGGCATTATAAATCTCTCAGCTAGCCTGTTAACAAATATCTTAGTCACTCATTTCCATAATTTCATAAATTTGTTATGGAATACCAGACCACTAACACTTCATAACAAGGTACCCAAAGGAAAATGTATTTCTTCACTTTTGCAACTTGTTTTTCATCAAGAGGGCTATATGCATATCTTTTCTACTCTGGTCACAAAGTAATTACGGCTTACAATTGTATATTACAGCATGATAAAAAGAATATAAATTGACTAAAGTATGTCATTACAGTATTCATGTTTTAATTTTCCTAACTGTTTCTACTACACTTGATAAAAGATTCCAAATACCACATGGTTTACTTACAGGACTAATACTTGTTCCATTCCAGATCTTGCTTTTTGCTAGCAGCATCTTCATTTTACACTTATTGGAAATGATTAACAGCAACAGAATGTTATGCTCTATACTGTACATTATATTTTGTAGATCCATAATCACGCCATTTTGTAAAGATGTAAAGTAATAAAGTACCAAGGATGTTGCCATTATTCTACCCTTAGAATCACCAGATTAGATAGGTGTAGGTTACTAGCACATCAAAAATTGTCCTTTCTTATTAATTTGTTATCCAAAAGCTTCAGAAAAGAAACTGACATAGTTAAGCAAGAGAAAGTCGTTCTTCCTGTCACTGTGCTGTAATGGTCTTTGGAATCTTTAATCAAGCATAGTAGAAACAGTTGTTAGGAAAATTAAAACATGAATAATGACATACTTGTACTGAATTTATATTCTTTATACGTTTTATTGATTAGCAGATCTCACACCTTGCTTCCACCCCACAATGTTGCACAGGTAACACAGTTAATTATTTTGAATATTTGACAGTACCTTAGACTCAGAACTCTTTTTCAACAGCCCTTAAAAACATATCCTCCAATGCTAACATAAAAGTAGGTATTATTTGTAATGCTTCATATATCTACAAGGATGATGGTATGGTCATGCTCAAATCTGAAGTGACATGGTTCTTTTTGCAAAATCTCAGACTCAGTGTAACGGTTGTCAAATAGTGTTAAACTTTTTTTTTTATTTTGCTTATGGGTATATGTATATGATCTCTTTCATGCACTGGTATAGTTTGTAATCTATATGACATAAAAAAGGTTTTGACATAGGAAAAACCTATTTTTGGTAGTCGTCGTTGAGTCCTCAACAGCGACTACCCCTCCATGGTGTGCCAGAGCTCCATGATGACTAGACTAATATCAAAGAAATATCTTTTAGCCTGGTCTTGTAGCAGGGTATTGTGTCGTAATGATAAACACTAAAACACATGATGGAGTATAATGGAGTCAAAAGTAAGAAGGCATTTTCCCTTATGTTCAGCGAAGCTGAACCCAGTTTTCCAACATCAAACCTGCAAGAAGAAGTGACTATTGTGCATGTCTGGGAAGTAGGAGGGTTTTGAGGACTCAACAGCAACTATCAAAAATAGATTTTCCTACGTCAAAAACTGTATTTGATAGTGTAGTCGCTTGTTTTGTCCTCAAGGAGCTTTACAAATCAATTGACAGATGATGAAAGGCTTAAGCTCTCAAAATTTTAATCCCAACAACCCAAAGAAAAAATAAAAACATTTCTGGTCTGACAACAAGCCACAAGTTTCAAGTCCCATTCTTCATTCTAAAAACCTTTTAGGTTTTGGTAACAAAAATCAAGAAACTAAAAAAGAACTTATGTTTTTATGGTGAAGTTCTGTAATGACTTACCTAAGTATACTGGGTGTGGTTGCAGTCTTGTTGCACCTTCCCCAGTGATAGCCAGCATACCGACCCGTTAGGAGGACTACTGGTTTTCTGCTGTAGCGCCTATGGGGTCAGGACTAACCATACCACCTACTGATACACAGTGCAGCCGAATTTGTTCAAGTTCATGGCAGTAATGTTTTAAGAATACTGTCTCTGATGACCACCTGTACATTCAGAGACTTCTTCAAAAGAGACATTTCTGAAGAAGGCCAATGACATACTTACTTTCCTAATATCATGTGACCTATGAAAGGAGTGTGGGTTTGCCTTCTTAATGATGGATATTTGCCATGACCTTTAAGTAAACCTTAAGTGATTGAACTAGGCATAATGTTTTGTCTCCTAAATTGAGTTTTCTTATAAGAATAGGCAATTTCCTTCTTAAAAGATCCTCATTCTTGGCCAGGAATGATGGGCTGGGGGACAATAATACAGGGTATTATTGCGTGATGTATCATCCCCATCTAAGATAGCCATCTGCAGTATGTGAGTTGCGGTTGTATTGGGTCTGCTGAACTGAGGGGTAGATAGAAGTCCAAGTACCATGCTCAGGGGCCAAGTAATCGTAAGTCTTTCAGGAGCGGGTCTTTGTAGAGTGAACAACCGCAAAAGGGAAGTGACAACTTTGATGCTGGAGTCAAACCCGAATCCATAAAGCAAGAGTTCCGTTAATGCTGCCTTGTACACCATGATTTTTGTAACAACAAGATGTTTGTCTTCAAAAAGATATAAGAAAAAATTTAAAAGTGTTTCTATAGAAATCTCAACTGGGCTCTCAGTATGGATATAATCTAACCATTTCTTCCACATGAACTAGTATTGCTGGATAGATGATGTCCATAATTTTTGCACTAGGTACCTAGCAATGTTGGGCGAGTAGTTATCATGGTAGATATTTAAAAATCCATACGTGAAGGTCTCGGCTCAGAAAAGAGGATGTGTAAACAACATTCCTTCCTACTTTCTGGGATAGAACAGCGGACCATAGTGGAATTGATCTTTTCATCCATTGTTCAAGTAATAGGAACCAATGACTGTTTGGCCAATTTGGAGGTATTAAGTAAGTTGTCCCTTTGAAGGTTAGGAGTTTGCTCAAAACCTTCGAAATCTTGGATAATGGAGGAAAAAGATTTATTGTCCTCCACTTACTTGTTTTAGTCTTGTAGGAAGGCATCTGTTGCTGCTGCTTGACTGTCCAAGTTCGGAGACACATATACTGTACTGGGAGTTTGTGATTCTCGCATGTAGTCAACAGGTTCACTTCCGGTTGTGGAAGCATGTTGGCTATTGTTTGAAAAGAGTGGTTGTCCAACATCCACTCTGTTGAGGCTTCTTCCCTTGGTAGATAGTCTGCTATTACACCGAGAGACCCTGTGAGGTGAATTGCAAACAGGTGCCACTTCTTTACTTGCGCCATCCAAAGGATGGCTAGCATTATCATATTGGGAGGAGGTAAGCAAGACCCGATCTCTTGATGCAGGACACTGTAGTCGTGTTGTCTAGAACCAACAGAATACTGTATGTGTCTCTTCTGGAGATTTAAGGTTTTTGAGATAAAAAGGCAGCCATCAGCTCCATGAAACTGATATGACAATTCCTCAGAGTAGCTGACCACCTCCCTGCCACCTGACAATCCTCCCATTGTCCTCCCCAACCTGTCAATGAGGCATCTGTGTGTATTGTCACTCATGCAGATGTAGGAGTCAGGGTGACCTGTTTCGCCAAATTTCTTCCAGGTACAAGGCCGTATCTCCCCAACTTAGGCCTACTGATTCTTTTGGTGAGATCGGTCTCGCATCTTTTTTTCTTGTGTGCAATAGCCAAAATTTGTTCACGTTTTTCAGTTGCAATCTGAGTATTGGATCTATTACTGATGCAAACTACAGCAGACCTATCGTATCTTCTAAATGCCGTCTGAGAACTCTGGGCTGTGCAAGGAACCTTTTGAGGTTTTTCCTTATTCTGTTCTGAGTTTTGATGGGGAGAGACAACAGGCCCTGAAGTGTATCCCAACACAGTCCCAGCCACTGAAAGCATCTGCTGGGCATGAGGCGGGATTTTTTCCAACTGATTATAAAACCTTTTGACTAGAGTCTTTTGACCACCGCTCTTAGGTTTTTCAAGCACTCTTTTCTTGTGGACCCCCAGATTAACCAGTCGTCTAGGTAAGTCATTAGTTGTATTCCTTCTTTTCTGAGTTCCCAGACAACTACCATTACTAATTTTGTAAAAATTCTTGGGTAATGTTTAGCCCTAAAAGGCATGACTTTGGACCTGTACGAATCTTTTCCCATGCAGAACCCTAGGAAGAGGAAGAAGGAAATAGTGATAGGGACATGCCAGTATGAATCTTTCAGGTCTATAGAAATTGTCCAAGTCCCTTTTGGAATGACTGAACGTACTTAGGCAATGGTAGTCATCCAAAACTTTTGGCAATGTCCTTGTTCAATGTTGATAGGTCGAGGATCACTCTTCGTTCAGAGGAATCCTTTTTGGGAACACTGACGAGACGTGCTTGGTGGTGAATATACATATGTTTCTCTATGGCTCCCTTCAACAGGGCCTTCTGCATGTAATCTTCCAGAGAGGGGTCTGGTTTTTGAAAGAACCCATTTAAAGGTGGGGGGGATGAGATCATTTTCACCCCACCCGGCTGAGAATAATGCTGTGTCCCCAAGGAGAAGACTTCCATTCCCTGTGGTGTCTTTGAAGCCAACCCCTGACCAAACAGTTCCTATTAGTATACCCCCCTTCCTCTATCTTTTCTCCTGATAGGCATTCTGGGCATTGCTTTCCCTTTTCCTTTATAAGACAGTTTTGGACATTGTGAAAAGGATGTCCTTGCTGATGTGGCTGTTGTTGTCCCTTTGAAGGGGATTGTCCCTTCTGACCACCTACCTCTTTATGAGGAAAACTTTTGGAAGGTGACTGAAGGCTTATATGATTTTTGATCAAAGTGAGCCTTTTTTGGATTGGGTAAGGGGAAATTTCTGAATTCTCCTTTTCCCAGAAGAGTGTACACTGTACAACTTTGTTGCCGTGCTTGCTTACTGAGTTGAGTTACAACAGAATCCTCAAACAGGTCCTTACAGAAGGGGTTAGACAGTAATAAAGCAGTCACATTGGGAAGTAACTTGTTGGAGCCTTCCAATGTTTCCATTCGTGCTTTTATGTGCCAGTCTCAAAAGTCATAGAGTTGTTGTTGTTGTTGTTGTGGTTCCCCAGACTCTGTTATGCCAGGAAGCCTGCACCGCGCAAGAAGGACACCACGCTTACTGGATCTGACCACAACTGTGTGGTAGTGTGGATGTTGTGATGTTGTCTAAGGGCTGCCAAGTTAGGGCAATCTACTAAGAAATGTGTAATTGTGTGGGGACTAACTTGGCAGAGTGGACATATGTCTGTTTGGGTGTTGTCTATGCGGTGTTTGTAGGTGTTTAGTGATTGGTGATGACCACAGCGAAGTCGAGTCAGGTGTACTCTCTCCAATCTTGAGAGCTGTGTTTCTGTACTGCTTATGTTGGGTGGGGGTGCAGTATTTTGTTGTTGGGAAGGTTATTAAGTGCTTGTCTGGTGAGGTGAGTGTGGATGTGCTTTTGTTTTGTGTGCTGTTTGTGGGTGGTGGTATAGAATTCAAGATATCTGTATAGTGTCTGTGTGGTGTATTCACTATTTGCCTGTGTGTTGGAGGGTGGTCGTGAAGGTAATAGCATGGGCTGTTTGTGTTGTTTATGACCGATGCCAAGAATTGTGTGCCTCTCATGTCTAAGTGTTGCCTGATGGTGAGAATCTTGGTTTTTGGCGTGTAAGTGTTCTATTGGTGTGGATTGTGTACTGCCAAGGATGATTCTCAGAGCTGTGTTTTGTATTATTTGTAGTTTGTTTAGTTGTGTGTTGGATATGGCAGGGTGCCAGGCTGGGCTGGCGTAGTTTATTATGGAGCGGATGTATTGTTTGTATACTGTGATGAGCGTTTCTTTTTGTTGTCCAAATGTTGTGCCTGTTAGTGATCTTAGTGCATTTAGTCTAGGTCTGCATTTCTTGATGATGTTACTGACATGTGGAACAAATGACACTGAAGTGTTGTATGTGACTCCTAGGATTTTTGTTTCGTGTGTGTGTGGAATTGTGGTGTTGTTCAGCGTTGCTGTGGGTCTGTACTGATGTTCTTTGTTGTGACTAGTGAGTAGTGTACTTGTGGATTTTGTTGGTGCTACCTGTAATCTGTTTTGTGTGAGCCAGTTTTCAAGTTGTGTTATGTAAGTCTGTACTTGTGTGGACCATACGTTTTTGTCTGCATGTATTGATATGATTGTTAGATCGTCTGCATATGAGGAGATGTATATGTTGTTAGGTGGTGTTGGTATGTCATGCATGAATAGGTTAAAAAGTGTTGGGCTTAGGACGGAGCCTTGTGGGGCGCTGTTCGGGAAGTTTCTGATTTTGGATGACTCGCCATTGTAGTGTACAAATGCTTGTCTGTCTGTTAAGTAATTGGCGAGCCAGCGTTTGGTGTTGTTGTGTAGTGTGGTGTTGTAAACTTTGTTGATGAGAAGTGGTCTAGAGATGGCGTCAAAGGCTTTACTTATGTCTATTGTGATTAGCAGTGTTCTTTGTGGTGGGCGTCTGGAGTTAATGCCATCTTGTATTTTTGTGTAAGGTTGGTGAGTAGCGTTGTTGTGGAGTGGTGTGGTCTGTAGCCATGTTGAGTGGGTGACAGTGGTATGTGTGGTGTGGTTTTGCGTAAGATGAGGCGTTCTACTACTTTTGATGGTGTGCAGAGTAAAGTTATAGGTCTGTATGAAGCTGCTTGTGTGGGTGTTTTGTTTGGTTTTAGAAGTGCTATTATTTTCCCCAGTTTCCAAATGTGTGGTATAATGCAGTGTGCGTATGAATAATTGGCTATGTTTGTCAGTGTTTGTGTGCCATGGGGACCTAGATGTTTTAAATGAATGTTTGAAATGTTATCGATGCCCATGGCTGCAGAGTTTTTAAGTTGTTTAATGATTCTAGCAGTGTCTTCTGTTGTGGCTAGTATTACTGTGTAATCTAATGGGAACTGTTGTTTGTGTCTGTAGATGTGTCTGTCTTCTTTGTATTTGCGTAGGTGGCTGATTTTTGCGTAGTGGTTTATTAAGATGTTGGCTTGTTGTTTGCGTGAAGGGATCTTGTCAGATGTGGTGATTGAGGCGTAACTTTGAGTGTTCCCACTGTTTGAATTGATGAGACTGTTGATAGTTTTGTGTAGTTTGGATGGGTTGGTTCTGTAGTCTAGTGTACCTTGAAAAGTTTGCCAGTTCTCTGTCTGTTTTTGAGTTAATTTGGTGTTTATTTCTGTGTTTAAATCATGTATGCGATTTGTTGTGATTTGTGTGTGTGGGGTTGGTGTATTTCTTAAATTGTTTCGTTCTGTTATGAGTCTGTTTATGTCAGGCGTGAAGTTTGGGTTGTAGTGTTTTCTGTTGCCTTTAGGAACGTTTCTTTTGTCTGCATTGTTTATTATGTCGTTGAATTGTATTGTTGTGTTGTTTAATGTCTGTGATGATGTTATGTGTGTGTGGTTTAACTCCTGGAAATGAGCCTCAGTGGTTTCAAGTACTCATCCCAGGCGCGCGCTTTGTAGTTAGGGATGGTGTGTCTTGTATGTGAGAAAGTGTCATGTGTGGTTCGGAGTGTTATTAAAATAGGAAGGTGGTCTCATGATAGGTCTGTTTGTGTTTTCCATGTGATTGATGGTGCTATGTTGGGTGAGCAAAATATTATGTCTGGGGAAGTGAGACTAAAGTTGGCTTGGTGTGGTATGTGTGTGTGCATATCTATGTTGTGTAGTATGTATAGCTGGTCTAATTGTGTTGAGATGTCTGTGCCTCTTTGTGTGATGTCTTGATGGGCGTACCAGTCTGTGTGTTTTGGCATTGAAATCTCCTCCCAGAAGTATATCTGGGAGGGTATTCAACGCCTGCAGTCTAATTGTGAAGTTTGCTGGTAAACCCGGTGAATATTCTGGAGGGATGTATGTGTTGATGATTGTGATTTGTTTATTGTGCCCTATTTTGATATTAAATGCTTGTAGTTCTGTGTGTCTGTCTACTTGTGTTAGTGTTCTGATGTACTGCGTTTTTCAATGTAGGATATGTTATGGTGTATGTATGTGATGAGGCCTCCGCCATCACCATGTTGTCTGTCTTGTCTGATGGCTGTGTAATTTGGTATGTTGGGTGTTTTATGTGTGTGTTTTCAGTTTTGTTTCTTGAATGATGGCTATGTGGATCTTTTGTTTGTGCATGAAATGTTTTAGTTCAATGTGTTTGTTGCGAATGCCGTCAATGTTTAATTGTAAGATGTTTATGTTGCGGCGATTATGTCTAAGTGTGTGAGTGCGTGTATTTAGTGGTGCATTTCTGTGGGCGTTAGGTGAGTGTGTGCTATGGGGTGTTGGGGTTTGTGGGGATGTTTGATTTGTAGGAATGGGTGATGGTGTTCTGGGATTGGAGGAAAGTGTGGTAGATGTGGGAGATGGTGGTCTGTGTGGTGTTGGTTGGTTGGTGTTTTGTTGGATAGGAAGTGCTTGTTGTGTATTGTTATTGTTTGTTTGTGTGTGTGTGTTACGGCATATGATGCACTTCCAATGTACATTGTAGTCTTTTAGTGTTCTCAGTGTGGTGCACCGAAGGTGTACCCACCCACCACACAAGTTGCAGTGGACAGATCCACCCCCGGCGCGAGAAGCTGTGACTCGTTTGTTGCAGATGGGACATGTGTAGGGGCCTGGGTTTAATTCTATGTCACCGGCTAGGATTAATTGTAGGGATATAGTAGCCGGGTTACCATATCCCTTCAGAGAAAAACTGGAGATCCAGTTGCGCGGCGCCACCCCAGGCGTGGTACCCTGCGGAGCATTGGGGAGCCACTCCTCCTCTTCTCCCCTCCCTTGTCTTCGCAGTGGGGTTGTATTGTGGACGTTTGATCCAGGCGGCCGTCGTTCCACCGCTGTCTGGAAAGGTCCCACGACGATGACGCGTCCACTCCAGAACCAGTCATAGAGTGCTTCCCATAAGGTTCTCATATGACTTTTAGCCACAAAAGCAAAAACTGTCCTGGAATCTCCTGGAAGACACTAAGGAGGTTGGGTCCTAGCACAGAATTCTGACAAAGCTGTCTCATCTGAGACATCTAAGGGAAGCTTTTTCCTTTCAAAAGGGAGTTGAAGCGTTGCCCACTCCTTGGTAGAATTTCTTGAAACCAGGAGGACTGTGGAAAATGATTTTAGTTCTGTCATTGGCTCACGTTTTTTAGTTACTCCATAATACTGAAAGTCTGCCATTCACATAGTTAATTATTTTAAAAGTGAAGGGACACAAGGCTGGGGGTACTTGGTGAGCAAATTGGGTTTTATTCATAATGGGAGTATAGATCCATTTTCTGTTGACCTAGTAAAGGGTGCCATCTATAGCTTTTAATGCTATATTCCCAGGTAAGAGAACTGTTTCCTTTTGAGGTTTCTCCATGTCTGGCAAAGGTGGTATCAGGTGCCATTCTTTATTAGAGAATACTGTCCTGTCTCTAAACTCCATAAGAACATCTTCGATCATGGTTCTTCTCTCATTAATTAGATACTTACCATCAGGAGAGAAAATGCAGACGATTATCAGTATCACCAGGAGAGAATATTGGAGCCCGTTATGTTTTGATCTGGACTTTTGTAGTCTGAACTGGCCATTTTGTTGGTTCCAGTTGGAATTCTAACCTTAGACCTTGTTTGTGCAGAATTTGTTTCCACTCTCCCTTTTCAGTTGCAGGATGCAGTACTTTTACACACTGGATTGTATATCACTAACTTTATAAAGTACACACTGGATTGTATATCACTAACTTTATTTCTTTAATTTCCTGTTCAGAATCATGTAGTATGCCCACTATATGTTGCCGCTCTGTAGCAAGGGCATCTTTGATGTTACTCATAATTTCCTTATGGAATTGATAAAACGCTGCAAACCGTGTATCCCTTTTGGGGGAGCTTACGTAACCTGACTGAGCACCCACAGCTGAACTATAGCTGCCTGTTACCCAGGGGGCTGAGGTCCTGGGTAAGTTACTATACCCCTTCAAAAATGTAGTCACTTCAATTGGGGTTAGGTGGATCCTTGTATTGTATCCCTTTTGAAGGAAGGATCCTGCTCAGCTTCTGAAAGCTGCATGGGGACTGAATTCTTTCTGGAAGGTTTCTCCCATGGTTAACTGAAACTTGTGTCCCTGATCCTTCTGGGTTCAGCAAGGTCATTTCGGTAGCAATATCAACTTCATATTCTTTTGTAAGAAAATCACCTCCAGGTGAAGATTCCTCTATTTCCTCTGCAGGATTAACCTGGGAGGTATTGGGACTGATGTTAATACATTTTGGCCCAAACATAGATTTTCTGAGAGAGGGTTAAATATCTGCTGCCAGAGTTCTGCCGCAAAGATATAATTTCCCCCTTCCTCACCCTTGCTGAACCCTACAACCCATTGAGACAGCTTAAAATGAACTGTTTCATCCTTAAACTTTTTGCCAGGAGCACACTACTAGCAATTTGCTAAGGAACACTTGAGCTGAGGGTCTGCGATATAAAACAAGTTCTTATTAGAAGCTAGTTAGTATTAATTGTTTTTAGTGGGGGACACTTCTGTAGTTCCTCATATAGTTTCCATATTACAGGTTAACTTGATTACAAGTGTGTAGCTGTAATACATTTAATTACATATCTATATTAACTTAAACCCTCTACGGTTTAGGTTAGTTTTGACATCCGTATATGGCTGTATTACTTAAACTGTTAGTCCTTTTGCAATGGCTATGTGAAATTTTAACTCTAAATTGTCAGGCCATTCAGACTAATCTTCTATGAACTAACTTGTTTAACTAACCCAAGCTACAGTTTTATATGGCTCAGGTTTATGCTTCTAGTATAATCTACGCTAAGCTAAGCATAGAGGATTTCTTAGAGCGTTCTCACTTAACCTATTCTAAGTCACTGATTATTCTGGCAAATTTAAAACCTAAGGATATAAACTACACAGAAAATAACCCTCTTATAATTTGGTTCTCTGTTTTATGTAGCCGAGACTATTCTCTTGTCTGATAATCAGCCACATTGTTTCTAAGCTAACAGCAGGATATTCCCTTAAAAAGGGATTCCTACTTAATCTGGTTAGGCTACTGCCCGTTCCAAGTTTATATCAATAATGTGTAGCCTTACAGATAGGCTGCCAAGTCATAAAAAACTAGGTTATATTTTTATTGAGCCTAGAACACTATATATAATCCTAAGTTTTATTCGTTCTTTATTAGCCTACTATAGGGTATTACCTAATCCAGATTATTATTATAGATCACTCTTAAATGTATAGGCTATATATAAACAGAAACTTACAAATATGTACCCCTACGGTTAAGCTACTATTTTTGTCTAACCCAGGTTGTTGTTTATATCCAATCCTAGGTTATTTGGTCTACTATATAAAACAGTAACCCAATAATGCTTACTCTTATATCTAGGCTATCACTGACTCTAATCTAGGATGCTGCCTAATCTGGATTATTTAATTCACACTTAATGGTAAGGGTTACGTAAAACATAATTGCCTTAGTATGCAGCCTTAAAGCTAGGCTACCATCTCATCCAGCACAGGTTACCATTTTCATCTGGTCCTAGGTTACATGGTCTAGGCTAACAATTTAGTCCAATAATGGGGTTTTTAGTAGAAGGTTATCACTCAATATAAGGTACTGCCTAGTCCTGAATTATTTAGATCATACTTAAGTATACAGGTTATATAAATGGAAAAAATCTGTCGCCTGTTTATCAAATCCTAGGATCCTTGGTGTAAACCAGGCTGCTGCCTAGAACCATAAAAGTATATGCTTAAAAGGTTCTTACCTTAATTTAGGTTACTACTTAAGCCAGGTTATTGAAATCACCTTTAGGATATGTAATCCTACCTTATAGGCTACAAACAACACCTACTATAGTCTAAATTATTCTCATTGAATCTGTTAGGCTACCATTTCATGTAGGCTAAAGCCTAGGCTATTGTAGACATCGTTATCTGAAAGGATTATCTATATTAAAAATAAATTGGGGAACATTTCCTTAGTTAAAACTTCTAAATAGAATGAAAAATTCCTCAAATTTTGCAATTTTCACAAATAGTAAACATAGATTGTGAGAAACCATCGACCATGTGCTCACAAATCAAAGGCTGGTTTCCGGCTTTCATACACAAATTAAACACCTGTTCCACAGTTTAAAATGATAATTAACTGCAGCTTAAAAATAAGCACTTAACTTACACGTTTAGATGTTTCCATGATCCTCACTGGTGAAAAAATTGAGAATTGAAGCAATTTTAGTGTGATGTGACATTCACATTCTACATTAACTAGAGAGGTAATGGCTCCTTGTCTTTTACCGACCCGCTCATAAACAAGATGGCAAATGCGCATGCACAATAGTCACTTCTTCTTCTTGCAGGTTTTGACGTTGGAAAACTGGGTTCAGCTTCGCTGAAGATAAGGGAAAATGCCCTCTTATCTTTGAGTCCATTATTCCCCATATGTGTCATAGTGTTTATCATTACAATACAATAACCAGCTACAAGACCTGGCTAAAAGATATTTCTTTGATATTAATCTAGTCACCATGGAGCTCTGGCACACCATGGAGGGGTAACTCCTTAAGTTGGAAACAAGTGACTACACTATTAAACATTTATTTTTTTTTTACACTGTTTAGTCCACAGCACGGAGTGATAAAGGTTAGCAATCTTGTCCATGTCAGTGTGCTTAACTTGCTACTCAAAGTGTTCTCTGTAACTACCTCTACAACATATAACAATACAAGAAACCTAATGAGCTTAACGGTCGAAACAAAATTTTCAAAATAGGAATAGGAATTACAAAAGGTTTTCTTTGAATTCTGAAGTTTTAGGCTATGTTCAGACTGCCTGCCCATTGTGAAATGATTTATAGGCCCAACGAAAATAATCTAAGATTTCTCAGGTGTAATCTCGTTTACATTTAGAGATTAACTGTTATTTTAAGGATAAAAGATGATGATTCTTTGAATATAGAGAAGATAGCTATTAATCTAAATATTTATTTGTAATGACGCAAAGGATTATGTAACACATTTTTCTTACTGACGAAGAATGTTATTTTCTTGAGTGTCCTTCTGTTTGCTTCTGGCTTATAACTGATTTATTCATAAGCTAAACTGAAGTGCAAGAATGTATAAATTACTTCATACGCTTTCTAGCCTGAAATTGTTGATATAGAAATGTGACTGCTGGGTGTAATGTATTTTTAGCAAGTAAGAAAACTTAACATGCCTAGATCTAGGAACAAAATCTTGGCATTAACAAAATTGTTACTGCATAGGTACATAAAGGCAGTCCTCGCTCATCGGTGGCGTCCGTTAATGGCGTTCCTGGTTTTACAGTGCTTGGCTAACGGAGTCGTTAACCAGATTTTCAGTGAGAGTAAGCCATTTTCAGTGTCGATAAGCAGTTTATTGGTGTCAGTAAGCGGTTTATCAGCACTGATAAGCGGTTTATGCACTGGCACTTACGATGTCATAAACACCATTTATTACCATAAATATCAGCGATTTTTGGTTAGCAGCACTTGGTCAGGAACAGAACCCCCGCCGTTAACTGGAGACTGCCTGTATTTGCTAATAAACTATTATTTTTGAAATGATTAGGAAATATAACACATTATTTTTCACAACAATCCAAATACATATTCCTGTAATAAATATTTAATACATATTATCAAGATGATTTCATTGTCTCTATTCATTGCAGATCTATGTTCCAGGTGGTTCATGTTGCCGACACTTGAGTGGTTGCGTCACACAAGCCCCGCCCACCCGCTGATATCAATCGATGTGTTTTAGCTACAGTAATGCTTTCGTATTTATTTTTCTTTTTTTCAGCATTAAGGCATAAAAATTATGAAATAGGACTACTTACAATGTTATGGTTGCAATAAAAGCAATATCAGTGTCAAGTAATTTTTATCGATCTATTTGTATCATTTTAACATCTGAACCTAGGTGTGATGAAGATATTTTTGTCGAATGCATCGGTGCTTGATGAACAAAAGTTTTGGAAATGTTTTGTCACTGTTTTTCAAAAATTTTGCTACACATAATATTTTCATAGTTTTGAAATATATTATAGATTTTGCTCTTATGAAACAGTCATTATTTTATCAAATAAATGTGTTATCGCATTCAAATATGAGATAAATACACACAGTAAACCCCCCAGATTTGTGGGCTCACGAATTTGCTGGATTTTCTGTGGAGCCTATCTAAATATTATTCGAGGGAAAACTCACCCATTCATGGGTTTTTTTGTCAAGAAATATTCACTCATTAATGTATTTTGATGTTATTTTCATGACTAAATACATTTTTTATGATAAAATAATAATAATAATAATAACAATAATAATAATAATAATAATAATAATAATAATAATAATAATAATAATAATAATAATAATACGTGTAAGGGCACAAAAGACCAGCTTCTAAAGACAAAATGGTAATGAAGAAGAGTAAGAGAAGGAGAACAAACCTAAGCATGGCATGGATTGACAACAAGAAAGCCTTTGACATGATACTGCACACGTGGCTAACAGGATGCCTGAAAACATATGGGGCAGAGGAAAACTTCATCAGCTTCCTTAAAAATACAATGCGTAACTGGAATACAGTACTTACAAGCTCTGGGATAAGACTAGCAGAGGTTAACATCAGGCAACAGAATTAACCCTTAAACGCCGAAGCCCTATTTACAAAAACGTCTCCCAGTATGCCAACAGCGGCGTTAGGAGCTAAGCGCCAAGCGGAAAAAAAGTTTTTAAAAAATCACAGCACGCTTAGTTTTTAAGATTAAGAGTTCATTTTTTGCTCCTTTTTTCTCATTGCCTGAAGTTTAGTATGCAACCATCAGAAATGAAAAAATATCATCATATATAAATATTGGAATATATGACAGCAAAAAAAAAAACTCATACTGTATATAATTGTATACAAATCGCTGTAAGCAAAACGGTTAAAGCTAATGAGTTAATTTTTTTAGTTGCATTGTACACTAAATTGCGATGATTTTGGTATATAGCAGATTGTAAAACGATTAAAGCAACACAGAGAAAATATTATCACAAAATGATGCATGAATTCGTAACGTGCGGACGTAAAAAAGTTTTTTCAAAAATTCACCATAAATCGAAATATTGTGCTAGAGACTTTCCAATTGTTTCAAAATGAAGGAAATTGATTGAATATTACTAGACTGTAAGTTTTTTAGCTTACAATTGCATTTTTTTACCATTTCGATCGAGTTAAAGTTGACCGAAGGTTGATTTTTTCTATTCATCGTTATTTATATGAAAATATTTCAAAAATGGTAAAAGCTAAAAGCATGATTTATTTTTTGTTGTATTCTACATGAAATTGCGCACATTTTGATGTATAACATTTTATGTAACGAATAATATAAAACGGCGATAAAATTACGACAAGGTGACTCAAGAAATGCTAGGATTTTTAGTGGAGTTCACGTGCGGATGGAAGGAAAAAGTTTTTCAAAAATTCACCATAAATCGAAATATTGTGCCAGAGACTTTCCGTTTGTTGCAAAATGAAGGTAAAGGATTGATTGTTACTAGAATGTAAGAATTTTGGCTTACGATTGCGTTTTTTAGCATTTCGATCGAAAGTTAAAGTTGACCGAAGGTTGATTTTTCTATTTATCGTTATTTATATGAAAATATTTCAAAAATGGTAAAAGCTAAGAGCATGATTTATTTTTTTGTATTCTACATGAAATTGCACACATTTTGATGTATAACACTTTATGTAACGAATAATATAAAATGGCAAAAAAATTACAAAAATGTGACTCAAGAAATGCTAGGATTTTTTGCGGAGCGAAGGAAAAAGTTTTTTTCAAAAATTCACCATAAATCGAAATATTGTGCTGGAGACTTTCCGTTTGTTGCAGAATAAAGGTAAATGATTGATTGTTACTAGAATGTAAGAATTTTGGCTTACGATTGCGTTTTTCGAGCATTTCAGTCGAGTCAAAATTGACCGAATGTTAAAATTTTGTCAGTTATTGTGATTTAAATGAAAATATTTCAAAACTGTTAAAAGCTAAAAGAATTATTTATTTTTTGTTGTATTCTACATGAAATTGCACACATTTTGATGTATAACACTTTATGTAACAAATAATATAAAACGGCGAAAAAATTACGACAAGGTGACTCAAAAAATGCCAGGATTTTCAGCGAAGGAAAAAGTTTTTTTCAAAAATTTACGGATGCCCCTCAGGACACCCCGATGCTTCCTAGGGGTCGTAAAAGGCACGGGATGTGGTCCTTGGTTGCCTTCAGTCACACGTGGGCGTACAACACGGCGCTGAAAAGCTGGGTCACTTTGGCTGCTGGGTCCTTCTCCAGCATCCCAGTCTAAAACTCGTCTCACACGCTCACTACCGACAGGCAGTATGCGCCTTTCACGGTCCTGACGGCTTTGAGACATCTCTGCAAACGTCCTGTTGCAGCACAAATATGCAAACACTCGCCAAAGTTCTGCAAAACACGGATGCGTCAAAAAATCGCTCTCGCGACGGTCCGGCCGCTGATGCTGTCTGGTATGAGAAGGAGGGAATTCGGCGCATGCGGCGTCTGGGTGATGCTTATAAACAAAACAACAGCTTGATCCATGAACTCCCAGCATCCCTCAAAGGCGTGATTTGAAACCTTCCGCAAAACTAGGCCATAATTATTTTTCCGCGAATATTTAAAAAAGCATTTTTAGTCGGCGTATGGTACGTGCACTTGACATCCAACAGACAATTTTCGTTGACGTATGGTACGTCCATTAGGCGTTTAAGGGTTAACCATCTGATGTTCATGGACGGCATCAAGCTGTATGGTAAGAGCATCAAGGAAACACATACCCTAATCCAGACTGTAAGGATTTTATCTGGGGACATCAAAATGGAGTTTGGAATAGAAAAATGCGCATTGGTCAACATACAAAAAGGCACAGTAACACGGACTGAAGGTATAAAGCTACCAGACGGGAATGGCATCAAACACATAGATGAGACAGGATACAAATACCTGGGAATAATAGAAGCAGAGATATAAAACACCAAGAGATGAAGGACACAATCAGGAACGAATATATGCAGACTTAAGGAGATACTCAAGTCAAAACTCAACACCAGAAACATAATGAAAGCCATAAACACATCGGCAGTACTAGTAATCAGATGCAGCGCAGGAGTAGTGGAGTGGACAAAGACTGAACTCCGCAGTATAGACCAGAAAACTAGACAACACATGACAATACACAAAGCACTACACCCAAGAGCAGATACAGACAGACTATACATAACATGAAAGGAAGGGGGGGAGAGGGCTATTAAGTATAGAGGACTGCATCAACATCGAGAGAAGAGCACTGGGGTATTATCTGAAAACCAGTGAAGACGAGTGGCTAAGGAGTGCATGGGAAGAAGGACTGATAAAAGCAGACGAAGACTCAGAAATATACAGAGACAGGAGAATGAAAAACAGAACAGAGGAATGACACAACAAACCAATGCATGGACAATACATGCGACAAGACAAAAGAACTGGCCAGCGATGAAACATGGCAATGGCTACAGAGGGGAGACTTCAAGAAGGAAACAAGGAATGCTAGCAGCAGCACAAGATCAAGCACTAAGAACCAGATATGTCCAAAGAACAATTGATGGAAATAACATCTCACTCATATGCAGAAAGGGCAATATGAAAGACGAGACCATAAACCACATAGCAAGCAAATGCCCGGTGCTTGCACAGAACCAGTACAAAAAGAGGTATGGTTCAGTAGCAAAAGCCCTCCACTGGAGCCTGTGCAAGAGACACCAGCTAGCTTGCAGTAATAAGTGGTACGAACACCAACCTGAGGGAGTGATAGAAAACGATCAGGTAAAGATCCTCTGGGACTATGGTATCAGAACAGATAGGGTGATACGTGCCAATAGACCAGACGTGACGTTGATTGACAAAATCAAGAGGAGGAAATTGTACCCATAATCATAGGAACACTAGGCACGATCCCAAGATCCCTGAGAAGGAATCTGGAAAAACTAGATGCTGAAGTAGCTCCAGGACTAATGCAGAAAAGTGTGCTACTAGAAACAGCGCACATACAGTAGTGAGAAAAGTGAAGGACTCCTACGGAGGCAGGATGCAACCCAGAACCCCACACTATAAAAACCACCCAGTCAAATAGGATGACTGTGATAGACAAAAAAAAAAAAAATAAATAAATACTAATAATAATAATACTGTAAGATTAAATACTGTGTAATTAGATGAAATAATAAGTGATGTTTTCCCTCTCTCTTTCTTCCATCCTATTTCAGTTTCTCTCTCTCTCTCTCTCTCTCTCTCTCTCTCTCTCTCTCTCTCTCTCTCTCTCTCTCTCTCTCTCTCTTCCTGAGAAGAGAGAATATTTGTTTGTTATGATAAATAAATAATTAAATAATTTACCTAATAATAAGTACTAATTTTCAAATATATTAATAATAATAATATACTGAAATTACAACATTTATGCATTTCTATAGTAAATGAAAAAATTTAAACAAACAAATTTCACACCCAATCTTTTTTCATGAGTTTCGGAGATCACAGGGGAGGGTGAACCTGTTAAATATGTCAAGTACCCTGACAGCAAGGTTTGGGTGGTCAGCATAGCCTGTAAAGTCACCACATCGGCGCCAGCGTAGTGTTTCGGCGGCGCCATTAATTAAGCCTCCGCTGAGCATGTTTTCTTTGGTGACTTCCCATTTTCTTCAAACTCAATTAGTCACGCCTAAAACGTGCCAGGTCATGCATTTTTAATCATTTTTACTTTATGCGTATTTATACAAATGTCACACATTGTGTATCACATGTTTCTTCATTCACAGGCATCAAGACTGTATCCATATTGTAGTTCTGTATGTTTTGTATTGTAATTTGTACTCGTTCACTGCATATTATTGTTTATTGTTTCGACCTCAGGTCACAGTCAAGTCCATTGTCTCTCGCGGGCCGGCGTCAGTCGGCCACTATATAAACTGCCTGGATCTGTAATAAAGTAGCAGTAACTTTTACCTGCTCATTTCTTTGACACCTTACAGTGGTGACCCCAGGAGTATCCCGGAGCCATTAGCGGACCGACACAGCGACTTAGTCTTGGCTCCAGGATTTCTCCAAAACGCTCTTAGCGGCCTAAACACGGCGCTGTAACCAGCGTTTGAGCGTGCTGACTCGCCGGCGCACCCCACCAGCGTCACTAGCGGAACCACACGGCGCACGCAAAGTGCGTACTGACGCGAGTACCCCACTCCAGTAAGGGGTCAAAGGAGCGAGCATGGACGCGGATATCCCTCCTTCATGCAGTTAAACGCGACCCAGCGGACTCGGAGGTTTACCTACCTCCCATCACACCCGCGCCCGCCCCTGCATCGAGGCCCTCCCGCAACTCCACACCAGCGCTCCGAACACACGACGGCCGGGCAACACAATCGCGGGCCGCCCTCACCATAAAACTGCCGCCGTTTATGCAGGGGAACCCATTGATGTGGCTGCGCAGGGTGGAGAGTCACTTCAGAATCGCGGACCTGACGGACGAAATCCTACAGGCCGACACAGTGCTCAACACCCTTCCGGAGGACGTGTACAGAAAACTCATCTCGCGAGTACCCGAAACACACACCCTCACATACAGCACCACAAAAAAGTTCCTCCTCGAAGCTTGCTCCCTGCCCATTGCCGAGCGGGCTGCCCGTGCTATCGACCTTGCCATAAACCCACGCCACGACCTCAATTCAAGAGACGCTTGGAGCGTGGTCGTAGATCTCCTGTCACTACCAGACTTGGGTGGCACAAAGAAGCGGCAGGAGATAAGCTTCGCACAGGAAATCTACCTTCGCCAACTCCTCCAGGAGGTACGCAACCAGATCGCTCACCCATACACCATACCTATCGAGGACCTCATAGAGACGGCGCAACATCTCACAGACTCCGTCAAGGCTTCACAGCGGCTAAAACCGCCACACAGCCGGTCAGCTCCGGCCCAGCCTGAAGAGGATGTAGAGCAGCCCGTCAACGCCATCGCCAACAGACGCCCCACCGAACCACAGCAGATGGAGGTCCCGGGCTTCTGTCGCTACCACAAGTGGTTCGGAAAGGACGCCCGAAACTGCCTGCCGCCCTGCTCATTCGCCCGTTCAAAAACGCGGGGTGGCGGCGCCAGCAGGACAGGCCGCCATGGCAGCCGAAGAACCCAGGGCCTCAAAACAGTAGGTTTTATGTCCGCGACACCGTCTCCGGCAGAATAATGCTGGTCGACATAGGGGCCTTTAAATTGGTCTTCCCAGCATCCAGAGAGGACCGCAACCAGACACCAGACCCGGCCGCTTTCCTGACGGCCGCCAACGGAACCCCATCCTCTCCCACGGCACCAGGCTCCTGTCGATCTCCATCCTTGGCCAGAGTTACTCCTGGGACTTCATCGTCCGCGAACGTGGGAACCCCACTCCTGGGGGCCGATTTTCTGGCGCACCGGCCTGCTGAGTCGGCGTGAGGCGCAGCGCCTCCTCGATACCGACTCCTGCCGGTCTCTCCCGTTAACAGCAGGACCCAGACCCACCATCAGCGCCCGTCGCCCCCACCAGTATGCACACCTACTGTCGGAGTTCCCTGAGGTATTTAAGCCCGAGCCGCCAAGTCCCCGGGGCCCCAGCCAAGCACGGCATATACCACCATATAACGACTAAAGGGCCCCGACACATGCGGTTCCGCAGGCTTCCCCTCAGCACCTTCAGGAGGCGAAAAAAGCATTCGCGGAGATGGAGCGGATGGGCATCTGCAGGAAAGCCTCCAGTCCATGGGCCTCCCCCTCCACATGGTGCAGAAACCGGACGGCTCCTGGAGACCCTGCGGCGACTACAGGCGGCTCAACATTGCAACAGAGCCCGACCACTACCCTCTACCCAACATGCAGGACCTCACGGCCTCCTTTCACGGGGCCAAAATATTCACTAAATTGGACCTTCTTAAATCTTATTTCCAGGTACCTGTTGCGCCAGAGGACATACCAAATACAGCCATCATCACGCCCTTCGGGTCCTATGTGTTCGCCTTCTCCACCTTCGGGCTGAGGAACGCCGGGCCACCTTCCAGCGGCTCATGGACAGCATCCTGGGGACCTAAAGTTCTGCGCGTCTGCTACGTCGACACATTCTCATATTTTCCAGGTCTCACAGCGAACACCAGAGACACATCAGGGCAGTCCTCCAGCGCCTCAAGAGAACGGCCTCGTCGTCCGTTTTGACAAGTGTACCTTCGGCGTCCAGAAAGCAGAATTCCTGGGTCACGAGGTGTCTCCAACAGGCGTCCGCCCTCTTACATCGAAAGTAGCAGCCGTGAGCCAGGTTCCCGACACCCACCTCCATCAAGGCCGTCCAGGAGTTCCTTGGGATGGTAAACTTCTACAGGCGGTTCATCCCGGGATCGCGCACACCACGGCCCCTGACGGAAGTCCTAAAAGGCCAACCAAGTCCCTGTCTTGGGGACCCAGCCAGCAGCAGGCCTTTTCCCTGACGAAGGCCGCCCTCACCAAGGCAACCGCCTTGGCACACCAGGATCCCAAGGCCCCCCTCCAGCTGACGACAGACGCCAGTAACGTCGCCTGCGGTGCTGTTCTGGAGCAAATCATCAACGGCGCCCCCAGCCCATCGCCTTCTTCAGCAAGAAGTTCAATCCCAGGAGACCCGCTACAGCACCTTCGACAGGGAACTCTGCGCGATGTACCGCGCAGTTCGGCACTTCAAGTTCCTCCTGGAGGACGCCCACAATCTTCACAGACCATCAGCCACTGGTTCACGCCTTCACAAAGCAGGGGGACGCATGGTCTTCAGACAGCAGCGCCACCTCTCAGCCATAGCCGAATTTACCTGTTCAGTCAGTACCTCCCGGCAAGAAAAATCCCGTAGCAGACGCCCTCCAGAGTCGAGTTGAACGCAGTGCAGCTTGGTGTAGATTACCAGGACCTTGCCAGAGAACAGGCCGCTGACCCAGAAACCCCAGCATACCGCACCGCCATCACGTCCCTCAAGTGGCGCCACGTGACCCTCGCCCCCGAAGGCCCCAGCCTGCTCTGCGATATCAGCACAGGTCAGCCCCGCCCTTTGGTTCCAGCCTCACGCCACCGCCAGGTATTCGACATAATTCACGGCCTCTCACACCCCTCCGGCAGGACCACGGCCAAACTGCTTTCAAAAAGTTCATCTGGCATGGGGAGCAAAAAGGACGCCACGGCCTGGGCAAACAGTGCCTGCAGTGCCAGACCAGAAAGGTGGGTCGTCACACGCAGTCGGGGTAGGCGAAGTTCCCACAGCCAGGGCGCCGCTTCAGCCACATCCACATCGACGTCGTCGGGCCCCTTCCCCATCAGGCGGATCCAGATACCTCCTGACGGTGGTAGACCGTTCGACAAGGTGGCCCGGCCACACCCATGCAAGAAGCCACCGCCAGCGCGTGCGCCGAGGCCCTGCTCTCCAGTTGGGTTAGCCGCCGGCGTCCCGGACCACATCACAACCGACTTCCTCCGAGTTGTGGTCTGCCCTGGCTCAACTGCTGGGAACCACGCACCACACCACCACAGCGTAAACCCAGCGGCCAACGGCCTGGTCGAACGGTTCCACAGGTCCCTAAAGTCATCCCTCATGGCCCGCTGCACCGCCGAGGACTGGAAACATCAGCTGCCGTGGGTCCTCCTCGGGTTGAGAACCGCCCCCAGAGCCGACGGCACCCCATCTGCAGCTGAACAAACCTATGGGGAACCCCTCGTGGTGCCGGGAGAGCTCGTGACGCCACTCCCCATCACTGCAGAGGCTTCGCGACGTGGCCGGCAAGTTCGCCCCTTGCAGGTGCTCATACATCGACAAAGCAACCACCTTCATGCCGCCACAGCTGTCATCCGCCACCCACGTCTTCGTCAGAGTCGACGCCGTCCGTCCACCACTAACCAAGCCCTACAGGAGACCCTTCCGCGTGCTGGAACGAAACAGCAAGGCGTTCCAGCTGGCACTCCCTGGCAAGGACGACTGGGTTTCAATAGACCGCTTAAAGCCCGCCTTTCTGTCGGAGAGTCCCGACAGCGACACAGCACCCCTTCCGCCCAACCGCACTCCAGCACGCCCCGCAGGCAGGCACGGCCGCCACAGGAAGGGACCGCCCAACCAGCAGCCTCACAGGCGGGAGACCCTCCGTTATCTTCAAGGAGCCGCGGCACCTTCAGCGTCCCCAGCAGATACAGGGATTAGTCAGACGCGTCCCTCGTCTTGGGGAGTATTTGTAAAGTCACCACATCGGCGCCAGCGTAGTGTTTCGCGGCGCCATTAATTAAGTCTCCGCTGAGCATGTTTTCTTTGGTGACTTCCCATTTTCTTCAAACTCAATTAGTCACGCCTAAAACGTGCCAGGTCATGCATTTTTAATCATTTTTACTTTATGCGTATTTATACAAATGTCACACATTGTGTATCACATGTTTCTTCATTCACAGGCATCAAGACTGTATCCATATTGTAGTTCTGTATGTTTTGTATTGTAATTTGTACTCGTTCACTGCATATTATTGTTTATTGTTTCGACCTCAGGTCACAGTCAAGTCCATTGTCTCTCGCGGGCCGGCGTCAGTCGGCCGCTATATAAACTGCCTGGATCTGTAATAATGTACCAGTAACTTTTACCTGCTCGTTTCTTTGACACCTTACAAGCCAACCACTACAAAGGATACGTACTGTATACTGAAATCTCTCTCTCTCTCTCTCTCTCTCTCTCTCTCTCTCACCAAAGGGTAGAATGTGAGAAATACCAAGTTTTGATATCTAATATATGCATCACCAGCAACATACAGGGCAGCTGACACCTATACATCCTAAAGGAGATTTGTAATCCACAAGAAAAGCCATTCCTCAACATAAATAAGAGACATTCTTTCTTCCTACAAATATCATGAAACCTGCTACAATAGCAACACTTCACTAGAATGACATCATTGACAAGGTTTTCCATGAGATGCCTAAAAAGGCAATACCCGAGCCAACCCCAGTCAGGCAGTCATTAAGATTATGGTAAAGGACCATCACCTTTCATAATCAGCTACCCAATTCATGTGGGACAGGTACCACCTAATTAACAAGGAGTGCCAAAGAACCATTCCCACAGAACTGAAACCCCTTTCAAGCCTGGCACCTCTGCATGAATACAACTAGAAACTGCTTTTTAATTCAGTACATACATATTTACACTTACCTTGTCAACAATAAAGTTTTTGATGTCCTCGTGATCCCAGTTAACGAAGGTGATATTTTCAATACCTTTTGGAAATTCTTTCACTGAAATTATGTTGTTCTTGGCCATTGCATTTAGGAACTGTAAAAATAAAGTGAAACACATGAAGAACAGACTTGGAATAAAAAAGCAGTGCAAGGTAAAAAAATTTTTAATGTGATACACATTATAAATTAAATCATTCTCTTCACTGAAGGATGGCACAAATGATGCATACATAAATAACTCAGCTTCTTGTCCATGTGTGTTACCCATCAATGTCTTTGCTTTAATTTCTTTTTTTATGTCTTAGCACCTTTCATATCTATTGTTTCTTCTTATAATATCTATAAAAAATATACAAACTAAGTATGATGTACGCAGCAGTAATTGCTGTCCATACGCTCTGGTCCAAAGTCTAGGCCTACATACATATGTTGTAGCTTGTGTGTTTTATGTTTTTGTGACATATTCCATTCTTCTTTGGTTTTATTAAACTTACCTTACCTCTTACATTTTCAGTTTTATTCCATCTATGTGATTATTACATATGTTGTAGGGAACAATAGGACTCTTCTTTTGGTAGTGTGGGCTTTGTCTTCGTAGAAACAATTCGCTTGTTGCACTCAACTTATGTGGTTAAATTGTGAGCTTTCTTGGAGTTTCACAAGTATTTAAAACTCTACGTTTAAAATGAAAAATATGTTTCCCTAAAATTAATTTATTTTGTTTACCCGTTCTTATAAGCTTTCTTCCACCTTGTATATGGGTGGCTGTAAATGACAGAGTCTTTATCTTAATACGGCACTTTATAACTTTTATAAGTCTGAAACTTAGTCTTCAGATTTATCTCTTATTAGACTCTGGGCACTCACGAAATTTTATATAAGTCCACAAACCCTTGAGGCTCTCAGTGTCACCTCCACAGACCACTCACACTCCTCTCTTATCTTTGTGCCTTCTCTTTTCTCTTTTTCTCCCTCTCTGTTCTTGTGTTTTTGCTTATATTCACTGACCCCTGGTTTTAGTACCCCTTCCTATTTGTTACATTTCAACTTTAGAGGTGTGTTCTATAGAATCCCTATTGATAACTAGCTGTGACCCCCCCTTTTTTAACACCTTCTTCTGTTCTATTCAGCCCTTGGGGTGTGCCTTAGGCATCTTGGTTTAAGCATTCGTCAAAGGCCTTCTTTAGCATGCCCTTGAAGGTTGGCACTGTTAAGCTTGGCATCCCAATTGGTCCAACTGTTAAGCCTGACCTCTCAGAGGAGGAGTCTAAGTTTTAGCTTCTCCTCTCACATTACAGTAAATCCCCTGTATTTGTGGTCTCAATATTTGCAGACTCACTTATTCACGGATTTCTCTGTGGAACGTATCTACCCATTATTCGCGGAAAATTCGCCCATTTGCGGTATTTTTCACTAAGAAATATTCACTAATTACTATATTTTCATATTACTTTTATGACTAAATACACTTTTTCTGATAAAACTATTAAAATACTCAGGTATAAGCATTTTTAGTTTTATATTTAAACTATCAAAACAGGCAGTTCTAAGTGTTTTTAGAGGTGTTTTAATATTCGCGGATTTTCGCTATTTGCAAATATGGGGGGTTTACTGTTCAATAATTCTAAGCACTCAAGGGTCACCCTGTTTCAAATTAATTCTTGGCATTCACACATGTCACTAGAGGAGGTGGAAAACTATCATCAGTCTTGTCTAGTGCTATAAACATTGAGGGATCCTTCGCTAGCAATCTGGGGTTTTTCATTAAACCACTGTACATACATCCCCTTTTTCTACGGGATACTCGACCATAATTGATATGGGCCAAGTTGGTGGTATCACATAAGGGAATCATTCTCTTGTTTTACTTTCACACTGGGGATTTTAACTAAGAGCTGAAGGTACCCTTTTCCCTTGTATAAAACACTCAAAACGGAATTATTGTCAAACACGGTAGTCGTACAACTGGGAGTCCATTTAGGATAGCTTATTCTCTGTTTATCACTTATTCTCCTGCATGTGCAAACTTTTGTTTTTCTTTGTTTCATGACTTGCATCTGTAAACGAAGAGCGACAAAAGTTTGCACATTACTAAAGCCGACAAATCCAATTGTTTGGTAATACAGTAATGGATCAAATTAACTATGCTGAAAAAATGTAAAACTTATCTGATTCTAGCACTTACAAAAAACTACGGAAAGACCCATTAGCTTATGTTATAAAAAGTTTCAATTCCAAAATAAAACCTGTACTAACCTGTTCTATCAGTTATAAACTTTCTAAATGTCTAGTTCAACTGCTACCACCTATCCTGGGTACTATTTCATATTTCCATTTACAAAACTCAGTTGATATGACATCTTTATTTACTAAAGTCCCTACTGATGACTTACTGTAATATTTATCACAACATTTGGACTTGTATAATCTAGAATTACCGACCAATGTTGTTATCAATTTGATATCCCTTTATATAAAAAAACTGTAAATTCACTTTCAATGGAAATTTTTATGAACAAATATTTGGTATGGCTATGGGGAGCCCTCTTTCGACACTTTTCTCTAATATTTACATGGAATTCTTCGAGTCTAGACTTATTCCAAGAAATCTATTCTCTAAGGTGTTTTTGTATAGTAAAAGAAAATGTAAGTATTCCTGATTTCTTGCAAACAATTAATAATCTTGTACCATCCATAAAATTTGCAACAGAATATGAAGAAAATAATTGTATACCATTTTTGGATGTCTTAGCTATTAGAAATAACACCAATTTTTGTTTTAAAGTATACAGGAAATCCATTAATAATCTGTCATATATTCATTTTTACTCTAACCATGGTAAACAAATTAAGGTGTTGAAATATATATATATATGTATGCTTAAAAAATCACAGTAGATGCACGTGACTTCAGTGTATAAGCGAATCCCACAGGAAAAAGACAGGCAGAAGTTCAGTAGTACCAAGTGCTTTCACGTTTATTGACGCATCGTCAATAAACGTGAAAGCGCTTGGTACTACTGAACTTCTGCCTGTCTTTTTCCTGTGGGATTCGCTTATATATATACAGTGAACCACCCGTATTCGCGGGGGATGCGTCCCACACCCCCCCGCGAATAGGTCAAATCCGCAAATGCTTAAAACCACTCTAAAAGCACTTAGAACAGCCCATTCTGATAGCTTAAACCAAGAAAAACCCTGTAAAAATGCTTATACTTGAGTATTTTAATAGTTTTATCATAAAAAGTGCATTTGTTCATGAAAATTATATAAAAATACAGTAATTAGTGAATATTTCTCAGTGAAAAATACCGCGAATGGGCAAATTTTCCGCGAATGATGACTAGATATGTTCCACTGAGAAACCCGCGAATGCGTGAGTCCGCGAACCATGAGAACGCCATGAATATGGGGGTTTACTGTGTATATATATATATATATATATATATATATATATATATATATATATATATATATATATATATATATATATATATATATATATATATATATATATATTATTTTTATTTCACCATGATTTATATACAATCATGAAGCTACAAATGTCGCTTAGTATCAAATTCACGCTACCTCGGGAATATCCGATGGGAAATTATTACCGAAGGGGAACTTATAAGTGATAAATGGATTGGTACTGCCGGGTCGCAATCCCTCATCACAGGTACTTATCCAGCAACTCCAGTCAACAGTCTACCACTGAGCTATCAAGAGAGGTATAAGTCAGTGCTGAGTCTGCTGTACTTGTTTCCCCGTCACGAGCATTAACCCACCTCTGCCATGATAGTTCATTGGTACGTTTGGAACACGCAGCTCTTATTATGAAATTTTTTATCACACCGTGATTTATATACAATCATGAAGCTACAAATGTCACTTAATATCAAATTCATGCTACCTCAGGAATATCCCCGATGGGGAATTATCACTGAAGGAGAATTTATAAGTGATAAATGGATTGGTACTGATGGGTCGCGATCCCTCGTCTTGATAGCTCAGTGGTAGAACGTCGACTGGAGTTGCTGGATAAGTACCTGTGATGAGGGATCGCGACCTGGCAGTACCAATCCATTTATCACTTATAAATTCCCCTTCGCTGATAATTCACCATCGGGGATTTTCCCGAGGTAGCGTGAATTTGATATTAACCCTTTAACGCTGAAGCCCTATTTTCAAAAACGTCTCCCGTATGCCGGCGGCCTCCGAGAGGTAGCACCAAAGCGGAAAAAATTTTTTTTTCAAAAAATCACAGCGCCCTTAGTTTTCAAGATTAAGAGTTCATTTTTGGCTCTTTTTTTTCTCATTGCCTGAAGTTTAGTATGCAACCATCAGAAATAAAAAAAAATATCATTATCATATATAAATATTGGAATATATGACAGCGAAAAAAAAAACTCGTATATAATTGTATACAAGTCGCGCTGTAAGGAAAACAGTTGAAGCTAATGAGTTAATTTTTTTTAGTTGTATTGTACACTAAATTGCGATGATTTAGGTATATAACGATTGTAAAATGATTAAAGCAACACAGAGAAAATACTATCACAATATGATGCATGAATTAAGAACGTGCGGGACGTAAAAAAAGTTTTTTTCAAAAATTCACCAAAAATCAAAATATTGTGCTAGAGACTTTCCAATTGTGCCAAAATGAAGGAAATTGATTGAATATTACTAGGGTGTAAGTTTTTTAGCTTAAAATTGCACTTTTGAACCATTTCGATCGAGTTAAAGTTGACCGAAGGTTGATTTTTTCTATTTATCGTTATTTCGATGTAAATATAAAAAAACTGTGAAGAGCTAAAGGAATGATATATTTTTGTTGCATTCTATGAAATTGCGCACATTTTGAAAATTACGAATAATATGAAACAAGCTGACGCAAGAAATGACAGGATTTTCAGCGAGTCTGCGCGCGGAGCGAAGGAAAAATTTTTTTTTTTAAATTCACCAAAAATCTACATATTGTGCTAGAGACTTTCCGTTTGTTGCAAAATGAACGTAAATGATTGATCGTTACTCGAATGTAATAATTATGGCTTACGGATGCGTTTTTCGATCATTTTGGTCGAGTCAAAGTTGACCGAATGTTAAAATTTTGTCAGTTATCGTGATTTCAGTGAAAATATTAAAAACTGTGAAGAGCTAAAGGAATTATATATTTTTGTTGTATTCTACATGAAATTGCACACATTTTGATGTATAACACTTTATGTAATGAATAATATGAAACGGGAAAAAATTACGCAAGCTGACACAAGAAATGACAGGATTTTCAGCGGAGTGATGCAGGATGAGCTAAGGAAAATTTTTTTTTTTTTTTAAATTCACCAAAAATCTAAATAATGTGCTAGAGACTTTCCGTTTGTTGCAAAATGAAGGTAAATGATTGATTGTTACTCGAATGTAATAATTATGGCTTACGGATGCATTTTTCTATCATTTTGGTCGAGTCAAAGTTGACTGAATGTTAAAATTCACTTTGGATGCTGGGTCCTTCTCCAGCATCCCAGTCTAAAACTCGCCTCACACGCTCACTTCTGACAGGCAGTATGCGCCTTTCACGGTCCTGACGCCTTTGTGACATCTCTGCAAACGTTCTGTTGCAGCACGAATACTCTAACACTCGCAAAAGTTCAACAAAACACTTCTGCGTCAAAATATCGCTCCCGCAAGGTGCTGCTCTGATGCTCTCTGATGCGAGATGGGGGAAATTCGCGCATGCGCATCTCGGTGACGCTCAGAAACAAAACAACAGCTGGATCCGTGAACTCCCAGCATCCGCCGAGGCGCGGGATTTGAAATCTTCCACAAACTAGGCCTACAATTATTTTTCCGCAGAATATTTATAAAAAGCATTTTCATTCGACGTTTGCAACGTCCACTCGGCATTCGACAGACAATTTTGGACAACGTTTGAAACGTCCAACAGGCGTTTAAGGGTTAATCAACATTTGTAGCTTCATGACTGTATATAAATCACGGTGTGATAAAAAATTTCATAACATGAGCTTCGTGTTCCAAATGTACCAATGAACTATCATGGCGGAGGTGGGTTAATGCTGAGGCTAAGTACAATTTCCCCGCTCATGACGGGAAACAAGTACAGCAGACTTAGCATTGACTTATACCTCTCTTGATAGCTTAGTGGTAGAACGTCAACTGGAGTTGCTGGATAACTACCTGTGACGAGGGATCACGACCTGGCAGTACCAATCCGTTTAGCACTTATAAATTCCCCTTCAGTGATAATTCCCCATCAGGGATATTCCTGAGGTAGCATGAATTTGATATTAAGCGACATTTGTAGCTTCATGATTGTATATAAGTCACAGTGTGATAAAAAATTTCATAATAAGAACTGTGTGTTCCAAATGTACCAATGAACTATCATGGCAGAGGTGGGTTAATGCCGAGGCTAAGTACAATTTCCCCGCTCATGACGGGGAAACAAGTACAACAGACTCTGCACTGACTTATACCTCTCTTGATAGTTCAGTGGTAGAACGTCGACTGTAGTTGCTGGATAAGTACCTGTGACGAGGGATCACAACACGGCAGTACCAACCCATTTATCACTCATAAATTCCCCTTCAGTGATAATTCCCCAACGGGATATTCCCTTCTGAGGTAGCGTGAATTTGATATTCAGCAACATTTGTAGCTTCATGATTATATATATATATATATATATATATATATATATATATATATATATATATATATATATATATATATATATATATATATATATATATATATATATATATATATATATATATATATATATATATATATATGTATATGTATATATATATATATATATATATATATATATATATATATATATATATATATATATATATATATATATATATATTATATATATATATATATATATATATATATATATATATATATATATATATATATATATATATATATATATATATATATATATATATATATATATATATTATGTATATGTATATAAGTATATATATATATATATATATATATATATATATATATATATATTATATATATATATATATATATATATATATATATATATATATATATATATATATATATATATAAATATATATATAATATATATATATATATATATATATATATATATATATATATATATATATATATATATATATATATATATATATATATATATATATATATATATATATATATATATATATATATATATATATATATATATATATATATATATATATATATATATATATATATATATATATATATATATATATATATATATATATATATACAGTCATATATTATATAAATTATATATATATATATATAATATATATATATATATATATATATATACAGTCATACTCCTCAAATTACGGAGTTAGGTTCCGGAGCCCCTTGTGCAAGGTGAATTTTCATAATTATATACCAAAGTTTGGCATGGTCTTTAAAAATGCTAATACATGTTTATTCCCAGAGTTTAAGTGCTAAATATGAACCTAATCATGCTCCCAAAGTATTAAGCTAACTTTTAAATGAAATAAAGTTAGTGTAATTTTATTTAAAATTTAGCTTATTACCCTTAAAAAAGGAATACAGTAAATGGTTGACGTAAAAACTGAGTACTGCACAGTTTCATAATAGCGCATTTACAGTAGGTGCATACATATACTAATGTTACCCCTAATTCATGGGATGCCGTTTTCTTTGTCACCTAGAGTGAAAGCCGTTTTCTTTGCGTCACTAGGCAAAGCGTCATGTGTCAGTCTACAAAAGTACAATTCCATAAAATATCGAAAACATGTACATAATGTTCGGAGAAAGTAGTACAGTACAGGTAAAATTCAATCAATTTAAAATTATATACTGTATAAGTAATGACGTACAGAGAAATAATAAGTTGTAAAAGTATGTTTGAGCGCTAACTGTTTGAGAGAGAACTAGAGAATGAGAGAGAGAGAGAGAGAGAGAGAGAGAGAGAGAGAGAGAGAGAGAGAGAGATACTGTAATAAAGTAACTGTACTGCTTTTGTTTCGTATTTATGCGCAAATATATAAATACAAATTTTCCATTCTGATTTTACACCTAAAAACATGAAAACTTAAAAATTAAACACACTTTCTACAGGGGTATCATCTTTGAAAAATGCAGTAACTAAGGGTATCACATCTTGTAAAAGTACACCAACTGAATGTGCTGTAATTACATGCACATACAGATTGCACCAGCACTTTTCTCCAAGGTGAACAGAGTAATTTTCAAAGAATGACACTTATACAACTCTTTGTTACATCTCTGATATTACATTAACAAATTCATTTTATCAAATGAGCACGACCGAACAACCTCATCTCAAGGTCATGTAAAGTCCTTGTGACAAAGACTTTGCAAATGGACATAACACTTGTATGATATTTATGTACAGAAATATAAATCTAAATTTTCCATATCGATTTTACAGTTAAAAGCATGAAAACTTATAAATGTACTTCAAACATTAAACAAGCATTTTCTGCAAGGGTATCATCTTTGAAAAGTGCAGTAACTTTGCAAATGGGTATCACATCTTGTAAAAGTTCACTAAGTGAATGTGCTGAAATTACCTTTGCATCATATTTATGCATGTACAAAAATAAAAATAATACATTTTCGATACAGATTTTACACATGAAAGCATGAAATGCATTTTTCATAGAAATTTTACACATGAAAGCATGAAATGCATTTTTCATAGATATTTTGCACATTAAAACATGAAATGCATTTTCATACAGATTTTACATAAAAAGCATGAAATGCATTTTTCATACAGATTTTACACATAAAAGAATGAAATGCATTTTTCATACAGATTTTACACATAAAGCATGAAAACTTGTAAATTACTTCAAAAATTAAACACCCACTTCTGCAGGGTTTCTCGAGAATTTCGTGCGTCTGTGAAAAAATCGCGTATGCCCATTAGTTAGGTTCCAGTGAAAAGTTCGTGTGTGTGTGAATTCGCGCAACTCGAATCGTGTAAGATCGAAGTATTACTGTATATATATATATAATATACATATACATAAGGGCTTGTCTTGCGACGTAAATCAGCAATTTTCGGAGCCAATATGTGCCGATTTCCACTTACTGGCGCCGATAATTGCGTAATGGCGCCAATACATACCTAACAGAGGTGCAAATAACCAAAAATCAGCGATTTTCGGCACTTATCGGCACCGATAAGCCCCGAAAATTGGCACTTTTTGGTTCTCTGCAATTTTCGCTTATCGTCAAGCCGTCAGAACAGAATCCCCGCCGATAACTGGAGACTGCCTGTATAAGTAGTCCTATCAGTACTAACAAGCTCATACTAGGGAGTCTATTGTATGACTCATCGCTGCCCACTCATCACTGGCCCAGCCCATCGCCAGCAAATTCATTACCGGCCCAACTCACCTCAATGTACTTATGCATTCAAAATTCACTGAAAGACACCTTCATTTAAAACACAGTAAATAACAACAATAATTACCGAATTACCCAAAAATGACCCAATTACCAACTCAACTATTTGTCAACTTAAACTATAACACAAGTAATTAATAACCTTTCGATGCTGGTAACTTCAGTTTTAAATTATGCCAAAAAGTCCTTTACAATGGAGGGAGTTTTAGGTCAGCGAGACAAAGAGAAGTTTTCATAAAATGGATATTTGTTCAATTTTGATAAATTTAGTAAAACCAACAGAGATGTGGCATTCTGGCGATGTGAACAACTCAGCATATGCAAAGCCAGAATCCACACAAGATTTGGAAACAGTGAAATTCATAAATACTCACACCCATGACTCTTCACCAATATGAGTAGAATGGCAAAGACGATTACAAAAATTAAAACCCAAGGTTAGGAGACTATGGAAAACCCAAGTGTAGTAATGAATGAAGTTTTGGTTAATGTTTCCCAAGCGGTACAAGGGTTGCTTCCGTGTTCGTCTGCCCTAAGAAAACTATTTAACGGAAACAGAGTGAAATGAGCGTCCTTCCACCAGACCCAATTGACCTTCATCAGTTAGCAAAGATTAATGTTTACCAAGATGATCTTTTGGCTAATGAATTATAAGAGACTATGAATGTGAAAAACGGAGAGGCAGGTGATGGAGGGCACAGAACCACATCGCTCCAAGAATCAACCCGGTTCCCTCGCAGAGAACTTCTTCCTCAGAATCCAACTGTCACAGGGCAGTCCTAGGCTCAAGCTACAGACTGGCGAGGGCACCGAAACCTTACCTCTTATGAGGGAGCACAAAAATAATCGCACAATGGGGGGACAAACCTTGTATTGACCAAAATAAGGTTTATGTCCTGTTCTAAATTTTCAATACGGTTTTCCTGAACAGAAAGGGGAGTGGAAGGTGGAGCTAAAGAGGAAGCCTCAGTACTAATTAAAGCATTAAGAAAGGAAAAGCCTAGACTGAGTATGGGTTGGTAACCTGACCTAATTGCTTTGCAATCTAACTGTTTCCCTTCTCTTCCTATACTAATGAACTTAAGCAGAAAGTCCTTCAAAAATCTCTACTTCCTCACAACTATTCTGAAGATCACACTTAAAACCACTGCAGCAGGCATAAACAGTGTGCATCTCCTAAAAAATCAACATTCTGCTAACAAAGTAATCATTCCTACAGAACCTGACATTCTTAGCCTTGATTCCAGTGGAGGCATGTAAGAAAAATAAATGTACAGTACCGTGGTAGAAGAAAAAAGCCAAGAAATACCAACAAGTGCCTATACACAATGGCAGCAAGGAGAATTCTGACAAGAACGTAAACATTCAAAACACACCTGGTGGAGAACAGGTGAACCAGACAGTCATCCAGGGAGCCATTCAATCTTTTGTTTGAATGCCAACTCGCCTATCAGCGCGGAGATGTAGGCTAACTTTAACAGTAGGTAAGATTCATCCCAAATAAGTAACCTTAAACAACACCCACCTTTGATAGCTTTTTATACGATGACTTTTTAATGTCTAATGATGATCCATCAGGACACCCAGGTACCATATGAAGGCGGTAGAAATTGCTAGTTAAAATTGGAATCTCTACTTTTTTTGCTGATGTCTTCCATGCCTTTAAGAAACAGTGTAACAACAGCTTATCCATGGCTTCTGGTCCTATAATTTAATAGAAAACAACTGCTAAGCAGAAGAAAATGATTCATGCTGTAAATCAATATTTTTCAAAAGGAAATACTCTGATTAGGCAGTGTGCTAAATAACAAAAAAAGTCATCCAAACCTGTCACATTGTTCATGAAATTCAATAATCTTTTTGCCTATATCCAATGTAGAACTGTTCTTTACCACTTGCTTGTGGAATCTCCTCTTGTGCTGTGTCATCATCAGGAGCCATCTCACTTTTGTCACCAGCCACTTCATCAATATTTAAATCTTTAACTTCATCAACGATTTTTTCTACAGGGTCTCCAGCCACTTCTTCAGAATTCTTGGACTCACTCCTCAACTTATCATCTATTCTTTCTTCTGTAAATAGAAAAAATTTTACTTCAATTTTATTCTACATTCTTTTAAACATTACCTTTATCTGCTACTCAGTGAGAAAGACCACTGAAAACTCCTTAGGGGACATATGGACATTACAAAGATAAGTCACCTTAAAGAGCAAAGGCTACAGTCTAATTAACTATAGACTCTCATACTTGTATCACTTCACAAGTAAATCTAATTCACCACTGATGCCCATAACTCTTGTAACTTAATGAGCTACAGTCTAATTTACCATAAACTCTCATACCTCTTTCACTTATGAATCCAATATTGAGGTCCATGTGGAGTAAATTAATCCATATACTACAGTGGACAAACACAATTTTCCAGCAATTTCTGTTTCAGAGATAAAACCCTCTGACAAATCTCTCATGTAGAATTAGTAGTCAAAATAAACAATTATGAGTCTTTGCACCAGAAAGTCTAAAGGTTTTAAAATACTGTATTAGATGTTTTACATAAATTAAGATCCTTTTACATTTATTAAAGCAGCAAACCAATAATCAGTGCCTAGTTTACCTTCATACAATGCTTACACAGACTGAAAAATGAATGCACGTAGCACCACATTTCAGTATTGGATGCAATACTGTAGTTCATTATATAAATGTCAATAAAAATGCTCAGAGAGAGAGAGAGAGAGAGAGAGAGAGAGAGAGAGAGAGAGAGAGAGAGAGAGAGAGAGAGAGAGAGAGAGAGAGAGAGAGAGAGCACAGTAAGTGGGCAGTGTTCTGTAATTTGTGTTAAAGCAGACAACTATTTTTGGTTTTTTAATGCTGTATGAGTTTTGTGCATTTATCATATCTTGCAAGGTAGCACTTCGGCAAACTGCTACATTTTGTTTGGCTATGCTGTATAGTACTATACTATACATATTTTTAAAAGCAAGTCATTTGGCAGAGATTTCTCTGAAACTAAATGATGAGGTAAATTAATATTTCAAATTGAATAATAATTACATATTTCAGATTTAATAATAATTACAAAATAACATTTTTATGATAAAATACAGTTTTATATATACTTAAAAAGCAATTACATACCTATAGTTTCTAACTAGCACGGCAGCTAAAATTTGAAAACTTGCGGTAGCAATCTTTTGTTTTGGTGTAGGTAACTAGTCCCGCCCACTTTCAGGAAAGAGAGGAACAACTTGGCAAAGAACCTCAATTTGTTTGTGCCTTTATGTGGGCTTCCATTCTGTAATTACTTGGCAAGTATATATAAAACTTCATTTTATCATAAAAATTTAATTTTTACATAAGTAACTTACCAAGTAATTACAAAGCTGTTTCCCACATTGATAGGAGGAGGGATGCATGGATAACCACTACCCTAAAACATTAGTACAGTACAGTACATGTAATGAATTTGAAAACAGAGAAAAAATTGCCAGCATTGATAAAATGCTTGTTGTTTCCTTACCTGGTAAGAGAGTTGCTGCAGGAAGATACTGCCTCTAGTTGGTGCTCATCTTACCCCATAGCGGCATGGCGGTATAGCCGTGGGACGCCTGCTACATAAGTGGGAGCTTTAAGCGAAGGACCTTTCCGATCGCTAATAAATCATAAAAATTTGCCCCTGACCAAAAACAACACTATTACCATCACAAAAACAACCACCACCAAAAGCAATAAACTGGTTACCAAGTACACCATAAAAACCCAGGCTCCCCCAAAGACTCAACAACCTATGTCAAACAGCCACCGACAACGGGCCTTGGTTGCTGCAATTATTAAAAATTGTTTCCACTTCCTTTAAATAATGGAAACACTGACTTGCATTCCCAATTCATAGCTTGGAGAATGGAAAAGAGAGAGAGAGAGATTGTGCTTAAAAGCTAACGATGTTACAGCTCTAATATCAAGAGCTCTGACTTTAAAAACGGGAAACAGTTCTTCTCCAATATGAGAATGAGTTTCACAAATGAGGTCCCTTAAAAAGAAAGACAGGGCATTCTTCGTAAGGGGTCGAGACCGAACACCAAAAGTTACTGGCAGGTCCCCGTATCTTCTCAGTCCTGCGTAGGTAATATTTTAAAGCACTCTCTCTTCATCTTCCAAACCTAACACTTGCACTAGGTTCTTAATGTTAAAAGAACGAGGCCGGGGTTTTGACAGAGTCTCGTTTTTTGCAAGAAATCCCAGGGTATAAGGGCGGACTGCATCGCCTTGAACGAATCCAACTCTTTTGTCAATTGCATGTATTTCACTGAACCTTTTAGCAGTGGTTAGGGCATCCAGGAAGAGGGTCTTCTTAGTAAGACTCCCAAGGGACGTGAAGTTAAGTGGTTTGAAAACTGGGCTAGATAGCCATTTAAGGACCACACCTAGGTTACTTGATATACTAGTCCTGTATTCCTTTGCTTACTAGTGTCAAAAGATCTAATAAGAGCAGATATATCCTGCTTAGCAGAAAGGTCCAGGCCTCTATGCCAGAAAACCAAGCTAAGCATGGACCTGCAACCTTTAATTGAGGAGGCAAACAAACCTTTGGTGGTCCTCAGGAATAACAGAAAATCTGCAAGTTCTGTTAAAGACATCTTAGAAGATGCCATTACTTCTGCACCAAGTGCAGAAGATAGACCACTTGTTTTGGTAGACTTTGGCAGATGACTGGCATCTACAATTCGCAACAGAATCTGCAGCCGCCCTTGAAAATCCCTTAGCTCTGAGTAATTTCTTGATAGTCTGTAAACTCTCAGAGCTAGATTTGACAACCCTCGATGAAACCATCTGAAATGGGGTTGTCTGAGCAGATCGTATTTTAGAGGTAGAAGCCTAGGAAAGTCTACCAGAAGTTCCATGAGATCCAGGAACCACTCTCTTAGAGGCCAAAATGGGGCTATTAAAGTCATTGACGCATTCTGGTGGGATCGGAACTTGTTCAGGACTTCTCTGATCATCCCGAATGGAGGGAAGGCATACAGATCTTTGTTGGACCAGTCCTGCAACATGGCATCTGTCGCCCATGCCAAGGGGTCTGGGACTGGTGAACAAAATAACGGTAGATGATGGTTCTTGGAAGTAACGAAGAGATCCAGTGTCAGTTTCCCCACAGCTTCCACAGGTCTAGGCAAACAAGTGGATCTAGAGTCCACTCTGTGGGAATGACTAGACTGCATCTGGTAAGCTGGTCTGCCAGGACCTTCAGTCTGCCTTGGACGAATCTGGTTACGATTTTCGTCTAGTTCTGACTTGCCCAGTGGAGAAGATCCCTCACTACTTCGCAGAGGGAGAAAGAATGCATTTCCCCATGTTTGCTGATGTAAGACAGGGCTGTGATATTGTCTGAATGGACTTCCACTGTCTTGCTGAACACTCTGAGGCAAAGGCATGCAACCCCAAGTGGATCACCTTTAATTCCTTCACATTTATGTGAAACTTCTCTTGCTCTGGTTACCATCTCCCAGTGACATCCTTATCTCCCAGGAGAGACCCCAGCCTACGTCTAATGTGTCTGCATACTGTAAAAGCTTAGGTCGGGGTTCTGAATGAGAAGGGACTTCCCTTCCAGCAGCCTGTCTTCGGACCTCCATCAAAGCAGGTGCTTCTTGATCTCATGAGTTACCGGAAAAGTGAACATGTCTGAGTGACTCTTCCTGTCCCAGCTGGCTCTGAGAAAGAATTGGAGAACTCTCATGTGTACTGTAATTCACCCAGGGACACGAACTGTTCTATGGATGCCAGAGTTCCAAGGATACTCATCCATTTGTTGGTAGAGCAGGTTTGGAGAGCGAGAAACTCGTTTACCATCCGCAGACAGGATTCCACTCTATTGGGGGATGGGAAAGCCCGAAAAACTAGAGAGTTCAGCGTCATCCCCAGATATACTACCTCCTGAAAAGGAGCCAGCTGGGATTTCTGAAGTCTGATTAGTAAGACTAGATCCTGGGCTAAAAGAAGGGTCTTGCGAAGGTCCTCCATGCACTGTTCCTCATCGGGAAGCATAGGAGCCAATCGTCTAGGTATAGTGCAATGTTGATACCCAAAAGATGGAGCCACCCTGCAAGGGGAGCAAGAAGGCGGGTGAAAATCTGAAGGGCCGTCGATAGTCATAGTCCTTAAAACTGGAAGATCCGGTCCTGGAAAACAAATCTGAGGTACTTCCGTGAGTCTGGGTGTATGGGGACGTAAAAGTACGCATCTTGCACGTCTACTAAGACCATCCAGTCTCCTTGACGAATGGATGCAAGAATGGAGTGACTTGTCTCCATTCTGAATTTTGTCTTCTGAACGAAGACATTTAGAGCACTGATGTCCAGGACAAGCCTCCATCCTCCTGAAGACTAGGGGACTATGAAAAGACTATTGTAGACTCCCTTCGAGTTCACATCTTCAACTATCTCTACTGCCCTCTTGGAGACGAGGGCGGACTCTTCCTCCGAGAGGGTCGAATACCTCTCTGAGCCTACGGAGTAGGCAGTCAAGATGATGGGCTTCTTGACTGATGGAGGTTTTTCCCTGAATGGGATAGAGTAGCCCTCCTTGAGGACCTGTACAATCCACTGTTCTGCTCCCTTCTCTTTCCACCTCTCCCAGAAGAGATGGAGCCTGGCACCTACCGGGGCACAGAGGACATGGTCTTTATTCCCTTGATAAAGCCCTAGTTTAGGACTTTTTGACTGCTCAAGACATGAGGCGGACGTTTGACCGAGGTCTGGAAGAAGATCTTTGTCTCCCACCACAAAAAGGATGCGACTGCAAGGGGGAGGCTGTCTTCCCACTGAAAGATGGAAGATCCTTTGGACGTCTTGAGGACTGTGGCAAAAGGCCCTGGGTCGACTGCTTGTGTAAGTGCGAGACAATGTCATTAATGGCCGACTGTGGAAACAAATAATCTTTCACCAGGGGAGAGAAAAGGAGCGCTGACTTTTGCACTGTAGTGACTCCTTTAGTGGTGTAAGAACACCATAGTTCTCTCTTCTTTACACTCCCATGGTAAAATGAGAAACTAACACCCTAGAGTTATCCTGATACTTTTATTGGCGCAAGAGAGGACTCCAAGAGCATCCGAAACAAAGTCCACAGCCAAGGCAGAGTAGTCCTGTATCTTTTGTGCCAAGGCACTCACTGACCAATCCTAGAAGCTGACTACTTCAAATACTTTGAACAGGTTCCAAAGCAAATGGTCAATTTCGGCTGCCAAAAACATGACTTTAGCCAAAGAAAAAGCTGATCCCTGAGAGGAGTCAATGAGCCTGGAGAAGTCGTCCTGGGAGGCAGCAGTGGCCCCCGGGGAAGGAACTTCTCCAGTGGCATGAGAAGCATACCTTCTATTAGCAAGCCGGGCAGGGGGAAAACTAAACAAAGCTTTCCCTTGCTCCCTCTTGACTGAGAGCCAAGCATCTACTTCGCACAGCGCCTTCCTTGCCAATGCAGAGAGCACCATCTTGGGCAACCTGGAGGACTCGACAGATTGATTGCTCATCATGAATGTGGAAGCAGGAGAGGATGGGGCCACTGGCGAGAAAAAGGCAGGAAAATTTCGGAGTAAAAAACGCCGAAGTGCTGCATATGCAGAAGGAGAAGGGTCATCACCTGCATCCTTGATAGACTTCTCTTCTGCAGAAGACACTGGCAATAAAGACAAGTATGTGGTTGGCTTAGCCACAGGAGGAGGTTTTTTCAAAAAACTTAAGATATCATCCAACCTCTGTTAGATGGGAGCTAAAGCTGGATCTATAACTGAAGAACTTGAAGTCTGGCGCCACCAAAACTGAAGCTGGCGCTGAGCGCTTAGAAGAGGAGACTGGGCAGTTGGGCGCTGGTGGGCACTCAGGAGTCTCTGTACATGCAGGCATTTCTGGGTGCTCAGAAGCTAATTGGCACTGGGAAGCCATTGGGTGCTTAGGCGCTACTGGGCGCTCGGGAATTTCCAATACATCGGGGACTAAAGGGTGCACAGACTGCATCACTGACAGGCGAATCAGAGTGGTTGCGTCTGACAGCTGAAGATGGATGTTTACAAGCCAACACTTGATGTTTTACATCTGGACACACTGGAGAGAAATGTTCTGGGCTATCCAAGAAACTGCAAGAAGGGTACTCGCACGCTGGGAGAGAATCCTTGGCCTTTTTACCAAGCACCTGAGGGGTGCAGGATATATCCACTGCTGGCCTTCTCAATGGTATGGATTAATCACTAAAATGCCATTGGCATCTGTTTTCAGGGCTAGAGGCTTCTGAACTTGAGGAAAGATGATGCACCTCCAAAAGGACGCCTTTCCACTGGCTGTCTGTCACACCCTGGGACTTAACTACAGGAGCGACTAAGGGGCCGACTACCCATAGGCAGATCCCACTGACCTCCCTTGGGCCTCCAGTATGGCTTCTCCCAGGTTCAGGGGTGTTTGTCAGGGACCTTTGCCAAAGAGAATCAGCAGGATGGGCAGCCAGCTCCTCCACCAACACTTCACTTGCACTATTCACATTGACTTTATTCACTTGGTCCATTAGGGCTCAAACCAAAGTCCCTAATTGGGCCATAGACTCCACTATCAATTCGAACCGCTGACCAAATTTCGACTCCATGTTGGCAATGGCATTGGGTTTGGAAGTGTGGGAGCTGGGTAAAGGACCAGGTGGTACAACTGGAGAACTGGGAATAGGAGACATTACAGGCATAGGTACAATAAGCACGTCAATACTACTAGGAGACTTAGCAGATTCTTGACTAGCTGCAATCTTATTGTCATTCCTAATAGAAGCTTTTCTCTTCCTATCCCTCTCTAATTTAGAAAGATGAGAACTTAAGACTTTCCATTGCTTAGGATCCCAGTCTACACATTCATCACAAGGTAATGTTAACAAACAAACTTGACCCCTGCAATCTCCAGTTGTTCCTCTCTTTCCTGAAAGTGGGCAGAACTAGTTACCTACACCAAAACAAAAGACTGCTACTGCGACCTTTCAAATTTTAGCTGCCATACTAGTTAGAAACTATAGCTATGTAACTACTTGGTAAGTTACTTGAACTAAAGCTATGTAATTACTTGGTAAGTTACTTATATAAAAATACTGGTTAGGATAAGCTATTAATTAATTTGTATGGAACTCCTGCACACTATCACCTATGTCAGCTGGCTTTAAGTTATCATGTAAGTTAAATGTTCGTTACTTACAGATTTTACTACTTACTGGCAGTGACACGCCCCCAACTATCCATTAAGCTGAGATGCCACTATATATTGTTTTAATTTTTAGTTCTATATCATACTTTATTTTCCTCTTAATGTCTTTAAAACAACAGGAACAGCTTAAATTTTTTTCTAAAGAAAATTGGAAACCTACTGATTAGGGCCATGTGCCTGATTTTTTATGGACCTCGCATGGTCTCAACTCATGGGGGAGGATGAGTCCCTGCAAGCATCTCCCACTAGCTTTGCTATTCACTAAGGAAACTTTGGACAACGACAAGACTGAGCACGAACATCTCGTGCCGCTCTCCCTCTGCGAGCAAGAGCACTCCTTCCTCACCCTGTCCCCCACCCCCTCTCCACTGACCATGTTTCTCTCACTGAAACTTGGTGGGGGAGAAGAGGGGGAGCAGGCAGGGGACCTCGACCACTTCCTAGATCTAGGTCACTCTCCCTCCCCACCCCTACTTTTTGATGCAGGTGGAAGGAGAGGAGGTCACCTGGAGAAAGCTCATGTGGGCTGCCATACTGGTTTACCAAACCGTCTCAAAGAATGGTGAGAACTTTCTTCATTGTCTCAGTCATTTCAGGTATTGTCCCTTCCTTGGCAGGGGCCACAGAAGACTTCCTAAATGTCACTGATGCTACTGAAGGAGGTAGAGGAGAACGCAAAATCAAAGGAGGGAGGGGGGAAGGACTCAAGGTGGGGTCCCTTGGCAAAGCACTTCCCTCCTATTTCCTTCTCTACTTTTCATAAAGACACCACTAAGGAGTCAGTCACCCTTCACATTCCACACATGTGGAGTTTCTCAAACACTCTCTTCCTAGACTACACACTGACTGCCAATCTTCCACCACTGGTGATATGAACTTATTACAAATTGTCTCTTTCCCTGAACAACAGGGATATTCAGGTTTTCATTCCACAGCAGCCATCACCAAAACAAATGGGGTCAAACAAATGGTACAGACAAGGTGAAAAATGGACACCAAAATAACATACCAACCCAACTAAAAACTCTCAGGAATAGACACCAAGCTAGTAAGGGTAACAGCATTATCGGTAAAGGCTTCACAAAAGCATAGAATTCAGTTTCATACACATAGTAAAAAAAATGCAAAAAAGACACATCCACACTAAGCAAATATAACCTTAAGCAAGCACAGCTGGAAACACAATGGACAAGCTAAGCTAGTAAGTCAAGAAGATGCCCAGGGCCTGCACAATAGACTTGTTTTTTAACCAACATAGGGCTGAAGCGCAAGATGCATTAGAACACACCACTATGAAAGTGCAGGCTTGTATCCCCATAGGGACACTTGAGGTTTACTTGGATCCTTACCTGCTTTTACTATTAACATATTGATAGCATGAAGCAAATCTTTTGGAAAGTTTTTTTCTGCAGTTCATTATTGAAATAAGTAGATAGCTTTTGGCCTTGGTAGCTAGATGTTTGATCATTTCAAAACTGATACTATCCTGATCTTGAGCTGAACTGTTACAAGAAGAAAGGGCAAATTCTAATTCTTCATCTGCAAACCATTTACTATAGTACTGTAACCTATACTATGTCCTAGTCAGCAGCCTATACTATGTCCTAGTCAGCAGAAGTACTGGAAATTGGAGAACTCTGTTTAGGGCCTATTTTCAGTTCTGCTCCTGAAAATACCTTCTTGGGCTTCTGTTGTTTCTCAAGATTATAGGTGTTACAGATCCACTTAAAGGTTTCATTAAATGATACCTAAGGGTGCTTATCAGAAGTCATCATTGTCTAAGAACAACATTATATAATCTCTTCTAAGGCTATCCCAAATCTAGCTCTCTTGGCTGGGGTGGCCAATTTTGTATTCCTCAGAGCTAAATGCACTGCTGGCTTTGTGTCTAGACAAACAGGAGCTTCCCCTATTGCAGACAAGAGTAGGTGAGCTCTCCCAGCTCTCTTGGGAGTCTCCTTGTTCTTAAATATGATATTTTTTGCTTTCCCTGAAAATCTTGGGTTTTAGACATGAAAGGAAGAGGGAGGGCTTCAATACAAGAAGGAAAAGTCGACATAACAGTTGAAGTCTTCCTAACTAAAGGCCAAGCTCTAACAAATAGCAAGTGATTGATGGAGGGTTTGCTATCTTCCTGGTCCTACATGGTTGCAGCCATTGTCATTGCAAAGCATCATTAACAACAGGCCCTGTCCCTTACACAACTTGCAACCTACTGCTCACCATTGCTGTAGTCCTCGTCATGTTGGCACAGATCACTGCCATATCTGCTGGAGCAGATGTTGTCACTCCTAACAGAAGGTCTGTTGCTGCTCGAATCCAAGTCCAGTGTGCATCTGAAACCTAGCTAAAATAAATAGGAGTCATGAAGTGTGACTAGAAAGGGGGAGTTTGCACCAAGGGACTGAGGTTTGTCCATGGAGAGTAAAAGTGAGCCAGGTGAATGCTGCCTTCAACAATGCTCCACAACATGAACCTAAATCTTCATCATCACTGGGGTAGGTCTTACCAGAGATGGCAAACATTGGCAATGTTGAGCTGTTTGTATATCCTCCTCTCTATATCAAGGTACTATTAAAGGGCAGCAACAGAGTGACAGCAATTAAACAAAGACTCCCCTTCCTCTTTTTCTGGAGCACAGAAAAGTGTTCATTTGTAGCACTCATGGAATATCTCTTGCAATGTCCCCTGAGGTATTAATTCCACAGCATAAGACACTTATCCTGGCAAATGGCAGTTCATGGGTAGAAGCCTGACCTTTGGAGAGTAGGCCTACTAGTGCACAAATGACGTGGTTCCCTGTCAAAACCAGACTCCTATACATCGCACTGCAGCATCTTGAACTAGGTGAGCAAAGATGAGGAAGCAAAAATACATAAAGTACAAAAATACAAAACTAAACAAAATACAAAAAATATTCTACGGATATCACTAGCACATAAAACAGAAAGTACATTAAACAAGTTAAAGGAAAAATGTTAACTTGTTAATGCAACTGGACAACATAAATTAAAATACACAAACAAAAAACCAAACCACACAATACACACACACACAATACCCAGGAACAAATACAGTATAAAAATATTCCATAATGAAACAAAAATATGTACAAAGCAAAAACAACAGCAGAACAGACTTAGCAATATTGCTAATTCAAGATTATTTTCATTTTTCCTTGGTAACAAGTCAGTTAACTAGCAGTGAACATGAGGGGGCAGTGGTGCTACCCACTGACTCAAATGTCTGCATCACTTTATCCTATGGCAACAGGGACAAATGGGAATAAATGTATATTATCCTGAATTTATGACTTGTTCATACAAGGACAAAAACCTTTGCCTTTCATATGTAGACTCAGCAGAACATGACTTGTGTTTTTCCCACCACAAAATGACAGCTACCCAGTCACTAAGGTGAGCAGGAGGAAAATGCCTCCTGCAAATGCCTGCGCAGCCTGGTACATGAATGTCAAGGCTGACAGGGTACTGTGCATTTGGCTGCCTTGTAGGCTTACTCTGTGACATTTGGTAGAACCTGGGTTTCCATTGTAATGGAAAAACCAGATCAGAGAGCAGCAATATAACTGCAATTAGATGCTAGTGCTCTACTGCCCCTACCCATGGTAACCCTTTTGATGATTTGGGGGGGAGGGAGTTTGGGGGTTAATATTTATCAGTGCCAGACCACTCACCATTCACTGAGTAAGCAAAAATACTTGGTAATAATGTTCCTTAATCACTCTGTGTAACATTATGCTGCATGCAACATTTATGAATTTGATATCATTTTAAAACTAGAGTTGAACTTTATCAAGATATATTTAAAAAAGTAGAAAAATGAAAAACCATTGATATCACAAGTAAAAGTTAGCCATAATGTAAAAATGCTTTATTTTTTTTTATTCATGAGAAATAAGAGAAAAGAGACACTGTATCCAATTTCTGTTTACCCAGTGTAAAACAATAATAAATTATCTTTCCAATAATCTTCTTCTTCTTTCCCACCGTTATCCTTACGTTAAGTGGTCGGTTGCCTGATGCACCTTCTCCTCCACTGCCTTCTATCAAAGGCCTCATCCTCCACCAAACCTCTTCTCTCCATATCTTCCTTCACGTTATCTCACCATCCAATTCTCTGTCTCCCTCTCGATCTTCTTCCTCTAACAGGTTCTTCCCAAGCCCTCTTCACTCCCTCCTTGTCATCCATCCTTAACACATGCCCATACCATCTCAATCGTGATTCTCTTATCACTTCTGTTATCTTTACTAAGTCTGCTCTTCTTCTTATTTCATCATTTTCCAATCTCTCAAAGCAGTGATATTCCCATAATCCACCTCAGCATTCTCATCTCTGTTCTCTCAAGCTTTACTTCCTCTTTTCTTCTTAGAGCCCATGTTTCTGATCCCTACATTAACACTGGTCTTATCACTGTGCTATAGATGTTGACTTTTAGCTTGATTGGCATTTGGTTATCACATACAACTCCAGCTACATCTCTCCACTTCTCCCAGGCCGCTTTTATCCTACTGTCCACTTAAGCCTCACATCCTCCCTCTTAGCTTAAAGTAGATCCTAAGCATTTAAACTTTTCCACCTGTTTTATAATCGAGCCTCTTCTTTCTTGTATTACTATTCTGTCTCTATCTTCCCTACTGCTCACTAAAACATCTGTTTTATTCACAGTCACCCTTATGCCATCCCTCCCTAAAGACTCCTGCCACTCTCCAACCCTTTTCTGTAGGTCCTCCTCATCTTCAGCAGTAATCACCAGATCATCAGCGTACAACTCCCACAGCACTTCATTCCTGATCTCTTCACTCAACACATCCATGACCAGCACAAACTAAATTGGGCTTAATGCTGACCCCTAGTGTAATCCAACACTAACTTCAAAGTTTTCTATTTCCCCAACTACTGTTATTACTTTTGTGCTCATTCTCTGATATATCATCTCAACCAGCCTGACCAACTTTTCTGGGGCTTTCCTCTTCCTCAAACACCAAAACATCACTTCTCTTGGGATTTTATCGCATGCTTTCTCCAGGTCTATAAATGTACAATAAAGCTCCTGGTTCCCCTCTAGCCTCTTTTCCTGTAGCTGCCTTACTATGAAGATGGCATCCACCATCCCTCTTCCTCTCATGAATCCATACCGCTGTTTCCTGATCTTTAAAATTTCTCTTAATCTCTCATCCAGTATATCCTCTCTAAAACTTTCAATCCATGCTCTGTTAGTTTAATTCCTCTGTAGTTACCACACTCCATGACATCTTCTCGTTGTATATATATACCATTAGACTCTCCTCCCAATCCCTTGGCATTTCTTCCTCTTCCCATATACCTTTTAATAAATCCAGCATCCATTTCTCGCCCTCTGTACCTAGTAATTTGATAATTTCAATTTGGAACTCTGATGGACCTGGTGCTTTACCATTCTTCATTTTACTTAGTGCTCTCTTCACTTCTCTATCTTGTATCTCCATCACTGGTCCCTCCACCCTCTGTGCTTCCCCCATCTCCTCTCTCTCATTTTCAGTATTTAAAAGTTGTTCAAAATACTCTCTCCATCTCTTCTTAATGTCTTCATCCCTATACAATATATTTCCATCTCTATCCTTGATGACACCCAATTTACCCACATCCTGTCTCTGCCTTTTCCTCAAGTTTGAAATCTTATAATCCTTTTCTCCTTCTCTTGTTCCTAGTCTTTCATTCAACTGCTCTGCCGCCCTTCCAATAGCCATACCTACCCTCCTTCTTGCATCTCTTTCCTCTTCTCTGTACCGTTCCTCTGCACCCTGTGCATCCCTTACTTTCCAGTCCTTAAATGCTTTTGATTTTCTTTTAATTGATTCTTGCACCTCTCCATTCCACCACCACTTTTCTCCTCTCGACACTATATCCACTGGTTCTTCCCACCAGTTCCTCTGCCTCCCCCCTACATATTTCTCTCATGCCCGCCCACATATTTTCAACTCTGTTACCCTGTCCAACTTCTATGTTCCCCCTATCCTGCCATCTCTCTTTCATAGTCCTCCTAAATTGCTCGCCCCTTTTCTCCTTTAAGTTCCCAAATCTTAATGGAATTAATGAAATTATCTTTCCAATAATATGATACACTAAATCACATTAAAAAATGTAAAATATACTTAAAAGGCATTATTTCACAGAGCAGAACAGTTTACTTAACTTTTAAAAATATTTGCCATAAATCAGAGTATATACTGTACCAGTCTCCAGCTTTTTTGCAATTTATGGCAAATTTTTAAAAAATATCTTTCTATGACAACTATAGTCGTGATCAGAATCTCAGAGGTTGAAAAATGGATGACAACTATGTTCATCATTAGAATCTCAAATGGTTAACAAGGAAGACAGCAAGAGTTACATTATTATTTGGTAGATGAAACCTATTCATACAGAACAAGCCCGCAGAGGCTACTGACTTGAAATTCAAGCTTCCAAAGAATATGGTGTTCATTAGGAAGAAGTACAAGGAAGTAAAGTAAATCCCCCGTATTTGCAGGGAATGCGTACCACATCCCCCCGCGAATGCTTAAAACCCCTCTAAAAACACTTAGAACTGCCTATTTTGATAGGTGAAACACAAAAAGAAATCTCTAAAAATGCTTATACCTGAGTATTTTAATAGTTTTATCACAAAAAGTGCATTTAGTCATGAAAATGATATGAAAATGCAGTAATTAGTGAATATTTCTCATTGAAAAATACCACAAATGGGTGAATTTTCCACAAATAATGTGTATATACATTTCACAGTGAAATCCATGAATAGGTGAGTCCGCAAATCGTGAGACCGCAAACATGGGGTATTTACTGTAAAGGGAAATACAAAAAGATCTCACTTATTAAAAAAGAAAAAATAAAATAATTAATTAATAATAAATAGATAAATTTGTATTAAAATGGAGGGAGAATAGTGTTAGGGTAGTAATAAATTACATCTTCACTTGAATTTCTGAAGTTCCAATTGCATGACATCCTCTGGGAGGCTGTTCCACATTCCAACAGTGTGAGGAATAAAGGACCTCGGGAACTGAGATGTTTGACAGCGAGGCACATTTACTGCATATTGGTGCTGCTGTTCAGCAACTCATGTTGCTCTCGGCAGATGAAGGGGATCAAGGATCAATTGTGAATGTGAAAGATCTCTGCTAAAATACTTATGAAAAACTGACAAACATGAGACCATCCGTCGAGGAGTTTGTTGTTATTGTTGTTGTTGTTGTTGTTGTTGTTGTTGTTGTTGTTGTTGTTATTATTATTATTATTAAAAATAGTTTAACCAGACCACTGAGCTGACTATCAGCTCTCATAATGCTGGGAAGGATTAGAATGAAATACCAGGTCTATGCCATAGGCCTAGAACTGGGACCAAATAGGTCATTCATGTGATGATGAATGAATGAAAATGAAATTTAAAAGAAAAAACTGTATAATGAACATGCTTTTCTACTGAAACACATGTATACAATAAATACATTTGCCCATTTCCATACATACAAAAAAATTAAAAATTAAAATTCAAAATAAATTATATAAATTTTTTTTTATTTATTAAACACCCTATAGGCTTTTGTATTTTTATTATTTACTTAGTTTTATATTTTGTCTGTTAAGTTACACTTCCTCATGAATGTTAAAATTGGGTTGACTGAAAATGTATAAGATCCTGACACAATTTCCCTCATCAATTTATTTCCAAAGGTTGATACTTGCTGTTGGTTATATTCTGGACAGTCACACAACACATGTTTGACTGTTATCAAGACTTTGCATTCTGGGCATTCGGGAGGAGGGCCATGTGGACTGTTCATCAAGTGTCCGTGTGTCAAACGAGTATGGCCTAATCGTAGATGCGTCAGAATTACTTGTGTGCGTCTCTCTCTCTCTCTCTGACGTGATGAGCTCCATTTTCCAACAATGGATTTTATCTGTGTCAACTGATTATTTATAGGTTCCTCGTTCCATATATTTTGCCATTTATTTAAAATTATTGTAATTATTTATCTTATGTAATCACTAGTTAGGATTTTTACATTTGCTCTTGCCATGCGGACTGCTCCTTTAGCTGCTTTATCAGCCTCTTCATTTCCTTTAATCCCTACATGGGCAGGGATCCAACATATTTCAACATTTTTTCCATTATTATACAATTTGTGGAGTTCATATTTAATTTCCTTTACAATATTATTTTTTGAGTAGTAACCTTGAACGGCTTCTATAGCGCTTCTTGAGTCGCTAAAAATCACAAAATTATTTAACGATATTTGCTTTATAATTTTGATGGCTACTGTGATTGCGCACAACTCTGCTGTGAAGACTTATCCATAAGGACATGCATCGATGGCCCTAATTGGGCCACTATACCTACCACCATGTTGATTCTCTGCTCAAATTTATTTTCCATGCTGGTAAAGCGATCGGGCACGGAAGTGTGAAACTCAGGAGCAAGAGTAGGTGGTCTAGGAATATGTAGTGATACAGGGGAAACACGAACAATAGGAGATACAGCAGGAATATCTACATCATTAGATTTAGGAGTCGTCTGACTAGCTAATTTCTCTCTGGCTTTAGCGACTGCCTTCCTCTTGCCATCTCTCTCTAATTTATTTAAATGAGAAGTCGAGGTCTTCCATTTACTTTCATCCCAATCCCTGCATTCATTGCATGTCAAATCAACAGTACAAACATGCCCTCTGCAATTTGTGCACAGGGTGTGAGAGTCATAGGTAATTTTCATTAACCGGGTATTGCAGCCTTTGTTTCAATACTGGAAACTATAAGAGCTAGTGTCTGACATACTAACTAGCTAAAAGTCACAACCAGAAACAAAGTCAAATAAGGGAAAAACAATATTGAAAGGCTACCATACAACGAATAATTCACCAGATGGGAATAAACAACAACTGTCAAAACCAAGATGCTTAGTCAACGGTGTGTGGACGATACAAGTGGCAAAAACAAATTGATCTATTGGCTTAGGTGTTCTTCTATCTTGCCCCCAAAGTGGGCAGGGTCTTGTCACCTACACAAAAGAGAAGAATTGCTACTGCAAATTTCAAATTTTAAGCTGCCGTTCGAGTAGAAACTCTTAGCTAAAAATTGAAAATTTAAGGCTGGCCAATTTAAGAACAAATACACCAATGAAAAGAGGAAGATATACAAATGCACATGGTGTCAGAAAAAAATTCTAAAAATTTTCCCTACCTTTCACGGGAAGTTGAATGTGACTACAACTCTGTGTGAGGCCTCTTTTACAAAACACTAGTAAATTTTACCAAGTTATACATGGTTTTTCTACTAATTTATTTTATTTTATTTTGTAAAATTATAATTACAACTCACACAATATCATAACAAATAAGAACTGAAATCAGTAACAAATTCTGGGCATATTTGTTGTAAAATATTTATGTAAAATTTACTGAGATCGGGAAATGCAGTAACTTTTTTGGGATTTATAATGTTTTTTCTAATATTTCTTTGCAAAATTACAACTATAACTGACATCATATCATAAAAGATAAGAACTAAAACCAACAGTAATCCCTGGGTATATTTATGAGCAAATAAATAAAAAGTTGTCAAGGCAGAGAGAGGAGCAAGACATTCCACCTCCAAGTCAAGAACAATACTGAAGTTCCCAAGATGCCCACGATCGAGCTGAACTGAATTCTTTAGTTGCCACAATTCATTTATGGGCCACTTAAACATTGGAAACACTTTCCTGCTCAATACAGACAAACTGTATGGTGCGTAGTATTAATCCTCCTCAAAGGGGATCAGTCCACCACCCAAAACCTGTTTTAGACCCTCTATTGAGGGGATCCATCCATTATGGGTTAAAGCATAAGGGTTATGGGTTGACTGTGCTTACGGCTTTGGCAGCAATGCATCAGTGTACTGATACTGTGGTTGGTACAACTGACTGCTGCTACCATTGGTGTTCGTCAAGGTTTGCCTACATCATGTATTTTATTTGTTTTGTATGTTAACTACATGATACAAATCATACAACAACACTGCACTGCAGATTGTTTCCTTATATAGTTACATGTAATGGTGTTCATGGATGACACCATATTGTTATCAGCTACTGTGATCAGTATACTGTATACCTACTTGGAAGTCCTTTCCAAAACTGATGATGGATCACCCTCACATGCTATTCAAATACACTGCAAATAACAAAAGTGTCATACAATGATGTTCACATCTTTTGTAAACAGAAATAAAGATGTTCCAATCTTGGTTAAGAGGAAAATTTTTAATGCTGCCTTGATCTCCACATTACTGTATGAGTGTGAATCATGGTTAAATGGAGATATAAAACCTGTACACAAACAATTGGTGTTTGAAGCAGCTGTTAGGAGTCAGGGAGACATCTAATAATGATGTAAGTTTGGTGGAACTGGGTTTGTCTCCACTGTGTGCTTTCATCAGGGAAAAACAAAGAAAATATTTTTGAAAGATGTGGCCTGAGAGAAATATAATGAATGACAACCCACTTATTCATGCAAATGACAACCCACTTATTCATGCAATGTGCATAGCACTTGGACATAATGATTCATTTTCAAGATATGTTAACAACTTAACTGCTGTTCAAGTGATGACATCAAAGAGGCTAATCATCTAGTGTGTACAAAAATTAGGGATTCAATGTCAAACAGGTTAACTTTTAAGGGATCTGTTAATGGATCCATTAATTTTGAGTTTGTTGTACATGACATTTATACTAAGAGCACTGTTGAAGTTAATGAAAAGTATAAATCCTGTGTAAAAATGTGTCTGAGTGCCCATTCACTTGCAGTTGAGAAAGGGTGCTGGAACTGTTGGGGGAGAGGACAATTTCCAATGGAGGAGAGGTTGTGCTCCTTTGGCCAATTTCATTAGAAATAGGACAAAGGTATAGTGTCACCACTTTAATAGCCTTATGTTGGGTAGAAATGATTATGGTATGGTATGTACTATTATACATAAATTACTGTCTCTGTAATACTGTAGTGTCTTTCACAGGTGTTTTGTTCACGGGTGTCATGGTAAAAATATTTTCTTTAATATTAGTACAACTACTTGTACTGGTATTACTAAAGAGTTACACATACTGTTATACAGCTCTCAGTGTTTGAAGTTACTGTATTTTGGACCAAATGATACTTAATGTAATTAAGACTGTACTAAGGCCTGTGGCCAATAAGGTTATCCCTATCTACCAATCCATCTATTAACATGAGTATTCTTAACTTTCTTGTGGGGGGCTGCCTTCCTCCTGTGATTTTGCCATTCTGGGGGAGGGGGAGGTAAAGAAGATGAGGAGGACAACAAGAAAGAAGAGATGGGGAAAGTGCACCAACCACTTTTTTTCATCTCTTCCAACCACACACATCACCAACCTCTACCAGGCCACTAAGGGACAGAGTCAGGGTAAGGATCTTTGAAGGGGCAGAGTTGCTGCAGGAGCTGGTGAAGCAGCAACAGCAGGAACATTAGCAACATGCATCTTAATCAACTGACACCAAGGCATGAAGGAAGACACAGTGCCTTCAGAATATTTGGCATTTAACAAATATCTGTGGGTCAAATAAGTACAGTACAGTAACTCTATAATTACTTTGATTACAATGCTCCCCTTGACATAGAGAATGCCACAAATGGTTAATTTAATGTTTCCACCTGTAATACCTGGGTCACTTATTTATAATGATGAGTTTCTGGGAAACAATGTAACAAAAAACTCATCAGAGGCATAATTAAGATTGATCAGGTCATAGATGACTCATTTTGGGGGTGCCTTTACCATTACTTACCAAATTTCTTATATGGACAAGGTTCCAGTGTATTCCCAGATTCATACTTTTCAAATATCTTTGGAAATTAATATGTAAAGTGTTGTACTAAATTTATCAGGTAGTCTTTCTATAATTACAGTTGATGGTGAATTTTGCAATAACACTTTAATAATTCCTATTATAGATCATACACCAATAACTAAGCTGAAAATAGAGAAAAATTACTCTCTAATGAGAACTTACTTTATGACCTGAAACTTCATCAAACCCTACTCTAACAGAATAACTTAGAGGTGTAGATTGAAAAATGTAGGCCTTTATGTGTTTTACATCCCTGCATGCAGCTTATAGTGCTTGGGGAATGTATTAACTATGATAAATAGCACAAAAATTCAAATAAATGAATTTGTAAATCCTCACCTTCGATAACTTTATTCTCTACCATAATATCTGGTATTCCTAAAGAGGGTGGTAAACTTTTTGAGCCCATAGCCCATAAGTTGTCCTTGAAAATGTGTAAGATGTTAACTCCCTTCCCCTGACGAGCTGCCATAAACATGTCCATAGAACTATGGGCTGTGGTGCCAACAGCAACTGGAGCCTTGTTTTCTGTTGTGTTCACTGCTACAGGGAATCCTTTTTCAAATTTTCCATACGACCGAGGGGACATCTGCAAAATTCAAATAATTTATTAACCACGCTTCCAGGCAACTAAAAAAATCTTTGAAAGATTTGCATTTAAATTTTAATAAGTTAACCTTTCTAAGCAAAATCTATATCCTTATTTCTAAGATGCATGATTTGTTTACTCTATCAGAAAACTAAACAATTTATTTTTACTGAGTCTTATCATATATGAATAGTTATCACCAAACTTCTGGAAGACAAAATAAAAACATGCCTGCTATTAAACTATATTGTTACCATGTTAAAAAACCACAGAAGTCAAAAGTGCTTTATCTCATGGACACGCATCATAACTGTGCTGCTTTGCAATCACATAATTTTATGTGACTTTAAAATAACTTTAAGCCAGAAATAAAAAATAATTTCTGGTTTTGTGTACTTGCTTTCTGATGTGTCTCCTGAACAAGTTTGGAAGCACTTCCCCTGAAATGCTTGTTTTTTTTTTTTTTTTTTTTTGAGAAAAAGACACATTAACATGGCAATGTATGTTTTTCATCATCCTTAGCACGAACCAAGGGTGATAGAATAGCAAAGGGGACAGTGGATTAGTTCTAGCTCCCTGGAATATGTGTGTTTGAAACAAAGTTACCTGCAAAAGACAAGAGCTAATAACTTTCAATCCTTGGTATGTCATCTCACTCATATAAGATGCAACATGGCCCCTCATTCAATTTCATTTGGGCATTTGCCTCTTCATGGCAATCTTGTTGAACAAGGTCCATCATTCGATTTTCTCCTGGCATTTGCCTCTTCATGGCTGTCTTGCTGAACAAAGTCCCTCATTTGATTTTCTCTTGGCATTTGCCTCTTCATGGCAGTCTTGTTGAAAAAGGACCCTTAGTCAATTTCCTCTTCATAATTGCCTCTTAATTGTACTCTTGTTGAACAAGGTCCCTCATTCAATTTCCTCCTGGCATTTGCCTCTTCATGGCAGTCTTGTTGAACAAGGTCCCTCATTCCATTTCCTCCCAGTATTTGCCTCTTCATGGCAGTCTTGTTGAGTAAGGTCCATCATTCGATTTCCTCCCGTCATTTGCCTCTTCATGGCAGTCTTGTTGAACAAGGCCCCTCATTCCATTTCCTCCCAGTATTTGCCTCTTCATGGCAGTCTTGTTGAGTAAGGTCCATCATTCAATTTCCTCCTGGCATTTGCCTCTTCATGGCAGTCTTGTTGAGTAAGGTCCATCATTCAATTTCCTCCTGGCATTTGCCTCTTCATGGCAGTCTTGTTGAGTAAGGTCCATCATTCAATTTCCTCCTGGCATTTGCCTCTTCATGGCAGTCTTGTTGAGTAAGGTCCATCATTCAATTTCCTCCTGGCATTTGCCTCTTCATGGCAGTCTTGTTGAACAAAGTCCATCGTTCAATTTCCTCCTGGCATTTACCTCTTCATGGCAAAGTCCATCATTCGATTTCCTTCTGGCATTTGCCTCTTCATGGTAGTCTTGTTGAACAAGGTCCATCACTCGATTTTCTCATGGCATTTGCCTCTTCATGGTAGTCTTGTTGAACATGGTCCAACATTCGCATTCCTCCTGGCATTTACCCCTTCATGGTAGTCTTGTTGAACAAGGCCCATCATTCGATTTTCTCCCAGTATTTGCCTCTTCATGGCTGTCTTGTTGAACAAGGTCCCTCATTCGATTTTCTCATGGCATTTGCCTCTTCATGGTAGTCTTGAACAAGGTCCACCATTCAATTTCCTCCTGGCATTTGCCTCTTCATGGCTGTCTTGTTGAACAAGGTCCATCATTAGATTTCCTCCTGGGATTTACCTCTTCATGGAAGTCTTCTTGAACAAGGTCCATTATTCGATTTTCTCCTGAAATTTGGCTCTTCATGGCAGTCTTGTTGAACAAGGCCCCTCATTTGAATTTCTCCTAGCATTTGCCTCTTCATGGAAGTCTTGTTCAAAAAGGTCCCTCAGTCAATTTTCTCTTGGCATTTGCCTCTTCATGGTAGTCTTGTTGAACAAGGTCCCTCATTCAATTTCCTCCTGGCATTTGCCTCTTCATGGCAGTCTTGATGAACAAGGTCCATCATTTGATTTTCTCCTGGCATATGCCTCTTCATGGCTGTCTTGTTGAACAAGGTCCCTCATTCAATTTCCTCCTGGTATTTGCCTCTTCATGGCAGCCTTGTTGAGCAAGGTCCATCATTCGATTTTCTCCTGGCATTTGCCTCTTCATGGTAGTCTTTTTGAACAAGGTCCCTCATTCGATTTTCTCCTGGTATTTGCCTCTTCATGGTAGTCTTGTTGAAAAAAGGTCCCTCATCCGATTTCCTCCTGGCATTTGCCTCTTCATGGCAGTCTTGTTGAACAAGGTCTATCATTCGCATTTAACTCAACTTATTTTTGTTCACAGAATGTGCAATCATTGATTTTAATGATCCATTGTTTAGAAAAATTATATAAAACAGTGATGCTACAATGGTGTACAATCAACCCCCACTATTCTCAGTCTCGAAATTCGTGGCTTCACTGATTCACAGATATTTACCAAGTAATTATAAAGCTACAGTTTCTATTAATTGGCAGCTAAAATTTGAAATTCGCGGTAGCCTGCCATCGATAAAGGTCCTAGGGTACTGCAATCATTAAAAGTCATTTCCACATCTCGGAGGTAATGCGACACAAATACAGATTTACATCTCCAGTAAGTAGCTTGGAGGATGGAGGAGAGTGATTGTATTTAAAGGGTAATGAAGTAGCTACAGATCTCACTTCATGAGCTCGCTCTTACAAGACAGGACACTCCTCATCTCTCATTTAAGTGTGTGCTTCACCAATGATATCCCTCAGGAAGAAGGACAGAGCATTCTTTGTAGAGGACGAGATGGATCCTTGACCAAAGTCCAGAGGTTGCCTGAAGAACCCCTAATTTTCTCAGTCCTGTGTAGATAAAACTTTAGGGCTCTCACAGGGCAAAGGACCCTCTCTACTTCTTCCAATCCTAGTGTATCTGCTAGACCCTTAATGCTGAAGGACCTAGGCCAAGGATTGGCTGGGTTCTCATTCTTACCAAGAAACCTAAGGTAAAGGAGCAGACCACATCGCCTCCTGAAAATCCGATCCTTTTGTCAATGGCCTGAATCTCACTGACTCTTTTGGCTGTTGATAAGGCTACTAAAAAGAGTGTTTTCCTGCTAAAGTTTCGGAATGAAGCTAAGCCAGAGGCTTGAAGGGGATCCGGAGAACCATTTCAGGACCACGTCCAGATTTCAAGAGATAAATTCCGGGTGCTTTTGTTTCTTTGTGTCAAAAGACCTAATCAGGTCCGAAAGGTCCCGATTCGGGGATATGTCCAGGTCCCTATTCCTGACGACAGAGCTCAGCCTAGCCCTGGAGCCTTTATGGTAGATGAGAATAAGCCTTTAGAGTTCCTCAGGAATAAAAGGAAGTCCACAATCTCTGTCAGAGTTCTCTTAGAAGAAGAGATTCTATTACTTTTGCACCAAATACAGAAAATTGGCCATTTGCTTTGGCAGACGTTAGCTGAGGATCAACGTCTGCATTTTGAAATAGCTTCTGTGGTCTCCCTCGAAAAACTTTTGCTCTGAGGGGTCTTTTGACAGTTTGAATCCTGTCAGAACCAGAGAAGACAAACCTTGATGAAAGTGCCTGAAGTGGGGTTGTCTGGGAAGCTTTTTCTCTTCTGAGGGAGGAGTCTCGGAAAGTCTACCAGCAGATTTATGAGCTCTGGAAACCATTCCCTTAAGGGCCAAAAGTGAGCTACCAGAATCACTGACACATTCTGGTGTAGTAGGAACTTGTTCAGTACATCCCTTATCATCCCGAAGGGAGGGAAGGCATACAGGAACTTGTCGGACCGGTCGAGAGGCATGGCATCCGTTGCCCATGCTTGTGGATCTGGAACTGGAGAACAGAAAAGAGGCAGCCTATGATTCCTCAATGTCACAAAGAGATCTAACATTGGCTTTCCCCACAGTTTCCATAGATCTAGACAGACCAGTGAACTGAGAGTCCACTCTGTGGGGATGACTTGGTTTTGTCAGCTGAGCTGATCCGCCAACATATTCAGTTTGCCTTAGACAAATCTGGTCATTGACTTTGTATGATTCTGGTCCGCCCAGAGAAGGAATCAATAAATGAATGATTTTGAGTTATCTGGCATCATGACAACTGAGTCACTAATGTCAATATCAATTAAATGAAGATCATAGCTACTATAAAAACAATAAACAGATAAAAAAAAAATGAAATATATTTTTGGGAGAAGACCAGCGTCGATAATAAATCTAAAAATGCCACTGGGTCCAGAGAAGGAGGTCCCTCGCTGCCTCGCAGAGGGAAAAAGAACTAGTTCCTCAGTGTTTGCTTATATAGGCCAGGGCAGTCATATTGTCCGAGTGGACTGCTACTATCATCCTGAACACTTCCAATGAAAAAGCTATCAAACCCAAGTGGATTGCTTTTAACTCCTTGACATTTAAATGCCATAACATCTGATCCCTCGACCACGTCCCGGAGATTTCCTCGTCCCCTGTAAGGGCTCCCCAGCCCAGATCTGATGCGTTGGCATAGAAGTTTAGGTCTGGGCTCTGCAGGAACAGAGACTTTCCTTCCAGCAACCTGTCTCTTGACTGCCACCAAAGCAGGTGCTTCTTGATTTCTTGTGTCACCGGGAACAAGAAGGAGTCTGGATACCTTTTCCTGTCCCACTTTTCTCTTAAGAACAACTGGAACACTCTCATGTTAAGTCTCCCCAGGGAGACAAACTGCTCCAAGGTGGCCAACATCCCGAGGAGACTCATCCAATTGTTTGCCGAACATGTCTGGAGATGAAGAATTTCGTCTATCTTCTGTAGGCAAGACTACTCTTTCTGGAGAGGGAAAAGCCCAAAAAAGATGAGAATTGAAAGTCACTCCCAAATAAACTATCTCCTGTGAAGGAGTCATCTGTGACTTCTGATGATTTACTAGTAAGCCCAAGTCTTGGGCAAGAAGTAATGTTTTCCAAAGGTCCTCCATACATTGTTCCTTCAACGTGGAGCGAAGGATCCAATCATCCAAATAGAATGCTGTGTTGATTCCCATCAGGTGGAGCCAACCCGCCAGGGGAGCAAGAATACGTGTGAAGACTTGAGGGGCTGTCGACAGCCCAAAGCACAGGGTCCGGAACTGGAACACCTGGTCCTGAAAAACAAACCTCAGATATTTTCGAGAGTCCGGGTGTAATGGGATGTGGAAGTAGGCGTCCTGTAGGTCTATCAAGACCGTCCAGTCTCCTTGCCGTATGGACGAGAGGATCGAAAAAGTTGTCTCCATTCTGAATTTGGTCTTTTGAATAAAGACATTTTGGTCTTTTGAATAAAGACATTTAGGGCACTCACATTCGGGACCAGCCTCCATCCTCCTGATGACTTTGGAACTACGAAAAGCCGACTGTAGAACCCTTCCATCCCTGCATCTAGGACTACTTCTATCGCCTTCTTCTCCAGGAGATGAAACTTCTCTTGCAAGGGCCAAAAGTCTCCTCGAACTCTTGGAGTACGCAGTTAAGGCGATTGGCATCTTGACTAAGGGAGGTCTTTCTAGGAAAAGGATTGTGTAGACACTCCTCAAAACTTCTACAACCCACTGCTCCACCCCTCTCTTGCTCCATTTCACCCAATACTGAAACAGCAAGGTGCCTACTGGAGTACGGAAGACATTTGATTCACTTTCTAGAGGAAGGTTTAGATGAGGACTTCTTGATAGTCCATGACTGGAACCGTATATTAGGTCTTGATCTTGAAGAAGATCTTTGCCCACCACCACAAAAGGGATAGGGTTGCAGAGGAGATGATGACTTGAAATTAACAGCAGGAGTCTCCTTAGTGCGCCTCGACGATTTCGCTAGTGGATCATAGGTGGATTTCTTCTGTAAATCAGAAGAAATCTCGTTAACCACCGACTGAAGGAACAAACTGTCTCATGAAAGGGGAGGAAAAAGAAGTGCAGACCTCTGAATTAAAGTGACTCCCTTAGAGGTGTATGAACACCATAACTCCCTCTTCTTTAACACTCTCATAGCGTAGAGTGAAACTAACTCCTGTGCTCCATTTCTTGTCCCTTTGTCTGCACATGAAAGGACCCTGAGGATATCAGTTCAAAAATCTGCAGGCAAGGCAGCGTATTCTTGAACCTTCCGTGCAAGATGCCTACTGACCAGTCCAAAAAACTAACAATCTCAAAGACCTTGAATAGATCCTTCATCATATGACCTAATTATGGCAAGGAGAACATAACTTTGGCCACAGAAAAGGCCAATCTATGGACCGAGTCTATGGGGCCAGAGAAGTCCCCTTCAGAGGAGGCAGCCACACCCCAGGAAGGAGCATAATTCAAATGTCTCCCCTTTAAAAGAAGAGAAGGAGGGTAACTGAAGTTGTATTTCCCTTGTTCCCTCTTATCTGAGAGCCAGGTTTCGACTTCGTTAAGAGCTTTCCTGGCCAAAGTGGAGAGTACCATATTAGGTAGTCTTGAAGTATCAACAGGAACGTTACTCATTTGGAAGGTGTACGCAGGAGAAGCAGGAGCCGCAGGTGAGAAAAAGGAAGGGAAACTTCGAAGAAGAAACTGAAGTAGTGATACATATACTGAAGGAGGAGAGTCTCCTTCCTCATCCTTATTGCCTTCCTCTTCCACCAAAGACACTGGCAAAAGAGACAAGTCTTTAGCATAAGATGGGTTAGGAGCTTTCTTCAAAAGGCCTAAGATATCATCTAGGCATCGCAGGATGGGCACAAGAGAGGGATCCAAATCTTTAGCCATAGCAACTTGCTGTGAGGGGGGTGGCACCACAAACTCCAGCCTGGATGTCAAGCACTCAATAATTCCCGTGTGAGCAGGCGCAAATGGGCACTTAGAAGCTACTGAACGCGAGTGCTACTGGGTGCTCAGGAGCCACTTGCAGTTCAGGCACAATTGGGTGTTTGTCGATCAAAGGGAGCTCAGGAGCAAATGAGCGCTCTTAAGTGACTGAACGATTGGCAGTCACTGCGCACTTTGGCGCCAGCAGGTGCTCGTCCACTACTAGTCAATTGGGAGACAAAGGAGGTTCATCCGCTGGTGCATACACTGACGCCAACAAGTGCTTATGATCTCAGCACTAACATTTGCCTTTCTTCCTCTCCACACACTTGAGAAAACTTCTTTGGACTGTCCCAGAAACTACTTGAAGGGACTGCCTCCTTGGCTTTCTTTTCCAGAACCTGAAGGATGAGAAACACATCTACAGCAGACCTTTTCAACGGTCTCAATTTTCCACTGATTGAATGCAGTGTATTTTGATGTTATATTTATAATTAAATACATTTCTTTATGATAAAAACATGATTTACTAATTTTCAGATATTAATTTTAAAAAAGCCTCCATAATGTAACTGATAAATTGTATTTTTCCCAAGATACAAAAAAATACAAAAAGGATAAAAACAAGGGATCTTTTGACCGTTTCCACAACAGTCTTCTTCAGCCAGCTGAATAAAAATATACTTGTTTTTCTTAAAAAGACAAGTTGAAAAGAATTTTCGTGACAGTCCAGGAGAACATCGAACAACCTTTCGGTGTGGACTTAGCAGTTATGTAATGGCTGTTTCCCCGTATCCGTGGACCAACCGTTGTGATCTTCTTAACAGCTGTCACTCAAACATACGGTGCTCATTACTGGCGACTAAGTGGTTCGTGGGTGGTGAACGACTTTCAGCATTGGTGCCTGTTATTTCTGCGACAACTGCCACTTCGACAACCTGTGCGGGGAGAGATGAGGGAAACACAGTATCAGGGCCCTTGAGAAACTGCTTGAAATTTAAATTTATGGAATGACAGACTAGCCTGTCTGTATGTATGTCCTCTTGCGTAAAGGGCTTTATTGCCATTTAATGTTTCACAAATATTTATCAAAGCCCCCTCCACTACTCTTCTATGGCCTACTTGACTACTTCTATATATAGTTTTAGCTCCCTCCCAATCCATGACGTGATTATTCTCCCAACAACGTTTACCAATAACGCTATTTTGAGAGAAGTCCCTAACTGCTTTTTTATGTTCTTGCAATCTAATGTCCTTCCCCCTACCTGTCTCCGCAAAATAAAATAAATTACAGAGCTTTCATTTTATAGAATATACTCTTATGTCTCTCTTGTTACTATCACTATCAATTCTGTGGTTACTATTCGTATTGAATTTGGATTTGATTGAATTTTCATAATGTGAAAGCTACTTTAACATTACCTGTACTATTGATTAACTGGCTGTTGATTTTAATTTTTCATGATATGGAAGTGTTATGAATCTCTTGCTGTGATCAATCTCCTTGAGTGAAGGGTTATAAAACTTTTTCTTAGCACTAAACAAAGCATCTTCAATAAAATGAGCTGGGTAACTCAACTTACTAAAAAGTATTTCAAATGAGGGCAATTTCGTCATCTAAATATTGTGGGTCACAAACTTTAAGAGCCCTGACAGCCATGTTAACAATGATATTTTTCTTTATCTGAATGCTCTGATAGGAATAAAAATGAACATATAGTTCTGCCATAGTCGGCTTTCAATAAACTGAGAATTCAACTTGTTTGTGTTTGGATTGTGAAAAACTAGGGCATCCAAAAAAGGTAATTTGTGCTCTGATTCCTGTTCATAAGTGAACTTGATTTGTTGAATCTGACTGTTAACAAATTCTACTAGTTCACTGAATAAATCATCACGAAAGAAAAGAATGAAAATATCGTCCACATCGCGAACCCAAAATATAGGTTTAAACTGAGATGGGCAAGAACTCAGAATAGTCTCCTCCAAGAACTCCATGCAGATATTAGACAAAACAGGTGAGGGGGGGGGGATCCCATTGCTACTCCAGATCTTTGTTCATATGCATCACCATTGAAAGTGAAAACAGGGGACTCTACGCACAGTTTAATGAGGTCAAGAAATACTTCAGTGGGGATTGGGCATAAATATGATATTTTTATGATAAAATAAAGTTTTGTACATACTTACCCGGCAGATATATACTTAGCTATAGTCTCCGACGTTCCGACAGAATTTCAAAACTCATGCGCACACGCTTTTAGGTAGGTCAGGTGATCTACCATACCCGCCGCTGGGTGGCGGAATAGGAACCATTCCCGTTTTCTAATCAGATTTTCTCTTCCACCTGTCTCCTGAGGGGAGGCTGGGGGGCCATTAATCGTATATATCTGTTGGGTAAGTATGTACAAAACTTTATTTTATCATAAAAATATCATTTTTGTACATGCAACTTACCCGTCAGATATATACTTAGCTGAATGGCACCCTTGGAGGAGGGCAAGAGACAGCAAATAACTAAAAACGGGAAACAACATATGTTGTAGGATAAACAAAAACCATGGTTCTTACCTGATTGGACAGAAGACTTCATGGATACTGTCTATGAGTCTGCTTGCCTCAGGAGCTTCAGCGAGGATGTGACCTGTGACTGACAGCCCTTCTGGATCGTGCCAATGGGGGATGACCCACTAACATGGCAGAGCCTATAGCGGATCGTGTCAAAGGGGGCTGACCCACTTACATGACCGAGCCTACACCTGAATCATATCAATGGGGGCTATCCTCTTATATGACAGAGCTAGGTGTCCATAAAAATACAAGGAACATGACAACCAATCCCGACCACCTGACCAATCCTAACCTTGTTAGTGATAAGAATTGAAAGGGAAGCATAACTCCACCACCTCTTTCAACCAACCATAAAAACACACATCACCAAGCCTTAAAAATCAACTGAATTAACTAAACTAAATAGGATTGGATTCAGCTCCCTGTCCCAGCACCGAATCCGCAGATATACGTATGCTCCTAGAGAGAAGCACTTATCATAGGTTACTCTAATATCTCTCAAATAAGTAATGAGATGCACAACGCAAATGAATTACACCTCCAATAAGTTGCCTCTATAATAGACTGGAGAGACAACGTCTTGTGAAAAGCCAAGGATGTAGCAATGGCTCTCACTTCATGTGCTTTCACTCTAAGGAGCTTAAAGTGCTCATCCTCACACGAGATATGCGCTTCCTGATGACGTCCTTAATAAAAAAAAGCGCGATTCTTTGAGATCGCTCATGAAGGATCCCTGACAGAGCACCAAAGACTTTCACCGATCCTCCCAGTAATTTCTTCTTTTCTATGTAGAATTTAAGGCTCCTGACAGGGCATAGAGTCCTCTCCAACTCATGTCCTGTCACTGAAGAAAGACCTTTTAATTCAAAACTTCTTGGCCACGGTTTAGAAGGATTCTCATTCTTCGCTAGGAAGAATGGTTTAAAGGAGCATATAGCAGAACCTTCCTTAAAACCAACTTTACCGTCTAAAGGCTTGTATTTCACTTATTCTCTTAGCTGAGGCGAGGGCAAAAGGAAAAGTGACTTCCTGGTGAGATCCTCAAGGAAGCTTGATGAGGAGGTTCAAATTTCTTAGACATTAAGAATTTCAAGACTATGTCTAGATTCCAACTGGGAGGTTTCAAGTCATGAATTTGACGTTTCAAAAGACCTTATAAGATCATGAAGGTCTTTGTTTTCAGAGATATTCAGATCTCTGTGTCTGAAAACTGATGATAACATACTCCTGTATCCTTTAATTGTGGATACAGCGAGGTTGCATTGTTCCCTCAGGAAGATAAGGAAATCAGCAATGTTTGTCACAGAGGTACTGGAAGAGGATATCTTATTGGTCCTGCACCATCTTCTAAAGACCTCCCACTTCGACTGGTAGAGCGCGAAGGGTTGAGGATCTCCTGGCTCTTGCAATAGCCTTTCCAGCTTTGTGCGAAAAACCCTTTCGCTCTGACCAGACCTTCGATAGTCTGAAGGCAGTTAGACTGAGAGCGGGAGATTCTTGTGGAATCTGTTGAAGTGGGGCTGTTTGAGAAGATCGTTCCTGTGTGGAAGCGATCTGGGAAAATCTACTATCCATTCCAGTACCTCTGTGAACCAATCTTGAGCTGGCCAAAAGGGAGCTACCAGGGTCAGTCTCGCGCCTTCCGGCAGCAAACTTCCTTACCACTTCTCCCAGGATCTTGAATGGGGGAAAAGCATACCCGTCTAATCCTGTCCATTCTAGGAGAAGACTGTCTATTGCAACTGCTCTGGGGTCCGATATCGGAGAGCAGTAGTTTTCCAGTCTTGCATTCCAGTGGGTTGCAAATAGGTCGATATTCGGCCTTCCCACAGGTTCCACAGCTTTCCGCAGACTTCTGAATGGAGAGTCCACTCTGTGGGAAGGACCTGATCCTTCCTGCTGAGAAGGTCTGCCCTCACATTCCTTTCTCCCTGTACAAATCTGGTGAGGAGTCTGATCTTCCTCTCCTGAGCCCATAACAGCAACGTTTTGCCGTTTCGTAAAGGGAGAAGGAGTGTGTTCCTCCCTGTTTTCTTATATAAGCCAGGGCAGTGGCGTTGTCTGAGTTTACTTGGACTACTTGTCCTGAGACTAGAACTCGAACTTGATGAGAGCCAAATGTACCGCTGTCAGCTCTTTCTTGTTGATGTGCCAGTTCACCTGGTCTCCTTCCCAGGTGCCTGACACTTCTCTGACCCTAGTGTTGCCCCTCATCCCGACTCCGAGGCGTCTGAGAACAACACTAGGGTGCATGCTCGGTAACTGAAGAGACAGTCCTTTGTTTAATTTTCGAGGGTCCCCCACCACCAGTTGAGATCCTCTTTTACCTGTCTGAAATTAGGAACAAAGTTGCTAAGTCCTGAGACTTCTGGTCCCATCTCTCCTTTAGGTAGAACTGAAGCGGTCTCAGATGAAGTTTTCCCAGAGAAACAAACTGTTCCAGCGAGGAAATGGTCCCCAGCAGACTCATCCACTCCCTCACCGAACAATGTTCTCTCCTTTAGAAAGACTGTCACCTTTTCTATGCAGCAATCTATTCTCTCCTGGGATGGAAAGGCTAGAAAACCCGAGAATCCATCAGAATCCCCAGGTAAACAATGCTCTGCTGCTGAACAACCTGGGATTTCTGTAGATTTACTAATAGTCCAAGGGACTGTGTCAGATTTAGGGTGATGACAAGTACTCCAGACAACTTTCCTTTGATTGAGCTCGGATCAGCCAATCGTCGAGATACATTGATATCCTCACTCCCCTCTAAGTGAAGCCAGCGTGCCACATTCCTTAAGATGCCCGTGAACACTTGTGGGGCTGTCGAAAGTCAAAGCACAGGGACCTGAATTGAAAAACTTTTCCCAATCACCATGAACCTCAGGAATTTTCTTGAGGAGGGATGAATGGGAATGTGGAAGTAGGCGTCCTGCAGGTCCAGGGAGACCATCCAATCCCCTGGACGAAGAGCTGCAAGAACCGAAGATGTAGTTTCCATCTTGAACTTCGTCTTGATCACAAAGAAATTCAGGGCGCTTACATCCAGAACCGGTCTCCAACCCCCCAAGGATTTCGGAACCAGAAAAAGACGATTGTAAAACCCTGGGGAATGGAGGTCTTGAACCGGTTCTATTGCTTCCTTTTCTAGCATCTGTTCCACTGCTAGAAGAAGAGCCTGGTTCTTGACGGGATCCCTGTAGCTGGCGGATAACTCCCTGGGAGTTGATGTTAAAGGAGGACTTTCCCTGAAGGGGATAAGGTAGCCTCTTCTTAGAATGGAGAGGGACCAGTCGTCCACCCCTCTCTGTGCCCAGACTTCGGCGAATTGTAACAGTCTGGCACCCACTGTCGTTTGGAGTACTCGAGTCTCACTTGGTCCTTTTGATCGGACGAGAGGAAGACCTTCCTCTTCTTTCAGGTCTTTGCTTCTGAAGGAGGATCTGGACGAAGGACCACCTCGAAAGGGCTCCTGAAAGGGAGCCTTCTCCTTCTTACGAAAGGGACAGCAGGTCTGATCCTCTTCGATGACTGGGCCAAAAGATCCTGTGTCGCCTTTTCTGATAAAGAGCGAGAAATCTCCTTCACCAAATTTTGAGGAAAAGGTGGGGAGAAAGAGGAGCAAACAGAAGAGAGGACCTCTGAAGAGGAGACACAGACTTAGATGAGGAAAGAGCTGAATACTGACCTCTTCTTGAGTATACCAGCTCCGAATAAGGCAGCGACTTCCAGAACTGTCCCTCACGGCTTTGTCCAAACAAGACAAAACACTCACAAAGTCATCCATACACAGGAATTGGGGTCCCGAGTCCTGTTGGCCAAAGCTCCAAGAGACCAATCCATAAAGTTGAATACTTCCACAACTCTAAAAAGACCCTTGAGGAGATGGTCCATTTCACATATTCCCCAAGTCGCCTTGGCTGAAGAAAGAGAAGTCTCCTGGAGGAGTCTACCAGATTAGAAAAAAATCTCATCCAGCTGATGTGGGGAGCCCCAACCCCATAGGCTCCTTGGTCTCATACCACATTCCTGACTTTCCCAAAAGTTTCAAAGGGGGGAAAGAGAAAACCGTCTTGCTTGCATCCTTCTTAGATTGCATCCATTCTCCGACTCCTTTAAAGGCTTTCCTCATTGAAATCGTGGGGCGCATCTTGACCAACGAGGAGGGTCTTGCTGACTTGGTGCTGTCCCACAAAGATCCCGGAGAAGGAGGGGCAGCATGACAAAGAGAATCTCCAAACTCCTGAATCAGAACCGAAGCCAACCGTTGTAATCTGAAACTCCAGCGTCCTTAGGAGATTCCTCCTCTGATAAAACCTCCAAAGCAGCAGGCGGAGAGGAAGGCTTAAAGAAGAAGAGCGCCTATCAGGAGAAGCGAGCCTGGATGGAGAAGCACTCCTGTCCAACAAAGAGCGCCTACCAGGAGAATGGCGCCTGACACGGAATCTGGCGCCTGACAGGAGAAGGGGTCCTGTCCACTGATGAGAGCCTTCCAGGAGAGGAGGCCCTAAAAGCGAGGGCGCTGGGCAGGAGAGCGGTGTCTGACGGAAGGAGGAGCTTGGAAGACGACAAGCGCCTGTCCAAAGGAGAAGACTGCGAGGCGCGTGCGCCTGGAAGGAGAGCGCTTCCTCCGAGCGCTGACGAAGAGAAGCCTGGAAGAAGTGAGCCTGCTGGGAGACGAGCGCCTGCTACGGCGCCTAACAGAGAAGAGCGAAGAAAACTTGCTAGTAGAAGGAAGCTTGGCAGGAGAAGAGCGGCGAGTTGAAGAAGAGAGCTTCCTGGAACTCTTAATAGGAAGAAAGTCATCCTTCCTACAAGACGAGGTATCCTTTGCAAGAGATCCAACAAGTGCCGATAACTGCTCCTGGAGGCCAACAAAATCTTCTTCGTGAATCCTTAACTCCTGTTGGAGAGGAGGAGGGGATCTTCAAGCTCTCTTCCTGACTATAGGAGAATCCTCCGGGAAGCGCTCAGGGCTCGAGTCCAAAAGCTCTACTCTAGGAGCCTTCCAGGATCTCTTCAGAGGGCGCGACTCCTCAGCCGAACTCCAACCGCGTCTCGGAGAAGACGCGTCAGACGAAAAAACACTTCTTCAGGATGCCTTTTCTGTGGCGATCCAAGGCAGCCTGGGACGCAACTACAGGATCTGCCGGGGATGCCTGATCGTTGGGGATGCTCTACATCCTCCCTTGCGGCTTTCGACATTCCTCCTCCACTGGTCCTGGGAGTTTGGAAGAGGTCTAGGCCTAGGAGCAATGCGGAGCCGATCAGACGCCCCTCCACTGCACTGGGGACACTGCACATATCACTGTCACTCTTACCTTCCTTCATCCATAGCGCGAGTTGCGATTTCATCCAAGAAGTTCCGCTTTCATCGCAGCCATTTCAGAGGACGAATCCACAGGTTCGATGAAGGGAGAAGGGCTGAAACCAAAGGATTAGGAGAGTCTACTGTGTTAATCTCTACTTCCTGCTCAGCAGAGCGAGACCTACTCGAGCTTCTGGAGGAAGCCTTCCTAACTCTATCCTTTTCAAGCTTCTTCAAATAAGAAGTCAAAACCTTCCATTCTTGATCAGACAATTTCTCACACTCCTTGCACCTATTGTCAAAAGAACAATCATTCCCCCCTACACCTCTCATACATACAGTGTGAGGGTCTGCAAGCTTTCGGCAACCTCACCTTACACTCTTGCCTAACACACACGGAAACACAGGTGCAACATTAACATCAGACATCTTAATGAACAATCCAAAAGCAAATCCAAAAACAGTCCACAATAAGCGTATGCCAAACCAAAGATCCAATACGTCACCAAAATCAGGCCAAAACAGATCCTCAGCAAGCGAAAATGAAAATCAAAGCAGGAGGAACCAACAACAGATGTTGCCGGAACCAGCGACAGAGAAAATCTGATTAGAAAACGGGAATGGTTCCTATTCCCGCCACCCAGCGGCGGGTATGGTAGATCACCTGACCTACCTGTGCGTGTGCCGCGAGTTTTGAAATTCTGTCGGGAACGTCGGAGACTATAGCTAAGTATATATCTGACGGGTAAGTTGCATGTACAAAATTGGGTCATTATCAAACTTATCAAGTAATTTTTCAAGCATATAATCAAGCAGACTGATCACAGCAAGAGATTCGTAACACTTCCATATTATGAAAAATTAAAATCAACAGCCAGTTAATCAATAGTACTGTACAGGTAATGTTAAAGTAGCTTTCACATTATGAAAATTCAATCAAATCCAATTTCAATAAGAATAATAGCCACAGAATTGATAGTGATAGTAACAAGAAAGACTAGGAGTATATTCTATAAAATGCAAGCTTCGTAATTTATTTTACTTTGGGGGGGACAGGTAGGGGGAAGGACATTAGATTACAAGAACATAAAAAAGTGGTTAGGGACTTCGGTCAAAACCGCGCTATTGCTAAACATTGTTGTGAGAATAATCACGTCATGGATTGGGAGGGAGCTAAAACTATATATAGAAGTAGTCAAGTAGGCCATAGAAGAGTAGTGGAGGGGGCTTTGATAAATATTTGCAAAACATTAGATGGCAAAAAAGCCTTTACGCAGGAGGACATACATACAGACAGGCTAGTCTGTCATTCCATAAATTTAAATTTCAGGCAGTTTCTCGAGGCCCCTGGTACTGTGTCTCCCTCATCTCTCCCCACACAGGTTGTCGAAGTGGCAGTTGTCGCAGAAATAACAGGCACCAATGCTGAAAGTCGTTCACCACCTATGAACCACTTAGTCACCAGTAATGAGCACCGTACGGTCGAGCGGCAGCTGTTACGAAGATCACAATGGCTGGCCCACAGATGCGGGGAAACAGCCATTACATAACTGCTAAGTCCACACCGAAAGATTGTTCGATGTTTTCCTGGACTGTCAAGAAAATTCTTTTCAACTTGTCTTTTGAAGAAAAGGGATTTTGACAAAGGAAAATCTATTTCTGAGGGAGGCCCCGTGTCACCCAGTGAAATTCCATACTAACACGAATTTCTAGGTATAAATATTGCTAAATATACCAGAGAAAAAGCTTTCAGGAATGCTGGGTTACTACCCCAGATCGAGCGTCTTCAATGAAGACGTCGGTATAACCAAGGGTGAGTGAAGGAATCACAACCACAGAGCCACACTGATGAGACATCCCCATGTCAAGATCCCCGGGAAGAGCGAGGGGTGCCAGCGCCCATGCTCACCCGCCCGCCACGCGGCGACTCCAGCGCCATCTGAACTCATTCCAGACTAGCACCATTCCAGGCTTGGCATGAGCCAGTAGGGGGCGAACCTGCTCATAAAATATTCCAGGGAGGGTCACCGGGTGACACGGGCCTCCCTCAGAAACAGATTTCTCCTTTGTCAAAATCCCTTTTCTGAGTTCAGCCCCGTGTCACCCGGTGAAATAGTGTCAGAGAATCATGCCAAGACTGCAAAGCTACAACAGAAAACAAAAGGTGATCAGAAGGAAACACATGCTATGGAGAAATAGATTTAATTAAGATATCTCATCAATGAAAATTAGACTTAACCATAGGTAAAATGCCAAAAACAACACACCCAACATCATAAAGACACAATGAAAATGTAAACTTAATCTAAGAACAAATGAAAATTTAAACTTAATCTAAGAACAAAGTAGAATGACAAAAATACAGTACAATTAGGGGTGGAATAAAGGACTCCTATAACTTAATGGTATAAACAGTAAATA